>NC_050069.1:3125991-3415492 GCF_009764565.3 Dermochelys coriacea | reverse complement strand
GGACCTGCCCAAGGCCTCGGTCTACCAGGTACCCCCGTACCCCCAAACCCCCCCGGGGCCCCCCCCCCCCCGCCCCGCACGGTGTGCCTGGACCTGCCCAAGGCCTCCGTCTACCAGGTACCCCCGTACCCCCAAACCCCCCTGGGGCCCCCCACCGCCCCCGCCCCGCACGGTGTGCCTGGACCTGCCCAAGGCCTCGGTCTACCAGGTACCCCCGTACCCCCAACCCCCCCCGGGGGCCCCCCACCTCCCCGCCCCGCACGGTGTGCCTGGACCTGCCCAAGGCCTCGGTCTACCAGGTACCCCCGTACCCCCAAACCCCCCTGGGGCCCCCCACCGCCCCCGCCCCGCACGGTGTGCCTGGACCTGCCCAAGGCCTCGGTCTACCAGGTACCCCCGTACCCCCAAACCCCCCCTGGGGCCCCCCACCTCCCCGCCCCGCACGGTGTGCCTGGACCTGCCCAAGGCCTCCGTCTACCAGGTACCCCCGTACCCCCAAACCCCCCTGGGGCCCCCCACCGCCCCGCCCCGCACGGTGTGCCTGGACCTGCCCAAGGCCTCGGTCTACCAGGTACCCCCGTACCCCCAAACCCCCCCTGGGGCCCCCCACCGCCCCGCCCCGCACGGTGTGCCTGGACCTGCCCAAGGCCTCGGTCTACCAGGTACCCCCGTACCCCCAAACCCCCCTGGGGCCCCCCACCGCCCCCGCCCCGCACGGTGTGCCTGGACCTGCCCCAGGCCTCGGTCTACCAGGTACCCCCGTACCCCCAAACCCCCCTGGAGCCCCCCACCGCCCCCACACGCACGGTGTGCCTGGACCTGCCCAAGGCCTCGGTCTACCAGGTACCCCCGTACCCCCAAACCCCCCCTGGGGCCCCCCACCGCCCCGCCCCGCACGGTGTGCCTGGACCTGCCCAAGGCCTCGGTCTACCAGGTACCCCCGTACCCCAAACCCCCCCTGGGGCCCCCCACCTCCCCGCCCCGCACGGTGTGCCTGGACCTGCCCAAGGCCTCGGTCTACCAGGTACCCCCGTACCCCCAAACCCCCCTGGGGCCCCCCACCGCCCCCACCCCGCACGGTGTGCCTGGACCTGCCCAAGGCCTCGGTCTACCAGGTACCCCCGTACCCCCAAACCCCCCTGGGGCCCCCCACCTCCCCGCCCCGCACGGTGTGCCTGGACCTGCCCAAGGCCTCGGTCTACCAGGTACCCCCGTACCCCCAAACCCCCCTGGGGCCCCCCACCTCCCCACCCCGCACGGTGTGCCTGGACCTGCCCAAGGCCTCGGTCTACCAGGTACCCCCGGACCCCCTGGGGCCCCCCACCGCCCCCGCCCCGCACGGTGTGCCTGGACCTGCCCAAGGCCTCGGTCTACCAGGTACCCCCGTACCCCCAAACCCCCCTGGGGCCCCCCACCGCCCCCGCCCCGCACGGTGTGCCTGGACCTGCCCAAGGCCTCGGTCTACCAGGTACCCCCAAACCCCCCCTGGGGCCCCCCACCGCCCCCGCCCTGCACGGTGTGCCTGGACCTGCCCAAGGCCTCGGTCTACCAGGTACCCCCGTACCCCCAAACCCCCCCTGGGGCCCCCCACCGCCCCGCCCCGCACGGTGTGCCTGGACCTGCCCAAGGCCTCGGTCTACCAGGTACCCCCGTACCCCCAAACCCCCCTGGGGCCCCCCACCCCGCATGGTGTGCCTGGACCTGCCGAAGGCCTCGGTCTACCAGGTACCCCCGAACCCCCAAACCCCCCCTGGGGCCCCCCACCGCCCCCACCCCGCACGGTGTGCCTGGACCTGCCCAAGGCCTCGGTCTACCAGGTACCCCCGTACCCCCAACCCCCCCAGCCCCCCTGGGGCCCCCCACTGCCCCCACCCCGCACGGTGTGCCTGGACCTGCCCAAGGCCTCGGTCTTCCAGGTACCCCCGAACCCCCAACCCCCCCAGCCCCCCTGGGGCTCCCCACTCCCCGCCCCGCACGGTGTGCCTGGACCTGCCCAAGGCCTCGGTCTACCAGGTACCCCCGTACCCCCGAACCCCCCCTGGGGCCCCCCACCGCCCCCACCCCGCGCGGTGTGCCTGGACCTGCCCAAGGCCTCGGTCTACCAGGTACCCCGTACCCCCAACCCCCCCTGGGGCCCCCCACCGCCCCCGCCCCGCACGGTGTGCATGGACCTGCCCAAGGCCTCGGTCTACCAGGTACCCCCGTACCCCCGAACCCCCCCTGGGGCCCCCCACCGCCCCCACCCCGCACGGTGTGCCTGGACCTGCCCAAGGCCTCGGTCTACCAGGTACCCCCGTACCCCCAAACCCCCCTGGGGCCCCCCACCACCCCCGCCCCGCACGGTGTGCCTGGACCTGCCCAAGGCCTCGGTCTACCAGGTACCCCCGTAACCCCGAACCCCCCCCAACCCCCCTGGGGCCCCCCACCTCCCCGCCCCGCACGGTGTGCCTGGACCTGCCCAAGTCCTCGGTCTACGAGGTACCCCCGTACCCCCACCCTCCTGGGGCCCCCCACCTCCCCCACCCCACACACTGTGCCTGGACCTGCCCAAGTTCCCCGGTGCTACCTGGTACCCCGCAACCCCCCAGCCCCCCCTGGCCCCCACCTCGCATGGTGTGCCTGGACCTGCCAGCCTCGGTCTACCAGTACCCCCCATACCCCAAACCCCCCTGGAGCCCCCCACCTCCCCGCCCCGCATGTGTGCCTGGACCTCCAAGGCCTCGTCTCCATGTACCCCCGTACCCCCCTGGGGCCCCCCACCTCCCGCCCCGCACGGTGTGCCTGACCTGCCCAAGGCCTCGGTCTACGGGTACCCCGTACCCCCAAACCCCCTGGGGCCCCCCCCGCCCCCGCCCCGCACGGTGTGCCTGGACCAGCCCAAGGCACGGTCTACCAGGTACCCCCGTCCCCCAAACCCCCCTGGGGCCCCCCCCCGCCCGCACGGTTGCCTGGACCTGCCCAGGCCTCTCTACCAGTACCCCCGTACCCCCGAACCCCCCACACCCCCTGGGGCCCCCCACCTCCCCGCCCCGCATGGTGTGCCTGGACCTGCCCAAGGCCTCGGTCTACGAGGTACCCCCGTACCCCAAACCCCCCCACCTCGCACGGTGTGCCTGGACCTGCCCAAGGCCTCGGTCTACCAGGTACCCCCATACCCCCAACCCCCAGCCCCCCTGCGGCCCCCACCTCCCCCCCCGCACGGTGTGCCTGGACCTGCCCAAGGCCTCGGTCTACCAGGTACCCCCGTACCCCCAAACCCTCCTGGGGCCCCCCATCTCCCCCACCTCGCACGGTGTGCCTGGGCCTGCCCAAGGCCTCGGTCTACCAGGTACCCCCGTACCCCCTCAGCCCCCCTGGGGCCCCCCACCTCCCCGCCCCGCACGGTGTGCCTGGACCTGCCCAAGGCCTCGGTCTACCAGGTACCCCCGTACCCCCAAACCCCCCCAGCCCTCCTGGGGCCCCCCACCTCCCCGCCCCGCACGGTGTGCCTGGACCTGCCCAAGGCCTCGGTCTACCAGGTACCCCCGAACCCCCAACCCCCCCAACCCCCCCAGCCCCCCTGGGGCCCCCCACCGCCCCCACCCCGCACGGTGTGCCTGGACCTGCCCAAGGCCTCGGTCTACCAGGTACCCCTGAACCCCCCCAGCCCCCCTGGGGCCCCCCACCGCCCCCGCCCCGCACGGTGTGCCTGGAACTGCCCAAGGCCTCGGTCTACCAGGTACCCCCGAACCCCCAGCCCCCCTGGGGCCCCCCACTGCCCCCACCCCGCACGGTGTGCCTGGACCTGCCCAAGGCCTCGGTCTACCAGGTACCCCCATACCCCCAGCCCCCCTGGGGCCCCCCACTTCCCCCGCCCCGCACGGTGTGCCTGGACTTGCCCAAGGCCTCGGTCTACCAGGTACCCCCGAACCTCCCCAGCCCCCCGGGGGCCCCCCACCTCCCCCGCCCCGCATGGTGTGCCTGGACCTGCCCAAGACCTCGGTCTACCAGGTACCCCCGTACCCCCAAACCCTCCTGGGGCCCCCCACCGCCCCCCACCTCCCCCGCCCCGCACGGTGTGCCTGGACCTGCCCAAGGCCTCGGTCTACCAGGTACCCCCCAGCCCCCCTGGGGCCCCCCACCGCCCCCCACCTCCCCCGCCCCGCACAGTGTGCCTGGACCTGCCCAAGGCCTCGGTCTACCAGGTACCCCCGTACCCCCAAGCCCCCCTGGGGCCCCCCACCGCCCCCCACCTCCCCCGCCCCGCATGGTGTGCCTGGACCTGCCCAAGGCCTCGGTCTACCAGGTACCCCCAAACCCCCCCAGCCCCCCTGGGGCTCCCCACCGCCCCCCACCTCCTCCGCCCCGCACGGTGTGCCTGGACCTGCCCAAGGCCTCGGTCTACCAGGTACCCCCGTACCCCCAAACGCCCCTGGGGCCCCCCATTGCCCCCCACCTCCCCCGCCCCGCACGGTGTGCCTGGACCTGCCCAAGGCCTCGGTCTACCAGGTACCCCCATACCCCAAACCCCCCTGGGGCCCCCCACCGCCCCCCACCTCCCCCGCCCCGCACAGTGTGCCTGGACCTGCCCACGGCCTCGGTCTACCAGGTACCCCCGTACCCCCAAGCCCCCCTGGGGCCCCCCACCGCCCCCCACCTCCCCTGCCCCGCACGGTGTGCCTGAACCTGCCCAAGGCCTCGGTCTACCAGGTACCCCCGTACCCCCAAACCCCCTGGGGCCCCCCTGGGGCCCCCCACCTCCCCCGTCCCGCATGGTGTGCCTGGACCTGCCCAAGGCCTCGGTCTACCAGGTACCCCCGTACCCCCAGCCCCCCTGGGGCCCCCCACCTCCCCGCCCCGCACGGTGTGCCTGGACCTGCCCAAGGCCTCGGTCTACCAGGTACCCCCGTACCCCCAAACCCCCCAGCCCCCCTGGGGCCCCCCACCTCCCCGCCCTGCACACTGTGCCTGGACCTGCCCAAGGCCTCGGTCTACCAGGTACCCCCGTACCCCCAAACCCCCCTGGGCCCCCCACCGCCCCCCACCTCCCCTGCCCTGCACGGTGTGCCTGGACCTGCCGAAGGCCTCGGTCTACCAGGTACCCCCGTACCCCCAAACCCCCCTGGGGCCCCCCACCTCCCCCGTCCCGCATGGTGTGCCTGGACCTGCCCAAGGCCTCGGTCTACCAGGTACCCCCGTACCCCCAACCCCCCCGAGCCCCCCTGGGGCCCCACAGCTCCCCGCCCCGCAGACTGTGCCTGGACCTGCCCAAGGCCTCGGTCTACCAGGTACCCCCGTACCCCCAACCCCCTCAGCCCCCCTGGGGCCCCCCACCGCCCCCGCCCCGCACGGTGTGCCTGGACCTGCCCAAGGCCTCGGTCTACCAGGTACCCCCGTACCCCCAGCCCCCCTGGGGCCCCCCACTTCCCCCGCCCCGCACGGTGTGCCTGGACCTGCCCAAGGCCTCGGTCTACCAGGTACCCCCGTACCCCCAAACCCCCCTGGGGCCCCCCACCGCCCCCGCCCCGCACGGTGTGCCTGGACCTGCCCAAGGCCTCGGTCTACCAGGTACCGCCCCCGCAGCCCCCCACAACTCCGGGGGCCCCCCAACTACCCCACCCCTCACATGTGTCTGGACCTGCCCTATGCTGTGGTCTGCCAGGTACCGACCCTGTAACCCAAAACCCCCCCTGGGGCCTCCCCAACTCCCTTGCCCCGCACGGTGTGCCTGGACCTGCCCAAGGCCTCGTTCTACCAGGTAGTGCCCCTGTACCCCCAACACCCCGCAGTCCCCCACAGCCCCCATGGGGCCCTCCCAACTCCCCTGCCCCGCACATTTTGCCTGGACCTGCCTAAGGCCTCGGTCTACCAGGTACAGCCCCCTTAGGGCTCCCCCCAACTCCCCCACCCCGCACTGTGTGCCTGCACCTGCCAAGGGTTCTGTCTACCAGGTACCGTCCCTGTACTCCCAGAGCCCCCCACATTCCCTACAGCCTCCTGGGGCCCCCCCAATCTCCCCTGCCCTGCACGGTGTCCCTGGACCTGCCCAAGGCCTCAGTCTACCAGGTACACATCCCCCTCCCCCTGGCAAGCCCCCACAACGCTAGGAGTCCTGCCCCACATGGTGTCCCGGGATCTGCCCAAGGCCTCGGTCTCCCGGGTATCGACACCCGCCGGGGCTCCCACAGCTCCCTTGGGACCTCCAGGACCTCACTGCACAGTATGCCTGGGCCTGCGCAAGGCCTTCGTTACTAGGTACCGTCCCCCAGGGCCTTCCACCTGGTATGCTTTGACCTGCCTAAAGCCTTGGTCTGCCAGTACCACCCAGATTCCCCATTTGTGGTCTACAAGTGCCACCATCCCACCCCGATTCCCCTGGGATCACCCACCCGTGGTCTACTAGTTCCAGGATTTCCAGGACACTCCTGCTGACATTCCCACCCTGCATCGCATGACTGATTTGTCCAAGGCTTCAGTCTAGCAGCTACTCACATCCCCCCAGGACCCTTTCAGGATTCCCCACGGGAGCTTAGTGCACAGTGTACCTGGACCTGCCCATGGCCTGGGTCTACCAGGTACCCCTGGGAACCTTCACCGCACTGATCCCTGGACTCCCCCATACCCTCTGAAACCCCTCTGTATGGTGTGCATAGACCTTTCCAAGGCTTGATCTACCTGGTACTGGTCCCCTGGACCTTATCCCTGCTGGGGTGAGACCCTCCCTTCCCCTGCATGGTGTGCCTGGGGGACTGCTCAATGCTTCTGTCTACATGGTACCCTCTACCTGCCCTCCCTTCATAGTATACCTGATCTGGCTAAGGCTTCATGTATCAAGTACCCTCAGATCTGATCCCCTGTTTTCATACCCCTGCACAGCATTGCCTCCACCTGCCCATGATTTTGTTCAATCAGGTATCCACCCTTGGGAACTCAGTCCACTATATACCTTCCTGGGACCTCTTCTATGTCTCTGCATGGATCTGCCCATAGCATCTTTGTTTTCCTGGCCCCACTCCTAAGCCTGACCTTCCCCTGGCATCCTCTGGATGGTGTGCCTGGATCTAGACAAGCCTCAGTCTTCTACAGAACCCCTCTGCCAAGGGCTGACCTCTCCTGTACCCAGAAGACCTTATCTCCACCCCTCTTGTGGTGTCTAGCCCTGCCCGTGGCCTTGGTCTGCTAGCTTCCATTCTCCAGGGAATGGGACCATCACACTGCAATGCTGCTTCTGGGGAGAGGAGAGCTCTGGGGACTGTGCACTTGAGCCTGCCCAAGGCCTCTGTTTCATACCTGCACTCTGACTCCGATTCCCCTTACCAAACCCAGCCTCCAGCCCTGTGCCCTTATCTAGCCCTGTTCTGGGTTATCGCTTCTCCTGCCTCTCTGAGGTTTGAGGACTAGGCCCTGCTACTGAGCAAAGCGATTGCCAAAGAGAAGATGAAGTGAGTCATTTCTTCCTCAGTCTGCTGATCACTAAGGGGGCAGGTATTTTCCCATGGTCACTCCCAAAGGGCCTTTCCCCAGATAGCATCTGAGATGTGCTCCTTGCTTTTTCTAGGTCACCTGGTACCAAAGTCAAGGCAACCTCACTTCACCCTCCTGCAGGGTGTATTCCTCCCACTCCTCAGCTCCTGGTCACCAACTCCCAAAATATATAACAATCTGGGGAGGAATGGGCTTTGCAGAAGAAAACAGGGATCCAGTTGAACTCCGATTGAATGGAGCAGGCTACAGTGCCTCTCCCTGGGGATTGTCAGCTGGTCAGGGTGTGTTTGCTTCCTGTAGGAGACTTGTGTTCCATGGAGGGAGGGGTACCTTGTTTTAGTCATGGAAGATCCCACCCTCTTTTGAATCTTTTTTAGTGAAATAACTTGATCCCATTGAATGGCTCCAGTAACTGGTCCCTTAGTCTGAAATAGGGCCAGGCCAGAGAAAGAAGGCAAACTTCTATGGAATAGAAACAAATACTCATAAAAATCCAAAACCCCATCTTACTTCCCCCTGAGTGTGCTGGTGGGTGGGATTGGTGGAAAGCAATGATCGCTGCCAGCTGCATGTCCCACACAGAGACTCTCATCACAGTGAGGGTTTCATTGGAACAGCTCAAGTGGAGGTGCCAGAAACTCCAGGGCATTATGTTATGTAAATACGTGTAGACGTGTGTTGTTGACAAGACTCAGATCTGCTTTTTATTTGACCACCTCTTTTGCAAGCCTGAAGTTCTCTTCGCTCTGCAAAGCATACACTTCTCCTTGTAATAGTGCTGCAGGAACATGCGCTAATCTGCAGACAGTTGTAAGTGGCCTCGGTATAGCCAGCATCCATTTTGTGGGACACTGCCCTCCTGGCGCTGCTGAGACTTCGAGTGTAAGGCAGGGCTACTCATCACTTTCTAGATCTGAGGATGACTGAGAATTGAAAGAGTTGGATAGCCCTGTCAATTCATTCAAACCTATCTTTTAGCTGGGATAGTCGATCTTCCTGGGGTATGCTAACCATTCTGGCCTCTTAAGGCAAGCAAGAGGAAACACAAAATGGACTTTGGCCTAGCCATTCCTCAGCTTACAGTTTCCATGCTGCATAGGCTGATAGGCTAGAGGAATGTAGACATAGGGTTGCCAATTTTGGACGTATTCCTGGAGATTTCATCACATGACATAATCTTTAATTAAAGATAACTCTTTCATTCCTGGAGACTTCAGGACAATCCTGGAGGGTTGGCAACCCTGTGGGAAGGAGAATTGAAGTGATCTGGTGTTTGGAAGGTTTGTATGACTTGCATTTAATAGTCACAGAGCTGAGATGTGAAGCAGTGTGTGAGCTGAAAGCCTTGAAATGGTAGGAGTGTGAGACTTGAATTAGCCAAGAGCTTAAATGCAAAGGTCATTGCCTTGGTGATGTTACACTTTGCTGATCAGACCCTAATAATTTCGAATGCACGCTGTTGCTAATGTGAGAGTGGCCTAAGATGGCAGAGCTGTGCTATCTCAAGGAAGGGAACTATGTTACTGGGAGGTTTATTTCATGTGCAACCCTGTCATTCATGGTAAGGTTTATGGGCTCAAGGGATTGTGTAAAATGGCTGCTTGCTCTGAGGAGAAGCAGCGTTCTTAGGAGCAAATCTGTTAGCAGAAATGTATGGGTACACAGTTAAACTGAATCCAAATGAATGGTGATAAACTGATGGCTCTTGCCTTGGTATGTGTGCCTGCAAAAGAATTGGTTTTTCTGAGCCTTTGTAGGTATTAGGCTTCATTGGGAGAAAAGTGTTGTGTGAGAATATGGGTCAGATGCTGATTCTAAAACTAACTGCCACTTTCCCTCCTCTGGGCCCTCTTCCAGTCGTGTTTGTCTGGTGCCCTAGAATTTTTTCCCTAAAAGAAGATGAAATAATTGAGTTTTAACTTCCTTCCCTGCAGACAATAGGTAAACCAGGACAAGCTGCTGCTGGCTGCCATGCTGTGGAAGCTTTGGCAGCATCGCACAATGGTCCCGTTATTGATGAGGGCACTCAAGGTTTTGGATTGCCACAAAATTACTGCTGCTTTTACAGGCTAGCAAAGCAAACATGATTGTGATTTTTGGAAAGGCTGGTGCAAACCAGTCTGTGGTGCTTTGGTAGCTGTGGAATTCCCTGAGCAGATTCAATTAGGAACATTTAAAATGTTTCAGGAGAAACGAAAACGGCCAAGAATAGTGAGAGGTTTTCCTGTATCTGTAGAGACCCACAAAATGAAATCGGTGCTTGCTTGCACATGTCCTCTTGAGTGGAGCTTATGTTTAGCTGCTGTTGCTTGATTTGCTTGTGCTAGCTTTGTATGTGCTGGCAAAGGCATCTAAATAGTGCCACAAGGAGCAATGTGGTTTTTTTTTTTATTCCTCATGTATGCCCTCTTCCCTGAGATGTCATACATCTCTCTAGCCACCTGGCTGAATTTGAGGGAAAGGGTGGCTTTGTGGTTGAGACAACGAACTGGGTCTCTGGTGGAGGTGGGAATTGAACCTATATCTCTGGATTTACTGTGACACCTTGGGCTAGCCCCTCACTCATCATGCATGGGTTTCCTCATCTCTAAACTAGGGGTCCCTATGTGACAGTGTTGAGCGTACATTTATGAATACTTGCGAGGAGCTCAGATGATGCAGTGACTTGGTACATGGGGAAAAGCTTTCTGACATGGAATGCCCAGATCTTGTCTAAATATGGGCTGTACTTGCAACTTACCAGGAAGAGCAGACTGCAGCTACCCTCAGTTCTGAGACCTGCAGGTAGCTGCTTGGGGATCAAGGTGGTGCATTGTCTGTGATTTTTGGACTGCTCCTCTATTAAAGATGAAGGTTATTCTGAATGAGGAAGAAAGGTCTTGTGCTTAAAGCACTGGACTGGGTCCGGGTCCTGGTCCTGGCAGTCTGTGTTATCCTGGGGAAGTCACTTATTCTTTGTTCTTCACTTTCTCTACCTGTAAAATGGGGATATCCACCTAGCATAGTGTTGAGCCCTAATTCATTATTGTAAAGAACTTTGAGGTCCTGGGTGGAAAGTGTTGTAGATGGGTGTCCTATGCAGTACTGTACAGTTCTGTGGGTTCGTTACAGTGTAATAAACTTGAAACCCTTATTAACCAACTAGACTTGGCAAAATGTCCTGCAAAGCAACTTTAGAAAAATCTACTCTCCCATTCTACCTGGTCCAGTCTCTGCTTGCCTGGACTGACTACCCTTATTTGTTGTAACTGAGGAGCAAGCTAGTCATTTGTAATCCCTGTTCGTGAGGGAGGTGGAGGGGAAGGATAAATATGCTTTGTGCCAAGGCTACCGTAAAGATTCTTAGTGGGGACCTACTAGACACAGGAAAGCCAGTGCAAACCTTCTCTTGGAGTTGCTATGATGTACACATTAATGTCTGAAGCTTTTTATTTATGGTGTGTCTTTGTTCAGGTGTATAGATACTGATGAAACCTGATGAACAGGAGACTGAATGGAATTCTGGATACCTTGCTCTTCAGTTTGTTTATATAAAAATATTAATAAATAAAAGGTAGTTAGCCCAGGCAAGCAGAGATTGGAACAGGTAGGGTGGGAGAGTAGATTTTTTCCAAGGTTGCTTTGCAACACATCACAGGAAAGGTGTCTGGATAAGGGAGTAGTGAGTCTGCCTTGAAACAAACTAATTGTAAGCAATAATAGTGTTTGCACTGATATGCAGCCACCCCATGTTCTGAGTGCCGCCCATCCCTTTGTGCATGTTGTAGGAACCACAGCCTTCAACAGGCGAATGAATGGCCTAGCAGGGTGGATAAGGTGGAGTGCGTATGTTTTTCTTCAGTAACGGTGTTCCCGGGATGGCTGATTTTGTGGTTGAAAGCGGGAAATAGATTATCCTGAATATTTTAGCTGCTGGTAACTTTTTATAGTTCTCAAGGGTTTATCTACATGGGGATGATCAGGAAAGTTCAGATGAATTAACTAAAGGTGTGAAATTAAATCACTTTACCCCAGGGGTCTCAAACACGCGGCCCGCGGAGTTATTTGCTGTGGCCCGTCAAGCTTCCCCTGGAGTTATTTCCTGTGGTTGCCAAGGCGCTTCCTGCACCTCCAGGTGCTTCCCGCGGCCAGACAGCTGTTCGGCAGTGCTTAGCGCTTTCCAGGGGGGAGGAGCGGGGAACTGCGTGCTCAGGGGAGAAGGGGCAGGGATTTGGGGGAGGGGGCAGAGTTGGGGTGGGGACTTTGGGGAAGGGATTGGAAGGGGTGGAGTGGGGGGCAGGGCAGGGGGAGGAGGAGGAGGAGGCTTTTGTACCTTTATATGAAAAGGTGTCGGTGATGCAACCCTCAGGCCAATGTACTAGTCCTCATGTGATCCTCGTGGTGGTTTGAGTTTGAGATCCCTGCTTTAACCTGTATGCAGGCTTTCGTTCAGGGACTTAAGTTAGAGGGGGCTCAAGTCCTTTTATGTTTGATTGAGAGGTCCACACAGGGGTTAATGAGCTTTTACTCCACAGCTTTAGTTAATTCATCTTAACTTTCCTGTCTGTCCCTGTGTAGACAAACCCCAAGCGTGCCAATGCTTCATGGTATGAAGAGGAAATGGTCCCTGCCCTGAAGGCCTTACAGTCTAATTCTAGACATGTAACAACAAGCTGTATAACTGAGTAGGGAGGGACAGGCTGAGGGGAAAAGCAACATCAATAAAATAATGCAATTACTGTGCAGGGTTGTGTACAACTTGATGGTTCAGCAAGCTGTTTCCCCATAATTATTGGCTCACTTTGTGAGCATCACAGAGGAGGTGTCTCAGGGAAGAAGTAGTACAGCTGCGTTTAAACAAACTAATTGTATGCAGTTATAGTGTTTAGTGTTGATAGGGAGCCATCGCCATGTTCATCGTCTGTTCTTAGTGCTGCTTGTCCCTTGTGCTTATTAAGGAACCCTGGGATTCCTATTAAGTATCTAATCCATAAATACACAACAAGCAGTAGTTTCCTTAGCACACTGCCTCCAGTATACTATAGGGTGCATTTCTAGTGTCTTGGTAATATGTTCGAGTTCTCTCTCCTTTCCCTTGCTGGATCATCTGCTGTCGGTTGGACTTTTTGAGGCCTACAGTGAAAATCTCCAATAAGCTGCTGCAGGGCAGCTTAAACAGCTGTAATTGTACATTTGTACTTCTAAGGAATGTAACTTCCAGTGTTTGTAGGAGAATTTAGCTGTGTTGCCCACTCTTTTGGTTCAGTTGCCAACTAGCTCTGGCTAGTCAGTTTAACAATATTTTTAATATAGCAAAATAAGCTGTGAAAGCCATTTGCAGTCATGTTCCTTCACCAGACTCTGTAGTTGCACTGGTATATTGCAAGTCGGCACGGATCACCTGTCCAGCCTCCGTGTTTCCCTAATACACTATAGGCAAACATTAAATAGGGGATCTGACACTGCAGACTTGAGGGTTTTTAATTAGCACATTAATCTGGGATTGTGTTGTTATAACTGAGCTCCTAAAATAAAACATCTAAAATCTTACAAAGCTCTAAAGAGCAACGGGTTGTATGAATATGTATTAATATGCCCAGATAAAACCTTAACATTGCTCAAGGGATATGTATAAAGGTAATATTTACTGCAAAACCAGCATTACCATTAAAAAAAAAAAACCCCAAACTTAAGTATTAACTCTGGAAACAAGAAGTTAATAATTTATTTATATAAATTACCTTATCTATAAATAAACTTTTTTATAGGTTGTCAACATGAGAAGCTTAAGGTTAATATTTATTCATGATGACCATACATACTCCAGCTTTTGAGATCATTAATGTACTTTATATAGTTGGATGCACTCCTAGATGTGATGAGTTTATAAATAGGTATTACAGTTCAGTTAGGTCTCTCAAGGATGTCTGTAAGGTAACTGTAACAGTATTGATAACTGAATGTACTGTTGCGTTGTTTCAGTGACTTTAATAGAGCATTTCCATGCTTCAGTGCTTTGGTTTTTAACGGGGACTCTCAGAGATACTGTATAGCGAAACAGTCAAGCAATCACTTGAACGATCTAAACTAAAAGAAAAGGAGGACTTGTGGCACCTTAGAGACTAACAAATTTATTTGATCTTAAGCTTTCGTGAGCTACAGCTCACCTCATTGGATGCATTTCCACCGAATGCGTCTGATGAAGTGAACTGTAGCTCACGCTCAAATAAATTTTAGTCTCTAAGGTGCCACAAGTCCTCCTTTTTCTTTTTGTGAATACAGACTAACATGGCTGCTACTCTGAAATCTGAACTAAGTTATTCTGGGGAGGGATTTCCTAGCTTTTAAAGAAAAGGGAGTGTTAAAGCTTCTGCTTGGAGGAGCAAAGTAGCTTCTAGCTGAGCTAGTTGCATGTTTAGACAACTGAGTCTGTAAATGTTTAACTGGCTCAGCTGTTAAACTGGTTTGGTTCTGGTTTTATGAACTCTTAATACCTCCATAAGGACCATGGTCACCCTCAGTTTAGTGCATCCCATGTGCTCAGCTCTCCTGACCCTGTGTGGTTTCATGCCTTCCTCAGAGAACTTCACAGGACAATGAGAACTAACAGGGTAGGGAGCCCAACAGCCCTCTAAAGCACTAAGGGCAGCTGTACCCCGATTAAGCAGCTTGGTTGAGTGGGGCTTGAAGGAAATGCTTCCCAGCTGAGTCAGTTTAGTGCATATGTTTAACCCTTTAAATGCTTAGTCCCCTCTGTTGGTGGTTCCCACAGACACTGACTAGGCTTTCCTGAGCTTACATGGTACACTGGGGTCCTGATCCTCATTGCAGCCTCCAGGTGTTACTGAACTGCATGTGCTTAAAATGTAGTCTGAGACTTGTGGATTCCCAAGCCAGAAGGGACCACTGATCGTCCAGTGTGACTTCCTGTGTAACACAGGCCTGAGCCCTGCCTCCAAATCATTCCTAGAGCGGAGCTGCTAGAAACACAGCCCGTCTGAGTTTAAAAATGGTGTGTAGTGGAGAATTCCCTTGGGAAATTTTCAGTGGTTAATTACTCTAAAACTATGCCATCTTTCCAGTCTGAATTCGTCTTCCAGCCATTGAATCGCGTTATACCTTTCTCTGCTACCTTTCTTACTATACCCAAGAACATATGCATTTCCTAGATACGTGTTGTGGTTCAGTAAGCTACTGTAGGGAGCTCTGGCTTTTGAAATATTAACCCCCTCCCCCTCACTGCATTTTTTTGGCACTTTAGTCTAAAGTAGAAAATATTGGAGAACTTTAAGTGTGATCCTTTTCAGCTAAATATCCTGAGTGTAGGAAATACTGACTGGTAAGCAACACTTCAAATATAACCAAGGGCCTTGTCTCTTGAGACTAAGGACTAGGTTTTCAAAGGTGTTTAGGCACCTACAGATGCAGATACGCATCTATATAAGTGCTCTTGGATTTCAGGCACCCATTTGCCACCAGTGTTTTTCTGATACTGAAGATGACCCTGTGCCTGCATTTAAGAGTTTACAACGTAGAGGCCTGACCCATCAGCATCCAGACCTTGCTGCAGTAGGGGTCTTGGATGGCCAGGGCTTTGGCGGTCAGGCCATAAATTAGGTAAAGAAATGAGACCGTGAGAGGAGAAGAGCAGTGGAAAGGAGAGCCGTGCACCGGAGAAGAGTGCCCTTCTTGGGGACTGTATGTGTGTTATGTCCTCTGACTGGGCTTCATAGCAGGTGTGGATTTATATGAAGGGTACATTTAAAAAGATTAGGCCATCTGTCACTTATTAACCTTTTTATAAATGGGTTTAGATCATATATTAGAGAATGTTGGACTCTAACAATCTATAACCATATTTAAATATCAATAATTTATTAAGCCTTTAACTATAAATGTAGAGTGACTGATAATTTCAGAGAGCAAATTAGTGGTGGAAATACGTTTGGAGGATGAGAGAGAACGGTGCTGGTTGCAGAAGACAACTGTCTATTCATGACTTCTGTACACTGCAGAGGTCTCTTTGATGCATGGCTTTTTTTAGATGTCTTTAGGGCAAGAGTCTCATGTTTTACAACACACTCTCCCTGCCCTGCTGTCTGTGCTCTTGATCTACAGAAATAATGCTTACAGCTTTTCAGGGTTAGGACAATGATTTAAGCAGATAAATCTCTAATCACCATTGTGGGCTCAAGCCTTTCCAATCTCCCTTTCTGCTGTAGTGAAAGATTAAACTGCTTCCGTAGCTCTCATGTGATTGCTGTAGGCGAGACTTTAATTCCTCCTGGCTGACCCACTGGCTTATGTCTTATTGTTGGCTTCCTGGCTGAAACTTTAGAACTGCGTTCTTTATTCCCTGCCTTTGTCCTCAGAGCTTACTCTCACCTGCTAAGAATTGCTCTCTCCTGAGTAAGAGTGAAGGTTAATCTAGGTTGCCCAAACTCACTGCTGATGGCTCTTCTCTTGAGGCCGTTTGACAGCTGTGAATGTGATGTCTGCTTCCGCTTAAAGTTTGGAGAGCACCTATGGTGAAATGGGTACGCTTCTCCACAGTCTGCAGATGAGCTGTCAAGCTGCAGACCCACTCTTTGTTAGTCTCTAAGATGCCACAAATACTCCTTTTCTTTTTACGGATACAGACTAACACAGCTGCTACTCTGAAACTCTTCACAGCATGGATTCAGTAAGCGACTTGATCTGTGCAGCTCTTAATAATTCACTGTCACCAGGTGAGACAGTAGGACAAGAGGGGAATGGTGTCCCTTGTCTTTAAAGTGCTGCAAAAGGATTTACTCTAAACGGTGGTTACCCAGATACTTTTACAGACCATTCTGTAAATGATCCCTTGTGAGTAACTTCTAATCCTTATCCACCCTCTGAACTGTTGATCGTCAGTGTCTTCTCTTACTGACCATCAGGAAGGACTCTATGGGTTACTAATCCATGCACCACAGTTTAGGAGCCACTGCTCTAAGACATTCTTAGTGGTGTCTTCAGAGGGTCACTCATGGCCCTGAGACTTACTTGAGTATTTGCCTTCAGGGGTGGTGGGGAGTGGAGGGAACATGGTGCAGCTGTAATTGCATTGGACTTCACATTTTAATGCAGATGTGCTCAGGAACTTGGGCAGTGGCTGTATATGTTACCAATCAAACCATAAATGCATCTCTCTCCACATTGATCCTCATTTCATTCAGGGACCTTTACCAAACAGAAAATGCAAAGTTATTTGCTCTGGTTGCACCTGAAGGCCTTGGTGAGGATCAGGTCCCGCTTCTCCTGTTAATGAACGCTTCCAGACAAGCTGCTGTCCTTGGCAGATGGTAACGAAACTTGGGCTGTGATGACTGTTTCCGGAGTTTGTAGATTCCAAGGCCAGAAGGGGGACCATTGTGATCCTCCATCCTGTCTGATCTCCTATGTAATACAGGCCAGGGACCTGCCCCCAGATCATTCCTAGAGCAGAGGTGTTAGAACATCCAGTCTTCGAGTTAGGGTTGTTAGAATTCTGTTGCCTGGACAATGGCACAACTTTCACAGTGGATGTTTCCACACTTAACCTGGGCCCAGGCACCTCACTCTGTATTTGGACTTCGTTGCACAAGGCTGGCTGTTTATATCCCAGCCTTGCTGCATTTCGCTATGTCTGTTGCTCTTACTTTGGTAGGGCTGGCATTGAACACACTTGTTCTCTGGGCTTTGGTTAGGAAATCTCCCTGTTTTTCCTCGACTTTCTCCTTCCCTGCTTATGCCTCGTGCTGTGCGCCAGGCAGCGGCTTCCTTCCGCTCCCAAGATGACTGCATTTCAAACAGGGTATGTATATTGTTGGGAGGGGCAATAAGCACCAGTACTTGGGATTGAGATGCTTTCCTGGACTGAGTCAAAGGGTGAGATTTTCAGAAGTGCCAGAGGGAATTAGTGCCCAACTCCCACTGATTTCTGAAAAATCCCACACATTTGAACTCGTGACTCCATGCTGAAGTGCCCACTAGATATCCGGCCGAGCCCTTCAGTGTAGGTAGGGCCTGAATGATGTGCTGTGCTAGCCACTCTGTGGTCTCACAGCAGACTTATTGCATCCATACAAGTTCTCTCCAAGGTTACAGCCACCTTTTACATTAGGCTTGCTGTGAGCAAGGATAAATGCCTTGTGGTCCTTCACTGGGCCAGTGACACCAGTGCCTGTGTGCTTGGAGCTCACTGCTAATAGACCCAGCGGTACAAATAGCCATCTTGCAGGGCACTGGTTTACTTTCTGAACTCTGTTGCCTAAGGGTCAGGTTGGCCAGAAGACCCCAATAGCACCACATGTATTGGATCTCTGTTGCTTGCTAGCGTCACGGCAGTGAACGTGTTGGTTTGTGATAAGACCCCAGTGAGGGTATTGCGGGTACACCTGAGGAGCCTGTCCTTGCAGCGCCTTGCCAGCTGGCTTGGGGCAGACTCTCGTATTCCTCTTGGAGGAGGAGGACATTGAGGGCTAACTGAATTCAGCCATATGCAGTACCTTGGTGCAGAGTCCCTCAGCCTGTGTCACGACCCAAACTTAGGTGGCAGAAGTGTGTCCAAGGGTCGCAGGGGCTGGCTGGGCTTAGCTCCCCGCTCTGGGAGTCGCAGCTCGGTGCGTGGGTTGCAGTGCAGCCCAGGCTTAGTACAGCCTCCCCTTCATTGGTTGCAGCACTACTCACTCAGGTTTGGCCTGGCCGGTTCTCCCTTTGGGGGGCCAGACCAAACCTGAGTGGCTCTGTGACTGTGTATGACACCATCTTCTCTACACCCTGTCCTGCCCCCAGCCTGAGCTTGTAATGTAACCTTCCCTCTGTCATATCACCCATCCTGGCATCCCCCACATCTTCCCCCACCATATCCCCAGCCCCCACTTTACACACAACACCCCATCCCTGCATCCCATGGACACTGTGTGTGGGGGAGGGGGATTGAGGGGGCTGTGATTTTTCCTGGAGCTGTTGGCTCACCACCCCTCCCCTAGACCCATCTGCCCCATATTCTTCCCATAGCCCCTCCATTGCATCTGCACATTTCTCTGCCCCACGAATCCCCCTACATCTGCCCCCATATGCTGGGGGTGGCAGTTTTCTTTGGGGGGGGGGCTTGGCTCATTGCCCTTCCCTGCAGTTGCTGGTGGAGAGTGTTCCCCAGCTGGCCAGTTTCTGGAATTTTAGTGCCAAGCCCCCATAGGGGTCCCTGTGGGTGGAGCTTTGGGTCTGGGGATGTCTCTGGGCTGCAACAGCCATCAAGGTTTAGAAATGGGTCCTGAATTAGAATGACTGCCTTAGTGTACAGCTAGAGAATTGAACAAGTAGCAGAGATGGGCATTGCCAGGAGCAGCAGGCAGTGCTGTTAAAAGGCAAATGGTCTTAAGGTCACAGTGGGAAACTTGCTCATTTGTACAATGAACTGTATCAGATCTCTGGGACTGACTCTTCTTCTGAGCCTGATATGCTAATCCTTTTGGCCACAATGTTGCACTAAGATCTCGTGTTCAGCTGGTTATTCACCCTGACCCCCAAGTCTTTCAGGGTCACTGCTTCCCAGGAAAGAGTCTGTCAGCTGGAAAGTATGGCCTACGTTCTTGGTTCCTAGATGTTACTTTACACGTGGCCATATCAAAATGCATATTTATTTTTTGCACCCAGCTTACTAAGAGGTCCAGATCACTCTGTATTTGTCCTCGTTGTTTACTATTCGCCCACGCTTTGTCATCTGCAAACTACCCCTAATGATTTTTTCCAGGTCCCTAAAATGTTAGTGTAGGGCCAAGAACTGATTTCCCCCTGGGACCCTATAGAAACACACCTGCTTGATGAT
Source organism: Dermochelys coriacea (assembly GCF_009764565.3). Lineage (NCBI taxonomy): Eukaryota > Metazoa > Chordata > Testudines > Dermochelyidae > Dermochelys > Dermochelys coriacea. The sequence continues at coordinate 3,396,219 of NC_050069.1, read as the reverse complement.
GACTTCCTGTTCATGATTGCAGCCCGTTCTTAGGCCCCTGAACTCAGATTCATGATAGAGATTGTTGATTTTTGTATTCGTGTTTTTAACCAAATGTCAGGCAGCACCAAGCAAAATCCTTCCAGAAGTCTAAATGTAAATGTCTATGCCATTATCTTCATACCATAATCTGCCTTATGGCTTCATCGGGAGAACACTGCTCATGGGGCCTCCGTACACCAAGGGATGAGATGATGGGGACTGGGAAAGGATTGAGTTTTGGTATCACTTTGGGGGGGACCTAGAATCCTGAGGTGTCAGCTGAGCCACTTACGCTTGCGGAAGAATTGGGGGGACAAAACACTTCAGCCAGCCTGCAGATTTTTATTGTACAGCTAGGACTTACCATGCAAGTCCATGGAAGAACTGTGGGCATTCTGATGTATAGTGTCTGCGGTGTTGGTAATAGGGCCAAACTACCCACTTGCCCCTGTTCTGCCGTGCCTACAGCATCTATCCCCCCTACAGTCCCTGCGCCTGTTTCTTGGGCTGCTCTTAGCTGTCAGGGTGGAAGTGCCTGACTCCTTCACAGAGTATCTGAGCTGGGCCATGCGGTCGGACTTGATGTTAAGATGATGAGAAGCCATCAAAGAAACAAATTTCCACGTTGCAAAATTACAGTGAGCACTAGGGCCAAAACATTGCTGTTACATGGTGTGCTTATCAGGCCATCTGCCTCTAAGGTGCAACTAGAGATCATGGTGCAATGTGCCTTCAATCAAGTCTTTATTTAATGAAGTGACCACCCTATGCCCCACCCTTCCCCTTAATTACCTCCTTCTTTACTAAACTGACACCCCCCTTTCCCAAGTATGTGTGAAGGGTAATGGATTCTAAGTAAGCAGGGGAAGTCGGTGCTGAATTGAAATTGCTTTGATCACTTTCCCTGGTATTCCACGGGACTGAGGGGATGCGGCTGCGACCAACTCCCCTTGTTTTAAATTGTAGTCCTGCAGCCTGGACGTGCCATTGCAGGTATAGGGTGGGGGTGATGGCATTCCAATTTTGGAACCACTTAAAAATATGAGCTGAAGGAAGAGGAAAATCCTACTGGTTAATAGCTGCATTGAGTGCTCCAGTCTCAGGCACCCAAGAGGAGGGCTACTATGATGCATCAGGACCCAAAGTTTGGAAAACTCCTGGAAAGTCAAGGCTAGGGCAGGCAGGAGGAGAAGACAGCAATGCGTATGGCGCACGAGGAAGATACCCACTGAGGATAGATGATGCCAATGGGAGTTCTGTAACAAAATGAGATACTGCTGCTTTGACCCTGAGACTGGCCGGAGAACCACCTGCCCAATTGCTGAGTGTCCGTTAGGGCAGTGGTTCTCAACCTTTTGTTCTGGTGCCCTCTTTCATGCAGCAAGCCTCGGAGTGCAATTCCCCCTTATAAATTAAAAACACTTAACACCATTATAAATGCTGGTGGCAAAGCAGGGCTTGGGGTGGAAGCTGACAGCTCGTGACCTCCTGAGGGGCCCTGACCCCCAGTTTGAGAACCCCTGAATTAGGGTAATAGCTCTTGCTCTACCCTTTCTTCTAAAGCATCCTTACAACTTCTTTTGCAGGCACCTTCTGCAAGAGCAGGGGAAAGAAATATGTGTCTGAAAACAAACAACCCTTGGAAGAAGTTCTCTTGCTGTCATGCATGTTAGGTTTTTTTTATATGGGGGCAGGCCTGCGAGCTTGTCTGTGTGTAATAAACTTTCTTGAAAACAAATCTGGTATGCTTTACACATCACAATTACTGTTTACTGCCACTATACCTACACTTCAATCCTGTCAATTCCCTTGTACTAGAATATAAAGCCTACATCTGTGACAAGTACAGCACCTCCATGAACATTTTCCCATACAAATAATAAAGAATGTTTAATGCTTACAAAAACCCAGTTGCATCTCCCCATGGAATAAACTCCCCTAAAGTTATTCACTTCACTGATGTGTGCTCCAGTCCCTCATGAGTTTAAAAGTGTGTTCTAACATGTACTGTCTGTGCTAACAGCTTCACAGGTACTTTGCCTGCATTGGTTAATGCTAGTCCGGCTGCCTTGATACTGAACTCTTCTGCCTTGCTGCATTCATTAGTTGTGGAACTGTCACGGTGGGTCAGGAGCTCTCTCATCCTGCTTTGTCTCATGCATGCTCCTGCTCTTTCCATCTGCTGCATATACATTGGAGTTGCTGTGTGATTGGGGTGGTGTCCCGACGCATCACGCTAACAGCAAACCCATCAATGTACCATGGGAATCGTCCTCTTTTGCCTGCACGTGAAAGTTTAGTATCTCTGGTCTGTTAAACTGCTGGGTGGGGTTGAGGCTCATGGCTTCCAGCAGGGGCTCTGGGCTAGTGGCCACCTTGAACACACACCCCATTAGCAGTACGCATACTGTCCTGCGTGACTCCCAACAGTAGTGTTTGCTGGGGTGTACTGACTCTGTGCCGAGGAGTTGGCCACCAGATAGCTCAGGGGTTCTCAAACAGGGTTAGGACCCCCAGGGAGTCATGAGGTTAATATGTGGGGGGTCGTGAGCAGTCAGCCTCCACCCCGCTTTGCCTCCAGCATTTATAATGGTGTTCGATATATAAAAAAGTGTTTTTAGTTTATAAGGGCGGGTGGTCACACTCAGAGGCTTGCTATGTGAAAGGGGTCACCAGTACAAAAGTTTGAGAACCACTGAGGTAGCTGGTGTAGCCAGCTTCCACCGAGCAATCTCAATTCTTCTCTGGGGAGGGGAGCTCTCCTTGTCATGGTCTGCTCTAGTGGTGTAGCCAGGTAGGTTTGCTTCCTCATTCTGAATGCGTGCAGCTGTTGGTCCTCATCTCTGCTATTAAACACCTCAGCCCACTACTCCATGGCTTATGGTCTGGAGCCAACATCAGCATTGCACCTATATCCCCCAAGAAGAGCAGATGTGTCCCAGCCGTGTTGGAGAGGGTGGGTGCATGCTTGCTGCATGCTTCTGGCTTGTTCTTGCAGATGGTGCCAGAACTGTCTCCACACCCTTCCTGCAGCTGGCAGTTTCCCATTGGAGGGCGGGGGCAGTAGTCCAGCTGAGGTGGACCTGGACAGCGGGGCTAGTGGGGCACTGTGGGTATTTGAACCTCTGAGAGAGCAGCACAGATGGGGCCTCGGAATGCACCCGTCAGGCATTCCAAATAATGCACAAATCACCTAGGATCTGCTGGGAGCAGATTACCAGCTCCAGCCTCTCTCCATCTTCAGTGGTTACACCCTTTAAATAACTACATTGGTCAGGTATCCCCTCTCCCCAAGTCACCAATTAACTAGTGCCCCAGAGTTTTCAAAGCATCCTTCAGGGGGTGAGGCACTCAACTCCCATTGAAATTCAGTGGTACTTGGGAGCTTCTCTGTGGCTTCTGGTTTGAGTGGTAGCTGTGTTAGTCTGTATCAGCAAAAGAAACGAGGAGTCCTTATGGCACCTTAGAGACTAACAAATGTATTTGGGCATAAGCTTTTGTAGGCTAAAACCCACTTCATCAGGTGCATGTAGTGGAAAATAGAGTAGGCAGGTATAAATACGCAGCACGTGAAAGGATGGGAGTTGCCTTTGGCTTCTGACAGTCCCAGCCATAGCTCTGCTTGCACATGGGCTTGCTGTAGTTCTGGGATCTTTAGCCATAGACGCCTGCTGAGGAGGGCATTTTAGCAGTCTACTGCTGGTGGGTAGTTTTGCAGTTTTGGTTGGGGCCTCGTCAGGGAATGAACAAACCGTTTATTTCTGCCTTAAATCATGTTGATGGTCCTGTGTCCTCCACAGCCCAGTCAATCGAAGCTTTGCAGCAAAAGGCCAGGAACCGTGGCCCTACCGCCAGTTCAGTACAGCGTCCCTTGTGTGAACGTAACATAACAAATGTATTTTGCTCCACATACAAATGTTCGATAATTTAAGAAACTGTTTGGGGCAGGGAGGCAGCTGGGTGCTTTGGGTGTCTAGAAGTGAGGGAGGTAGGTGTCTGTTTAGGGTGTTGTGGAACACAGTAGGTATTTGAGGTATTTTTCTTGCTGCTGTTTCTCAGCATTACAATGTATGTTTCCCTTTCCTGCAAGGGTGGGTGTGACTTTAAATATGCTAGGGAGGGGAAGGTTTGTTCCTCATTCCTCTCCCTGGTGACTCTTGCCAGTAGCTAGCCCTTGCCCCATCACTACACTTAGCAATGGATAAATGTGTTAGGTTGATGTTTATCCCAAAAACACGTGCCCTTTGTCATAACTGTTCTGGGCTGTCTGCAGACCCACAGAGATATAATGTGAGTTTAAATCTGGTTTACTTCAAGGCTTGTTTTCCCCAACCAAAAGGATTAGAGACTCTTTTACAAAACTAGAAGCATAGTTACTGTATTGCAAGTAGGCAGCCTGTATTTAAAAGGGAAGCAATGTGGCTATTTTTGCAGCCAATAATCACATTATTCATGGGGCTGTGGTCATGTTTGACTCAAAGTGCTTATGTACCTAGGTTCTGGCTTCCCCTCCCTGTCCTGTGTGTTTACTGTTACTATAAATTGTGCTGCTCTTGACCTCTGTTTAGTTTATTGCTGTGATGCACTGCATAATGAACAGTGCTGGGTCACGGAGCTCCGGCATGCTTGCCTTTCCCCCAGTTGTTAATTTAAAAAAAAAAAAGGTCAAACTTTTCCTGAGGTTTGCTGAAGCTTTCCAGGCTTTCTGGAAACTTACATCTGAGCTTTTTAGTGCCGCCCCTTCTGCAGAGTGCTGCCCCTGGTTGGTAACTGTTCCATTTGAGCTCTAAACCCTGGGGTGAGTAAAGACCAGTCCTTTGAGAATTACCCAACTCCTGGTGATTTTTGAGCTGTCTGCAGTTTCACAGGCTACTCCACAATTCCCAATATTTTTGACATATTAGTGGAGAGCTAGACCCTGCTTTGAGCTCGTTGCACTGTTCTGTCACAGCTGTTGGTGTGGAATGAATGAAGAGTATGTTGCACACTGGGATTAACAGGAATGTCAGTTTCACGGGTTTTAAGTTTTCTCCTGGGAAGTGGAAGAGAAGCTCTCCTGACTTTTGATCAGCTGACGTGAGCACACTATGGGGATAGGCTCTGGGTGTGGAATCTGAAGCAGCCCTTCTCTTCTGGGTTCATAGCTAGAGTTTATATTCTGAATCAGTCCAAATGATCCATGTCCATGAGCCCAGCAACCTGAGCGATCAATGGGAAGTGCTTTGTCGGACTCAAATTCCAATTAATATCGAGAGTGAATGACTTGGAGGAGAATAGGTTTCTCTTGTCTAAAGTGTTCCTGTGTCAGCAGCCTTTCTGTCAGGCTCCTGCCCAGGGAGACAGGGTATGGGTGTCTGGTGGAAAGAGTTTATCACCTGGGAATGCAAGTGTTAGAGTTTGTTTCCTTAGAAGACACACTCGTAAACTCTTTACCTTCTGAATAGTGTGCAGTTCAGTGAGGGTGCAGTGTCCGAGTTCTGAGACTGTCTGGTATCTGCTCACCATGGTATCTAAGCACCTGCTTTGCCACACACCATTCTTGGGATTGGCTGGTTTTTCTGAAAGGTGTCTTCAGCTCTTGTCCTAAACAGTCAGGCTTGGGCTCAGTCTTCTCTCTTCTGGCAAGGAGTTCCGGACCTGGTAATCCTGCTGCAGAGACTGCTCAGCCAGAGCTGGGCTTACTTCCACAGGATTTTTCAAATCTACTCCCTCTGTTGCCACAAGCCTGCCCTCCAACCCATCTGCACAATGATCACACCACTATGCATGGGGAGTGGGGAAGCCTGAAGGCATGGGGGAGGTTCAGAGAGGATTCTTTGGGAACCACACCTCAAACGTTATTAATTCCTCTTACCATTTGTATGGATCATTAGGTTTCTCCCAGTGTCCTGCTGTAGAAATTGAGGCCAACCAATTGTGCAGCATAGCTACAAATATCTAGAAAACTTCTTGCAAAGTCTTCAGGTTCTTGTACTGTGCTTGTTGCCATGTATGTAAGCGGAATGGAAAACCCTATTGGATGGGGTTGAGGGTAATCTTGATGGTTTATCCTTGTTGGAGCGGGTCTGAGTGACTGGCTTCTCCCTGTTTACATTGGCTCTGCTGGCATGGTCCAGCAGGATCCTTACTCAGAGAATTTGGGATATACAGACGGTATTACTGTCTTTGATCCTTCTCCATTTGTGTTATGTGTGTGTGTGGAAGAGTTCTGATACATTTGTAGTGTTCTGGTCTTGGGGATCGATCTTCCACACAGGCGTGGCTGTTTTGTCTTTATTTCATGACAACTTTTAATTGGAAGTCGCAGACAGAGGAATGATGCCGGCTACAGCAAAGCAGCGCTGAGCAGTATCCTGTTTCTCAGCCTGCGAATGCTGCAGTGTAGAATTCCTAGTGGATTAACCACATAGCTGGTTCCACTCAAACTCCATTCACTGAGAAGATCATGTGAGTGGTTATAGGTCATGATGCTACCTGCTTTTCATGAAAGCAGGAAGTTGTATTATGTTACACAGTCCTGTTTCTGAACACAGTGGAGCTGCAGAGACTTGTGAAACACGTTTTTTTGTATTGGTGAACCCAAAAGTGCCTTGCAAAAAATAGTGGTTTTTTCCCCCCTCTGATTTATGACATATAAGGCCTGATGGGGTCACCTTTTTAGGAACGATAGGAGTTAACAGACTGCATGAGACCTGAGGTCATCTAGTCCAGTATATATCTGTGACAATGGCTAGCTTCAGAGGAAGGAGCGAGAAACTTCCCATGAGGCAAGTGTGGGATAACTTGCTCCCCACATTAGGTCTTGTCCTAATCTCTAATAGTTACAGATCCGTTTCAGTGTGAGTTTTAAACTCTTCCAAAATGTGGACGCATTAACTCTTATTACTCTGGATACTTGTGTTGTGCGTATGATTGTCCACTCCGTTTTGAACCTTGCTAAGTTCTTGGCCTCATCCTTTGCCATGAGTTTGTATGGGTTTTGAATTTCCCACCTTTTTAAAAATTTTGTTGACTGTCCCCTTATTCTTGTGTTTGAGATGGAGACCAACAGCTCCCGGTCTACCCACTAGAAGAGGGGTTCTCAACCTTTTTCTTTCTGAGGCCCCTCCAACATGCTATAAAAACTCCATGGCCCACCTGTGCCACAACAACTTTTTTTCTGCATATAAAAGCCAGGGCCTGTATTAGGGGGTAGCAAGCTGGACAGTTGCCCAGGGCCCCATGCCACAGGGAGCCCCATGAAGCTAAGCTGCTCAGACTTCGGCTTCAGCCCCAGGTGGTGGTACTCGGCGTGGTGTGGTTTAGACTTTCTATCCTGGGCCCCAGTGAGTGTAATGCTGGCCCTGCTTGGCAGATCCCCTGAAACCTGCTTGCGGACCCCCAGGGGGCCTTGGACCCTGCGTGATAACTGCTCCTCTAGACCACTTGTTTTATGTGCTTTTAACATATCCCCTCTTACTAGTCTCCTTTCTGAGGTAACAGTTACTCTTCATAGGAGAGATTTTCCAGGCTTTTGAATGGTCTTTTTGCTCTTCTCTGAACTCCCTCCAGCTCTGCAATATCCTTTCTGAGATGGGGCGACCCCTACCGCACACAGAATCCAGAGGAGGCCTTGCCATATCTTTTCTGAGATGGGGTGACCCCTACTGCACACAGTATCCAGACGAAGCCTCGCCATTGACTTATATAAAGGCGTTATAATGTTAATCTTTGTTATACACAATCCCACTCCTTATACCTTGTTTTCTTTTGAGCTCAGCTCTTCCTTGATCTGTCTACACTGATATATTTCCTGAGTTGGTTGATAGGTTAGACGCCTGTATGGTGTGTGGGTAGTTGGATTTTTTCCCCCCAAAGTGCCTTACTTTGCGTTTATTAATATTGAACTCTGTTTCACATTATGTTGTGCATTCACCTAGCTTAGCTAGCTTTCTCTGAAGCTTAGCACAGTCCTTTTCTAGTCTTCTAGCACTCAGCGTCAGCTTCCCTGGTTTTGCTGGCAAAATTCGAATGAGGATTATTACAAGGAGAGACTGAACCCAGGGTAATGGGAAGAGAAATGGGTTTTTTAGTCAGGCAGCTCACAACTTAAAAACAAAAAACAACCCCGGGGAGAAAAACTCTTTGTGAATGATCCAAACCCCCTTCCCTTCTGAGTGCTGAGAAAACTTCCACCAACATTTTGCTGAAAAAAGAAAAGGAGTACTTGTGGCACCTTAGAGACTAACAAATTTATTAGAGCATAAGCTTTCGTGAGCTACAGCTCACTTCATCGGTAGCTCACGAAAGCTTATGCTCTAATAAATTTGTTAGTCTCTAAGGTGCCACAAGTACTCCTTTTCTTTTTGTGAATACAGACTAACACGGCTGCTACTCTGAAACCTATCATTTTGCTGAAAGAGTGTTTGGAGCAGGGTGGACAAAAATAGATGATTTTAAAAAATAAAATAAATCTGATTTTTTAAAAAAAATTGAAATTGGATGTTCTGATTTGTTTAAATTATAAGTTTTTTTCTTTTAAAAAAGAAACCTGTTTTAACTAAATAAATGAACATGCTGAATCCAATGGCCTCTATCAAAAACTTTGAGATAAAGGCTGCTTTTCTGTATAAAGAAAGAATGGGGGGAAAACATGTAATTTTTGAAGTTAGTCTTTATAAATCTGGCACAGCAGGTCATGTACTGCATTAAGGGCTTGTTTTGTTTAACAAAAATAAATTGTATATGCTGTTTTGTGTGTTTAATTAAATTCTAGTTACTATCCTAATACAGCTTGACACAAGCCATGAGCAAAAAGTTAATTATCTAGTTAATAAGCAATATATCATTAACTATTTTCTAACATACTAAAATGTTCAATTAGTTAATAAGAATCTGAAAATATTAAGCTGTACTGTTGCTTAAATAAATATATATTGTTCTAATGTACCCTCCTAGTAATAACAAGATGTACCAAATCTAGTGTAAAGGCTCTGTTTAGTTGTAATTCAACATGGTTCACTGGTTATATTAACCAGTGAGAATGCACTTTTCTTTAGAAAATAACTGAAGTACAAATGGAAAAATTGATTAAAATGGATGATTGAAATCAAGGCTTTCTACTTGGTGATTAAATCATGATTTAAATTGCTTATTAAATCACCTTGATTTAAATCAGTCTGCCATGATTTGGCGGATTAGAGAAAATGGTGACTCCCAATATTTCTAATGTAAGAAACAAGCAGAAAAGTTTCAGTGTTAGCCCTTTATCTACCACATAGGAGCAAAAAGGGCACAGGCACAACTTGTATTTGTAAGTCACTTTTACATCAGATCGAGTGCTTAGAAGTACCTTGCTGAAACAGAGGTCTGTACATTAAGGAAGGTGAGATAAGGCATGTTAAGACCTGAAGGAAAACTGACCAGCTGTTGAGCAGAGCTCAGATAGTTGATTGGTTCCCATTTAATGCAGAGAAAGAGGAATTTGTGCAGTTTTTAGCCCCAGTGGAAATTTGGGGGCTTTGGCTGCAGAGGCTTCGTGTTCCATTATTTCTGTTGCAAATGACACTTTTTGGCATGTACCTCCTCACCTCTTGTGGACGGTGGTTTAGAACATTTGCCATAGTTATGCTCTTATGTTTTCTGGAACGTGGGCCATTGCTTGAGAAATATCTTTGCTGTCTTTAGTATAGAACAAGCCAGCAGTATATTGTAGTGAGCAGAGTCTAGGAGACATACTTTTTCCTATGGAAAGTCAGGGCAGAGTGGAAAAATGACCCTCAAAGGTAAATCTGTAACTAAACTTTGTGTAGAAACATTGTGACTTCCTCATCAGCACTCTGACAATCAGAGGAGAGCCCTCATCTGAGAGTCCATATATTTTAGGCTTGGAAAACTGGCCGAGGCAGACAAACTGGGGTTTAGAATTTGGTCACTCGGTGTCATTGGTTGGGTTGCTCATCTTTCCAAGTGCAATGATGCAAAACGCAGGATGGGGCAGGTTTTTAAAAATGCCCTTGTTACTGGAAATTGGGATGCTTTGCCGAGGAGGGGAGGAGTAGTTAAGCCATCAGTTTCTGCCCCCGCCTTACATGACAGCTTTAAATGAGCCTGGATAATGAAATTGCACAGTATTAACTGTTAGTTTGATTGTGCCATTGTTCCCTTACATTAATGTTTTCCTGATAATGGAGGCAGCTGCAGATTGAAACTCACAAAGACTAGTAGTACTTGTGGCACCTTAGAGACGAACAGATTTATTTGAGCATAAGCTTTCGTGAGCTACAGCTCACTTCATCGGATTCATTTGGTGGAAAATTTTCCACCGAATGCATCCGATGAAGTGAGCTGTAGCTCACGAAAGCTTATGCTCAGATAAATTTGTTCGTCTCTAAGGTGCCACAAGTACTCCTTTTCTTTTTGAGAATACAGACTAACACAGCTGCTACTCTGAAACAAAGACTAGTGAATTTCATATTGTTTCTACCACAAGGAAACTACTTGTGGGCAGGTTTCAGAGTAGCAGCCGTGCTCTAATAAATTTGTTAGTCTCTAAGGTGCCACAAGTACTCCTTTTCTACTTGTGGGCAGGAACTCAAGCACTAGCTGTCAGGCTATGCAAGGCTCCCAGTGCTACTGGCAATCTGATTATTTACAAGCATGTTAAAACAGGCTTCTTCCCCTCCCCACCCCAAACCAATTATCTGGGACTCGTTCTCTCTTCCCTGGACTGTGGGAGGGCGGTCGGTAAGGGTTGCCCTGCCACAGGCAATTAAACTACAAACCTGCCAAATCCAAGCACTCACGGGCTGGCTGGAATGCAGTTATGTGTCTCTGCTTTAAAGTAAGCACTGGACACCCTGGAGAAACCAGTCGTGTCTCTTGTGACCTTTTACTTGCTAGTTTCCAACCTGGTTTGCACTGGGTTAATAGAATCAGGGCTGTGTCAGCTGGTTGTTGTCGGAGCTCCACCCAAAAGGAGTATAAGGTTCTCCTTGGACGATCTTTCTCTTCTGCTGATTGGCTGCTTACTCGGACTACATTTCGGTCTCATTCCCCTTGCCCTGCGTGGGTCATCTCCATCCTTCCCTGGCCTCAGTGCCCACTCTTCCTGCCTTTGTGGTGTTTGCCGTTCAGTTGATCCCTTTGTGGCTTCCCTCCTCTCCCAACCCCCTTGAGAAACATTTAATATAATAAATAAAAATAAAGGAGGACAAACTAAGACCACTCATTTTTATATAAAAATAAATCATGGCACTAACATGACATTGGACTGTCACTTGGTTCCCTCTGCTTGTAAGTTACATCCCACTTTTGACTTCATGTCTGTCTTGTCTATTTTGATTAGGGACACTCTTTTACTCTTTCTGTGCAGTGCCCAGCACACTGAGGCCTTGATCTTTTTGTGGCCTCTAGGTGCCTCTCAGATAATAAATAACATGTAAGAGCAAGGAGTAGGTGAGAACCTACTTTGGAGACTGCTTGACCTCTTACCTAGCTGTAACACTGTGCACCCAAGGCCTGTCTAAAATAATTTTCCACGTAGGCTAAATTTCTTCAAGGGAATTTGACTTACGAAGGAAAACAGAAAATTGTAACGTGGCAGCTCTCCAGCAGTGCCGGGACAGAGGCTGTCTTGCTAGTAGTGCAACTGACTTGTTGGAGTTTTTTTTTTTCCAGTGTGTTTTTACACAATGGGTGAATAGTTGCTTTGTAGTAGCTCTTCCATTTAACTTCTATGCAGGACAACTCTCTCCACTAGAACTTTCAGTCTTCCGAGTACTAGCCATGGGTCAGTTGAACATGACTCTGCTAGTCTAAAGAATTTTACACAAGGACTTGCACTAATAAAATTTCTCAAAATCTCAGTGGTCAGGGTCAAATATGATTGAGCCCTGGCTAGATGCAATGATGTTATTCCCTCCTCAGCCTTCCAAATTGTTTTGGACTTGGTAAAACTTTATTTTTTACAAATAAGCTTTTATACATAAGGCAAAGAGGAAGGAAAGAACCAGCAGGAACTTGCAAATAAAAGTCCAGTGTGGACAGAAGCACGTTAGACTCTATAGCCAAACATAAAACCAGCTGAGGAATCCTAGAGCCTGCCTAAAGGGAATATTGGTGCCTTGTTGTTTCATGAATATGGATCACCTCTGGCTATTTGACTTTTGGAGTGACAGAATGGCCCAAACTTACCTGTTTTAGGGTGACACTATTTTTTACTTTACTTGTCTCTCAGAAAGATGCTGTCTGTATTGGTTCCTGCTAATCTTTTTACTGGTGCTCATTTCAGTCCTGTGATTCTGCCTGAAATTCAGATGTCTAGCAAAAGACCAGCAAAGAGAAAGTGTAGGTCTTGCTACTGCAAGCCACGCTGGTGATATTTCTCTGAAAATGGATCAAATTAATCATACACCTGTTCAGGGAAAGGTGACTTGCATGGAAGCTCTTAGGCACCCTCTTCTACTGCAGCTTTCCTATGTCAAGTACACAGCACCAGTTTGATTTCCAGAATAGCCTGGTAAAAATGAAATAGTCAGTTGGATTTGCTGCTACATTGAACGATGCCACATCCTAGTTGAGATGGGTTCGGTCACAGAATCCCCCTTGGGACTGTCACCTGATGTGCTGAAATTACCTCTGAGCCTGTTTTCCCTGCCAGCTTGGGACTTCCAGAACCCTGTCTTGTTGAGCAAGACACACTAGCCTGCTGCAACACAGACCCAGGGTATGGTCCACGCCTCCAAAGCTGCAGAGTTAACTGAAAACAGTTCAGCACGTTACCTTTGTCCAGCACCCAGATACCCAGTTCCCAATGGGATCCAAACCCCAAATAAATCCATTTTATTCTGTATAAAGCTTATACAGGGTAAATTCATAAACTGTCTGTCCTCTATAACACTGATAGAGAGATATGCACAGCTGTTTGCTCCCCCAGGTATTAATCACTTATTCTGGGTTTATTAATAAATAAAAGTGATTTTATTAAGTATAAAAAGTAGGATTTAAGTGGTTTCAAGTAATAACAGACAGAAGAAAGTATATCACCAAGCAAAATAAAGCAAAAGCACGCAACTCTAAGTCTAATACATTAAGAAACTGATTACAGGTAATATTTCACCCTCAGAGAGGTGTTCCAATTAGCTTCTTTCACAGACTAGACTTCTTCCTAGTCTGAGCACAATCCTTTCCCCTTGTACAGTCCTTGCTAGTTCCAGCAGACATCTCAGGTGGTAAGCAGGGGTTTTCTCATGACTGGCCTCCTTTTGTCCTGCTTCACCCCCTTTTATAGCTTTGGCACAAGGCGAGAATCCTTTGTTTCTCTGGGTCCCTGTCCCCCTTTCTAAATGGAAAAGTACCAGATTTAAGATGGATTCCAGTAACCGGTGACATGGTCATATGTCACTGTAAGACCCCATCTCCATTCTTCCTGGGTTGGCCCACACCTACACAGGAAGGCTTGCAGGTAAATAAACCATTTACAACCAATTGTCCTAGTCAGCGGGAGCCATCGAGATTCTAAGCCACCATTAATGGCCCACAGTTTGCATAATTACAGTAGGGCCTCAGATTTATACTTCATATTTCTAGCTTCAGATACAAGAATGATACATGCATACAAATAAGAGGTATATATTCAGTAGGTTATAACCTTTGTTATGATACCTTACAAGAGACCTTTTGCATAAAGCATATTCCAGTTGCATCATGTTCACACTCGTAAGCATATTTCCATAAAACATATGGAGTGCAACACCACACTAGTGTAAACATGTGTGTGAACATTTGGAAACTGCTCTCTTCAAAGACTCAGTAAGTGGAGTTTGAACACAGGGTTCCTCAGGATAGGCTGTCCTTCCTGGGCTGGGATAGAAGGTGTTTTACAATGCCTGTTGGTTATCCCATTCCTACTAATGTGTTCTGACTTTCCAAGTGCTGCAGGCTGAGGTGAAAACTAGACTCCCACTATGTTCATCTTGCCCGGCTAACATGTTAACATACAATTTACTTTTGGTTGGTTGGTTGTCATTGACGTGCTCTTTGCGGACAGTGTAGGACTCACTGGTGGAAATCTGGCCTGCTCTAGACAGAACAATGCAGCTAGACAGCCCGCATGCCTTGGGCCATCAGTTTATCACTAAATGAGGCCAAGAAGACATGTCCTCCCACTGTGCAGCATTGCACAAGTAGGTGGTTTGTGATAGGGTGTGGTTCTGCTTTTGGGGTGTTGCCATCACCCATCGAGGATAAGGGGCTCAGTGTGACTGGCCAAGGGATGTCTCCTTGGCTTCAGGGGTAGGAGCCTGTGGGATTTTATTCTTGAGGTAAGGACCAGTATTCTTCTGGTGCTGTGTGTGCTTTGTATAATAACTGTTGCAGTGCATGGCTCAATCTGCGGGTTTCACTTTCCTATTCACATGGGAAAGGGACAATTTATTGGAAACTCTCTGGCAGGGTTCAGACTCAAGAAACTATTTTCAAAAACACTTTTTGTAAAGTTGTTGAAAACAGTTTCATCCTGTCTACGCAAGCTGTTGTATTATCTTCAGCATCAGTCCAAGGAAACCAATAGTTAACTGACCTAGTGCTGAAAATAGTATCTCTTGGTGTAGTAGGGCTATAGTGTGTTGGAATGTGGGAAACAAAACTTGATAGTGGTCAGGAGTGCTATTTAGTCCACTGCAAACAGGCTTCAGTAGACAAGCTGTCCAGAGCTCTCCTCCGTCTTACAAGGCTCATAAATCGCTGTGAGTTAAGCATGTGATACAAAGGTTGGTTGGGAATGGCATATGCCTGGACTCCATTCAGGTTTCAGAGTAGCAGCCGTGTTAGTCTGTATTCGCAAAAAGAAAAGGAGGACTTGTGGCACCTTAGAGACTAACAAATTTATTTGAGCATAAGCTTTCGTGAGCTACAGCTCACTTCATCAGATGCATGCAGTGGAAAATACAGTGGGAAGATTTATATACACAGAGAACATGAAACAATGGGTGTTACCATACACACTGTAAGGAGAGTGATCACTTAAGATGAGCTATTATCAGCAGGAGAGCGGGGGTGGGGGGGGGCCTTTTGTAGTGATAATCAAGGTGGGCCATTTCCAGCAGTTGACAAGAACATCTGAGGAACAGTGGGGGGGGGGAATAAACATGGGGAAATAGTTTTACTTTGTGTAATGACCCATCCACTCCCAGTCTCTATTCAAGCCTAAGTTAATTGTATCCAGTTTGCAAATTAATTCCAATTCAGCAGTCTCTTGTTGGAGTCTGTTTTTGAAGTTTTTTTGTTGAAGAATTGCCACGCTTAGGTCTGTAATCGAGTGACCAGGGAGGTTGAAGTGTTCTCCAACTGGTTTTTGAATGTTATAATTCTTGGTGTCTGATTTGTGTCCATTTATTCTTTTACATAGAAACTGTCCAGTTTGACCAATGTACATTGCAGAGGGGTATTGCTGGCACATGATGACATAGATTCATAGATTCATAGATACTAAGGTCAGAAGGGACCATTCTGATCATCTAGTCCGACCTCCTGCACAGCGCAGGCCACAGAATCTCACCCACCCACTCCTATGAAAAACCTCACCCATGTCTGAGCTATTGAAGTCCTTAAATCATGGTTCAAAGACTTCAAGGAGCAGAGAAGCCTCCCTCAAGTCAACCATGCCCCATGCTACAGAGGAAGGCGAAAAACCTCCAGGGCCTCTCCAATCTGCCCTGGAGGAAAATTCCTTCCCGACCCCAAATATGGCGATCAGCTAAACCCTGAGCATATGGGCAAGATTCACCAGCCAGATACCCAGGAAAGAATTTTCTATAGTAACTCAGATCCCATCCATCTAATATCCCATCTCAGGGGATTTGGCCTATTTACCCTGAATATTTAAAGATCAATTACTTACCAAAATCCCATTATCCCATCATACCATCTCCTCCATAAACTTATCGAGTAGAATCTTAAAGCCAGATAGATCTTTTGCCCCCACTACTTCCCTTGGAAGGCTATTCCAAAATTTCACTCCTCTGATGGTTAAAAACCTTCGTCTGATTTCAAGTCTAAACTTCCTGGTGGCCAGTTTATACCCATTTGTTCTTGTGTCCACATTGGTGCTGAGCTGAAATAATTCCTCTCCCTCTCCTGTATTTATCCCTCTGATATATTTATAGAGAGCAATCATATCTCCCCTCAACCTTCTTTTAGTTAGGCTAAACAAGCCAAGCTCCTTAAGTCTCCTTTCATAAGACAAGTTTTCCATTCCTCGGATCATCCTAGTAGCCCTTCTCTGTACCTGCTCCAGTTTGAATTCATCCTTTTTAAACATGGGAGACCAGAACTGCACACAGTATTCTAGGTGAGGTCTCACCAGTGCCTTGTATAACGGTACTAAAACCTCCTTATCCCTACTGGAAATGCCTCTCCTGATGCATCCCAAAACCACATTAGCTTTTTTCACAGCCATATCACATTGGCAGCTCATAGTCATCCTATGATCAACCAATACTCCAAGGTGCTTCTCCTCTTCCGTTACTTCTAATTGATGCGTCCCCAACTTATAGCTAAAATTCTTGTTATTAATCCCTAAATGCATAACCTTACACTTCTCACTATTAAATTTCATCCTATTACTATTACTCCAGTTTACAAGGTAATCCAGATCCTCCTGTATAATATCCCGATCCTTCTCCGAATTGGCAATACCTCCCAGCTTTGTATCATCTGCAAACTTTATTAGCACACTCCCACTTTTTGTGCCAAGGTCAGTAATAAAAAGATTAAATAAGATTGGTCCCAAAACCGATCCCTGAGGAACTCCACTGGTAACCTCCCTCCAACCTGACAGTTCGCCTTTCAGTAGGACCCGTTGCAGTCTCCCCTTTAACCAATTCCTTATCCACCTTTTGATGTTCATATTGATCCCCATCTTCTCCAATTTAACTAATAATTCCCCATGTGGCACGGTATCAAATGCCTTACTGAAATCTAGGTAAATTAGATCCACTGCATTTCCTTTATCTAAAAAATCTGTTACTTTTTCAAAAAAGGAGATTAGGTTGGTTTGGCACGATCTACCTTTTGTAAAACCATGTTGTATTTTGTCCCATTTACCATTGACTTCAATGTCCTTAACTAATTTCTCCTTCAAAATTTTTTCCAGGACCTTGCATACTACAGATGTCAAACTAACTGGCCTGTAGTTACCCGGATCACTTTTTTTTCCTTTCTTAAAAATAGGAACTGTATTAGCAATTCTCCAATCATTCGGTACTATTCCTGAGTTTACAGATTCATTAAAAATTCTTGCTAATGGGCTTGCAATTTCAGGTGCCAATTCCTTTAATATTCTTGGATGAAGATTATCTGGGCCCCCCGATTTAGTCCCATTAAGCTGTTTCAGTTTCGCTTCTACCTCTGATATGGTAATATCTACCTCTATATCCTCCTTCCCATTTGTCATGCTACCATTATCCCCAAGATCCTCTTTAGTTTTATTAAAGACTGAGGCAAAGTATTTGTTTAGATATTGGGCCATGCCTAGATTATCTTTAACCTCCACTCCATCCTCAGTGTTAAGCGGCCCCACTTCTTCCTTTTTAGTTTTCTTCTTATTTATATGGCTATAGAACCTTTTACTATTGGTTTTAATTCCCTTTGCAAGGTCCAACTCTACTCGACTTTTAGCCTGTCTCACTTGATCCCTACATGTTCTGACCTCAATTAGGTAGCTTTCCTTGCTGATCCCTCCCATCTTCCACTCCCTGTATGCTTTCTGCTTCTTCTTAATCACCTCTCTAAGATGCTTGCTCATCCAGCTTGGTCTACAACTCCTTCCTATGAATTTTTTCCCCTTTCTTGGGATACAGGCTTCCGATAGCTTCTGCAGTTTTGATTTAAAGTAATCCCAGGCCTCCTCTACCTTTAGATCCATAAGTTCTTCAGTCCAATCCACTTCCCTAACTAATTTCCTTAATTTTTGAAAGTCAGCCCTTTTGAAATCAAAAACCCTAGTTGCAGATTTATTTTTGTTAATCCTTCCATTTAGTTTGAACTGAATTAGCTCATGATCACTTGAGCCAAGATTGTCCCCTACAACCATTTCTTCTATGAGGTCCTCGCTACTCACCAAAATTAAATCTAAAATGGCATCCCCTCTAGTCGGTTCAGCAACTACTTGATGAAGGAATCCATCAGCTATCGCATCTAGGAAAATCTGAGCCCTATTATTATTACTAGCACTGGTCCTCCAGTCTATATCTGGGAAGTTAAAGTCTCCCATGATCACGCAGTTTCCATTAGTATTTACTTTATTAAAGACATTAAAAAGAGCTCTATCCATATCCAAATTAGATCACGGAGGTCTATAGCACACCCCAAGCACTATCGTAGGAGAGGCTTTACTAGTTTTCTTCCCCAATGTAATTTTTGCCCAGACAGACTCTGTCTTATCCATTGCATCGCTTCTTATTTCTTTACATTCTACCTCATCATTGATATACAATGCTACTCCACCCCCTTTACCTTTGTTTCTGTCTTTCCTAAAGAGCACATACCCTTCAATACCTGTAGTCCAGTCATGACTACTATTCATAGAATCATAGAATCATAGAATATCAGGGTTGGAAGGGACCCCAGAAGGTCATCTAGTCCAACCCCCTGCTCAAAGCAGGACCAAGTCCCAGTTAAATCATCCCAGCCAGGGCTTTGTCAAGCCTGACCTTAAAAACCTCTAAGGAAGGAGATTCTACCACCTCCCTAGGTAACGCATTCCAGTGTTTCACCACCCTCTTAGTGAAAAAGTTTTTCCTAATATCCAATCTAAACCTCCCCCATTGCAACTTGAGACCATTACTCCTCGTTCTGTCATCTGCTACCATTGAGAACAGTCTAGAGCCATCCTCTTTGAAACCCCCTTTCAGGTAGTTGAAAGCAGCTATCAAATCCCCCCTCATTCTTCTCTTCTGCAGACTAAACAATCCCAGCTCCCTCAGCCTCTCCTCATAAGTCATGTGCTCTAGACCCCTAATCATTTTTGTTGCCCTTCGTTGTACTCTTTCCAATTTATCCACATCCTTCCTGTAGTGTGGGGCCCAAAACTGGACACAGTACTCCAGATGAGGCCTCACCAAACATTCCACCATGTTTCTGTTATCCCTATGATATCTGGTTTCACTTCCTGCAGCAGTAGCTCTAGTTCCTCCATTTTGTTACCTAGACTCCTCGCATTGGTGTACAAACATCTTAATTTTTGCTGTTTGGCCTCGCTCACATTTTGTACCCTATTAGGCACAGTCATTCTACATCCAGTATAACCTATTAGACTAGTATCCACACCGCCCTCACTCCTTATATACATTCTCCTACCCACGGCTGTATCCATTCTTACTTTATCTTCTTCCCTCTCAATGCTAAAATCTGGCGTGGAGATTTTCTGGACATCTCCCATCCATCTTCCCCCAATTCCTAGTTTAAAGCTCTCTTTATCAGTTGTAAAAAGAAAAGGAGTACTGGTGGCACCTTAGAGACTAACAAATTTATTAGAGCATAAGCTTTCGTGAGCTACAGCTCACTTGAGCTGTAGCTCACGAACGCTTATGCTCTAATAAATTTGTTAGTCTCTAAGGTGCCACCAGTACTCCTTTTCTTTTTGCGAATACAGACTAACACGGCTGCTACTTTGAAACCTTTATCAGTTGTGCCAGCCTCGATCCTAGAAGTCTATTTCCTTCCCTACTCAGATGAAGTCCATCCCGAGAGAACTGACCTCTGTCTGTGAACGCCTCCCAGTGGTCATACATCCCAAAGCCCTCCTTATAGCACCACTGCCTAAGCCATCTGTTGACAGTCATAATCTTGTCAGACCTTTGTTGCCCTTCTCTAGGAACAGGAAGGATCCCGCTAAAGATCACCTGAGCCTCAATTTCCTTAAGCGTCTTCCCCAGCCTAGCATAGTCTCCCTTAATACTTTCCAGCGAGAATCTAGCCGTATCATTTGTTCCCACATGAAGGATAATTAGGGGATTCTTTCCCGCTCCCTTTAGGATCCTTTTCAACCTCAGGTCTACATCCCGTATCTTAGCACCCGGAAGACAGCACACCCGTCTATTCTCAGGATCAGCTCTAGTTACAGGCCTGTCTATTCTTCTCAATAAAGAGTCCCCGATCACATAGACCTGCCTTTTCCTGGTGACAGTGCTATTCTCCAGTGTCTCCCCTGTTCTCTCTGGCTGCAAGTTCTTTCCATTCCTATTTTCAATCAATGGCTCCATGTCTAGTTGGCAGCCGGTGTCAAGTGGAGTGCCCCAGGGGTCGGTCCTGGGGCCCGTTTTGTTCAATATCTTCATAAATGATCTGGAGGATGGTGTGGATTGCACTCTCAGCAAATTTGCGGATGATACTAAACTGGGAGGAGTGGTAGATACGCTGGAGGGGAGGGATAGGATACAGAAGGACCTAGACAAATTGGAGGATTGGGCCAAAAGAAATCTAATGAGGTTCAATAAGGATAAATGCAGGGTCCTGCACTTAGGATGGAAGAATCCAATGCACCGCTACAGACTAGGGACCGAATGGCTCGGCAGCAGTTCTGCGGAAAAGGACCTAGGGGTGACAGTGGACGAGAAGCTGGATATGAGTCAGCAGTGTGCCCTTGTTGCCAAGAAGGCCAATGGCATTTTGGGTTGTATAAGTAGGGGCATAGCGAGCAGATCGAGGGACGTGATCGTTCCCCTCTATTCGACACTGGTGAGGCCTCATCTGGAGTACTGTGTCCAGTTTTGGGCCCCACACTACAGGAAGGATGTGGATAAATTGGAAAGAGTACAACGAAGGGCAACAAAAATGATTAGGGGTCTAGAGCACATGACTTATGAGGAGAGGCTGAGGGAGCTGGGATTGTTTAGTCTGCAGAAGAGAAGAATGAGGGGGGATTTGATAGCTGCTTTCAACTACCTGAAAGGGGGTTTCAAAGAGGATGGCTCTAGACTGTTCTCAATGGTAGCAGATGACAGAACGAGGAGTAATGGTCTCAAGTTGCAATGGGGGAGGTTTAGATTGGATATTAGGAAAAACTTTTTCACTAAGAGGGTGGTGAAACACTGGAATGCGTTACCTAGGGAGGTGGTAGAATCTCCTTCCTTAGAGGTTTTTAAGGTCAGGCTTGACAAAGCCCTGGCTGGGATGATTTAACTGGGACTTGGTCCTGCTTTGAGCAGGGGGTTGGACTAGATGACCTTCTGGGGTCCCTTCCAACCCTGATATTCTATGATTCTATGATTCCCTTACAATCTTCTTCAACCCATCCTGTATCCTCCTGGGGCTCATATTTGGTGTAGTCTCCCTTGACTCTTCCCCTTTTTCTATAGGGCTAGCCTCTCTTCTCTTCTTCCTTACCCTTCCACCTTCAACAAGTACCTGCTGAGCCCCTTCTTCATTTTCCAACTCTGCAAACCTGTTCCTAAGCTCTATTTCTCCTTCACTAGCCCGTCTTTTTCTCTGCCTGGTTCTTTGAGTCACATGTTTCCACTGACCACTTTCCTAATCCAGTCTCTCCTCAAAATTCCCCAGCCCTGGTTCCATCTGTGAGTCTGAGCTTTTCCCTTCAGATACCTCATATCTTTGCTCCATCATCTGCTCAAACCCCTTCCTAAACTCAACCAGACTTTCCACCTGCATCTCCAAACCTCGGATCTTTTCCTCCATCAGCTCTATCAGACGGCATTTCATGCAGAAAAAACTCTTACCGGTTCCCCCCTCCAGGATCATGTACATACCACAGCTTCCACATCCAGTCATCCTCAATGTGTCTTTCACTGCAGGAGTCACTCCCACAGCTGCCTCTGTATCTGTCATCTCCTTCCCACCTAAATCCTGTTAATCTGGGAAACACAAGCCACACCAAAAATACCACACACCCCCCAGCAAAAGCAAACCCCAAACAAGCACCACAAACCAAACTCCCCTTGCAAACTCCCACTCAAACTCCCCTGTTTAGAGCTCTGTTTGCTAGCTCCTGTGCCGCTGCAGCTGTCTGACATATATCACATTGGTAGATGTGCAGGTGAACGAGCCTCTGATATTGTGGCTGATGTGATTAGGCCCTATGATGGTGTCCCCTGAATAGATATGTGGACAGTCTACATTTGAATAAAGGAAGAGTAAAATTGTCAATGCTGAAATGAGCTATCGTCCTTTTGCTGTGCCAAAGGAGAAAGCAGGCCTTCCTCAGCATTGGGGGTGTCACCTGCAAGGCAGTTACAAAGCAGACTTTCACTAGAAGGAAGGGGTGGGGAGTGCCATTCACTTTCTGTTGTTGAGCTACAAGAATAGTGCCAGTAAAAATGGCGCTGGCTGCCTGACCAAATCCTGGGTGCCATGTGCCTTTTTCAGCATGTTTGCTCTTTGGCTAGTCAGTCATTTGTTTGTTCCCTGTTTGAAGCTGAGTCTTGTTTAAACAAAGCAAAAGCAGTGTCTTTCTGCCAAGCTCTAGGATTGTGAGTGGGGGGGAAATCCAGCCTTGGGATTTAACCCCTAAGGTTCTAGCCTTTGTCTTTAAACAGATGAGCAGATCCAAGATAATAGCACCTCCAAGGCAGAAATTCATGTTATTTAGCATCTTTCCTTCCCCTCCTGCATTGTTTGGTTTGTAGCCCAAGTGCTGATGAGTCCAAAGTGAAAGTTTCCTACTCTCTAGTTTCTGATCTTTACCAGGGGTTCAGTCCAGGATTGTTCTTATCAATGTGGAAGAGTTTTGACAAGTTTGCAATATGGACTCCCATCTCTTATTACTAAAGATAGTAACTGACTGCAGGGAATTGCTGTTTCTGTGTCTCCCTCAAGATTACAGTGGAACAAACCAGATTCCTTTGCTTTATTTAAAGATTAAACGTTGCAATGTTAATTTAAGTGGCTAGGTCTGTTTCTTGTTTACCTGACACCTTTTGCACATTTGTGCATTTTAAAAAAATTCTCCTTATGTTACTCTCTTGTCTAACATGTTAGTGAACCAGAGAGCTACAGTATATATATGTATGCAGCAAAAATTACATATGTTTATAATCAAATATAAGAGAGAGTAGAGTGCAAACATGGCAGAAGTGTAGAGTGAACCTCTGGTACGTCATTTCCCACAAGGTCTTTGAAGCTTCATTTCCCTTTCCTTCTTCACAGTGTACTAATGGTCACTTGATGTGCGCTGGCTGTTTTATCCACCTACTAGCAGATGCCCGGTTGAAGGAGGAACAGGCTACGTGCCCCAATTGCCGTTGTGAGATCAGTAAGAGCCTCTGCTGCCGAAACCTGGCTGTGGAAAAAGCAGTGAGTGAGCTGCCATCAGAGTGTGGCTTCTGCATGCGGCAATTTCCTCGCTCCCTTCTGGAGAGACACCAGAAAGAGGAGTGCCAGGACAGGTAAACAGTCTCACCTTCCGTTCAGTGAGGCACGAGATGCTTTCATAACCCCTGAAGGACAACCCATCTGAGCTCATTGCAGTCTTCTCCGCTGGGTTGGGTGTTAGTGGCTGCTCCTCAGATGGCACTGTCCGAAGCAGAGCAGGTAACGCCAAGAAGAGTGTGGTTTAAAATATCTGGCTTAGTTGGAGTGTGAATTTTTTATGGTGCTTCTGAACTGTGATTCTGAACACTAACGAACAAGACTAACCTGCAGTGTGAGTTTCAGACAGGAGTGCTAGCATGGGTGGCAGCAGGTACAGCTAATGGGAGGCAGTTGGGTTTGGCAGACTTGCCTTGTTCCACACTACAGAAACTGAGTCCCACTTCAAGAATACGGGCTACCAAGTGAACCCTTACGTACCCAGTCATGACAGCTCTCCACCTTCTCCTGACCGTCCAGAGACACTAGAACGGGCAGATTCAGAACACCCCACTAAATGGTTGGATTGCCCTTCTGCGGTATTTAAAGGGAACTGAGTGACCCCTAGTGACGAATGTCAAAGCGGCAGGAGGAAGGAACCACAGTGGTCTTCTGCTGGAAAATAGCCTTCCAAAGCTTGTAAAACAGCAAGAATTGCATTTTCCTGAGAAATCGTCACTGCTGTAGGTCAGGCCAAAAGATAGCTGAACTGCTTCTTGCTTACAGCTGAGGCTGTTTTGAGAGTTCTCACTTGCTTCCCAGTTGCTGTAGAATCTTCAGTGAAGGGCATCTCCTCTGGGGTCTTGGCAAGGTGGGGAGGAGGATTTCTCCAGTCTTACAGACCATCTTCCTTAAGGTTATGGTGGGATAACCACATTGAATGTAGGTAACCCTAAACGGACAAATGTTACAAAACCCCAGGGAGGACAGAAAAATGGAGAGCCCCAGAGACTAGGAACATGGGCAGCAAGTAAAATGAGATTACATTTGAGAAAAATACATCAGAACAATAATACCCTAACAGTGAGATGTGTTAGGCTGCAAAATAGTCTTCAAAAGAGGTGCTGTGGAAGGTCTATCGCTGAGGCATCTAAAACAAGGAAACAATGTGTGCTGGCCCCGTGACGTGGAGCTGGAGTAGAACACCTTAGCAGGCTCCCTCTTCTAATGATTGTTGTTTGTAAGGTAGTCTGGCTGCAGGTCACACTCGGTGAGACAGGAAAGTGAAGCTTGTGGCTGGCTTGGCTGCAAGTTGCTTTACTTCCATAGAGTTGTAAAGCAGCACTGAGAGCACAGAGATTTGCACATAATTGTTTTCTATCGCTTGTATCTCGCAGCCTACTGGCAGAGACAGTGCATTGTCCTAGCCTGCGGCATGCACCCTCCCTCCTGTCCTTGTGAAGTTGTGAGCAGCCAGAAGCCTGTGGCATGCTTCTCTCAGGCAGAGCCCACTAGCCCAGAGAGCACTGGCTACACTGCAGCATGTCAGCTGGGGCAGAAGCTCCAGTTACACAGTACTGTTGGGAATTCAGACTTACTGAACTGCCTGTCCACATGAGCGCTCCAGCTGTACTGCGATCAAGTGAAATCTAATAAACCGGCCAGGGTTGAGTGTCAGGATTTGGTTGGGAGGCCCCTGGCAGGAAGCTGCTTGTGTGCCCTCTCCGGTAAAATGGCAACATTCACATCACCCCTACGGGAGCTATGCCCCAGCTTGGCACTACAGGGCTATGCTGTTGTAGGGGCTTTTTCAGTTTAAAATCCTGCCCACATGTAGTCGCTGAAAATCCATCGCACTCGTTGCAGTGAAAAGGGAGTCAGCGCTGACGACTTTTCAAACTCCATTTCAAATTCAGTCCAAAAGGCACCTCCTGTCACTTCAGTTTATGCTCTGTACTTTACGCAAGTGCTTTTAAAAGGGAGTGTTGCTGGTATGGGATAGTTGCTATTTTACTACTCCCCAGAGGGTGCCACATTTCAGCGGTCAGTGAAGAGAGCCCTGCAAACAGTCCATAGAGTTCTTTGGCATCGCATAAAATGACAGGAGCTAAATAAATCCTGGGGAAGATTTATACTGCAGTAGCACCCAGAGGCCCCACTGTGTCTGGTGCTCTACAGGCAACACACTAAGATGCCACCCCAGTTTAGGATTACTGACACCATTGCTGGGACCAGCTGTTTCATTTGAGCATAAATGACTGCAGCCAAACGTGCTGGCTTGCAAAACCCTAGGTCTCTTTGGCACAGATGGAGGTTCTGGGATGCCGAGGCCCAGAGGTTTAGTGATGAATTCTGGTAGCTGGTGATGTAGTTACTGTTCTGCCAGGTTGGTCGGGTTTTGCTTTTGGAGGCTATATTCTGATCAGACAGAAAGTCTTCTCATTCATGGAGTGTCATTTGCCATTTGTGCATCTCATTCTGTGGTGCAACGTCTGTCTACAGACCAGACAAGTACTCCTGTTTGTGCTCTCTTTGTAACAGGGTGACTCAGTGCAAATACAAGCGGATTGGGTGCCCGTGGCAGGGTCCATACCATGAGCTGACAGTTCATGAAGCGGAGTGCACTCACCCCACAAAGACTGGGAATGAACTGATGGAGATTCTGGATGAAATGGACCAAACCCATAAAAAAGAAATGCAGCTGTATAACAGCATCTTCAGCCTGCTCAGCTTTGAGAAGATTGGCTACACAGGTAATCACTCAGACAGGGCAAAACCAGCCACCACCCAGTATTTTCAGTGTCTTGCTTTTGGCACTACTGTTCTTGACGTACTGATGAAGCCTGTTTTTCTTATGTAATGCACAGTGCCGGTCTGTAGATCAGAAGAGCTGGGCTTTGCTGAGCAGACAGTGGCAGCAGTGCGTCTGTCCCAGTAGCGCTCTCCAAGAAACCTTCCCTGTCTGCTTGGCAGTTGGGTTAGCTCGTGTCTGTGTTCCTTGCTTAGTGCTGGGCGGAGATGGAGGGGTAGTCAGCCATGTTAAGAGTTGGCTCAGTAGCAGCAGATTTCATTGTCCTGGTGTCAGGTGGGGTTTGGATTCAGGAGGCGAATGCAGGATTTCGGGGCCTCGGAACTGGTGAAGACTGGACCTGTTTCACAGGTTATGTGCTTGGGCTCTGGACAGGAGCTGACCTCAGTTCTTATGGCGCTGCTTCCCTTGATGGCTAGTCCACGGAGCAGCACTTGTGTCGAGTGGGGAGGAAGGCCACTTCCTAGCTGCAGGTAAGGTGCTGTAGTTGCATCCACTGGATTGATGAACAAGACCAGAATAATAAGAATATAAAACCAGTGTTGCCTGTGCTGTTTCTTTGTTTTACTGCAAGTGAAAATGAAATTAGACAGCATCCAGACCCCTTATCTGTCATCTGATACATCCTTCCAACTGGAGTCCCGTGTATTAATAACTGAAGTGACCCGCCCACACACACTGACCCTACGTGATAGGCCTCTCGTTTCCACTGCATGAGAATTACAGCTCCTCACATTACGTTCTGGTTCCTGTGGTTGGGTCACACACAGTTGGTGAGCTATTCAAAAAGCTTAATTTATCTTTCACATGGGTCTTCGTGCTGTTGGTTTTGTATCCATCTCCTGGAGAGCGCTCTTCGTAATACGTAGTCATTTCTCATATTTGAGTGCCTCCTGTTCTTGCTTTTCCTTTGGGTGAAGAAAAACCCCAGTGCAGAGCTGTCTATTGTCTGCCTCAAATGGCAACTTATGAGGGTGGGGAGGGGGGAAGAGGGATACAAATTAACTTTGAATTAACAACTAAACAATGCAATGAAACACGCAAGGAAGCTGGTTACTTTATTGATACATCAGTGCAAAAGTCGGCCCGGAGAATTGCTCTTTAAGATTTGTTTGTGCTTGAGGTACTTGCAGGCAAATAATATGGAAGAGAAACTCTGAAAAGGGTATGGAGGGGAAAGGGTGTGGGTGGGGAAAACACATTTCCCTTACCATAAATATTTAGCAGCCCCACAGAGAGGAGCGCAGAGGGAAGATCTCCTGGTCTCGGCTAGCTTTCCTCCTCCATTCTGAGGAGCAATGGATGCTCTGCTGTCCCAGAAGGGAGCTGTGTGTGATAACCTCGTACTGCTCAAGGTCTCTGCTTGCCTGTCCCATGTGAGGCAGAAAGGTGATTTTTGTAGTTGCAGTGATAGCCACTCTAGCATCCTGCTGCATTGATCACTTTGCTTTTTAAATCTGGAGCTGAGTCCTTAGTGAAACTTACTGAGGCCGGTGTGTAGCAAATGGATTGTGCTGGGAGCTCAGATCACGAAAAACGGAGCAGTCTTGTTAGCTGATCCGCTTAGCCCGGATTCTGGTTTTTCCCGGCATTACATCCATTGCTGCCAGTGGATACACGTAAGTAGTTGGTGCTGAGGAGGGGAGCGATGTTCTGTAGCGTCCACTTCGAGCACAAGACTGAGTTAGAACAGTTGCCTAGGTAGTGAGATAGTCCAGCTTTGCTCTGATGCTGCTTTCCGGGTCCAGCCCTTGTAGGATAAATTAGCTCAGGTGGGCATCTTTGAGAGCAGGGCAAAGCAGTAGCATTCTGTGCTGCAGAACACTGCTCAGCAGCTATCCATGGCACTGGAGATGCAATTGAGACACTACACCCCTATGGCTAAAGCAGTTACTTCCTAGGAAAAATGTCTTCTCTGTGTAGAGATGTGTGTTAGAAATAATACCTCTTGATCCCTGAAGATACAGCCGGACTCTGAGCTCTTTTATTGTAGGGTTTTGTAGTAAAATGATGGTGTATGTCAAAGCACTGAGTTACAAATGCTGTGTAGCTTGAATAACTGATCACCTCCTTTGTCCAGGTGTCCTGCTGTGCTTTCCTAATTCTTCTGGAAACTTTGAAGAATATGTAAACCTGTATGAAATGCACCCAAAGGTTTATTGTACCTGTAGTTATGCTGTGAGCTTCCATGGTTTGTACAGTAAAGACTTCACTGAAACTATGTGCTTGTTCAAAAGTGATAGATTTGACAAAGTCTTTGTGCTGGCAAAGAGTTTATTGGACTGACAGCGGACTGTGCCTTGAAATGGGGGCTAGATTTTAGAGTGCATTTGCAAAAGTAAATTTGGACCACTTCTACCCAATGTATTGTTATTTCTTTATGTATCTGAACCCGGAATTTTCTGTACCTTTGAACCCTGAAGGTCTGTGTTTCACATGCCCTGTTCTCTGGTTTTGCACTGTGGTAATGCATAATTGTGCCTTATTACCTTGATTACAGATTTGTATGCATAATCCCAATAAAATGTGCTTTGTTATCTGAACTGTATCCTGTCTGCGTGTGATGCTTGTTTTTATGCACTCCAGACCTCAGTTCGGGCACACCCAAGATTTTATACCTAGGATCAGCTACAGCTTCCCACAAGACTGACCTCACTACACACTTATTGCCTGTTTCCCCTGCTCTTTCTCCATCAACAGATCACAAAGAAACAAGTGGCAAGGGCCCATCCATCTTGCCATTCTTGATGGCATGGTTTATAACCAAATTAATGTAGATCATTTGCATCAGTCAGACCCACTTAGGCAACTGACTGATTCTGTGTAATTGTGTGCTGTGTGCATCACCCACTCACCACAAGCTAACATTAGCGTGTCATTTACCTTGTAACAACAAATTCAGACTGATATAGGGAAATGCTTCTTTACACAACAACCAGTTGACTTGTGAGACTCTGCCACAAGATATTACCAAGGCTAAGAATTCAGAAAAGGATTAGACACTGATACTCAGAATAGCAACAATTACACTAAATATGCAAATATCTACAGCATATAAACCCTCATGCCTCCAGACCTATACCCATCAGAGACTGGGGATTCACTGTCTACAAATGGGGTTACTTCAGCCTTCCTGGCAAGGATCTGATTCTGGCCATTGTCAGAGAGAGGGTGCTAGACTAGATGGTCCAACCCAGTTTGGCAGTCCCTATGTTTATAAGGTGGTGTATTCAGTGGATTTGATTAACCTTGTTTGTATTTTATTCTCCCCTTTCCCTTTCCCTCCCCTCAATTTTATACATCTTAAAAGTGCTTCCTGTATTTACTGTTTTCGATGGACTATTAAAGTGCATTGAGTTCCTTCCCAAGAAGTCCCATTTCTCCTGACACTGGCTTTGAGTGGTCACCCCCAACCCCAATTGCCTCCTTATGCCATGTCAAGAAAGGTCCTGCACAATAGCTACAGGTAACATGAGCTCGATTGTTCAGGCTGCCAGCTGCTCTGGTTAATTGTCTGTCTGTGTTTTCTCCCCCACCCTCTTTTGTTGTGTTGCAGAAGTTCAGTTCCGTCCCTATAGAACCGATGACTTCATCACCCGCCTGTACTATGAAACACCCAGGTTCACCGTGCTCAACCAGACCTGGGTGTTAAAGGCCCGAGTCAACGACTCCGAACGCAACCCCAACCTGTCCTGCAAGCGCACCCTCTCCTTCCAGCTCATTCTGAAAAGCAAGATCAGTTCCCCCATGGAGTGTTCCTTCCTGCTCTTGAAGGGGCCCTACGACGACGTGAAAATCAACCCCGTGATCTATCACTTCGTCTTCACCAATGAGAACAATGAGACGGAGTACGTGCCGCTCCCCATCATCGACTCTGTGGAATGTAACAAACTGCTGGCTGCCAAGAACATCAACTTGCGGCTTTTTATATTCCAGATACAGAAATAGGCAAGGCTGAGTTATGCTGGAAGTTACCAAGAAAGCACCACTGAACCATAGTTACCTCGTATGGCTGCCTGTGCCAGTTGTGATTTCACAGTAATTTGATCATTTTAAAAGGAAAAAAACAACAAAACGTCTGCATGTGTATGCAACAGTGTAAGCAGTCACAGCCTTCCTTCCCTTCCCTTCCCCATCCTCCCCAGGGACAGACAAGAATGGAGCCAGGTCCGTGTAGAGGACTGGCATGTGGGGGTGACTGCTGGGAAACCTGCAGGTGCTGGCAGCATACCGAGAGCTCTTTGGTATGCTGTGGTGAGGGCAAGTTGGGGAGCCAGCGATCCAAGCAGTTCAGTATATGTGAATAGACAGAGTTTTGTTGTCATGGTACAGTGCACAATCTACATGTGGCAGTTGTGGGGCTGTAAGGGAGGCAGTGGTGTTATTTTCTCCCCCTCCTTTCAGATCTCATGTGGCTTGAATGAACTGGATACATTTCAGTTTCCTGTTTTGCTTTTGGGGTGGGGAGCACAGAGACAAGTCTAGCTGTGATTTAGGGCTTGGGAGAGCCTAGTTCATTATTACTTGTGCAGTCTGGTCCTCTGTCTATTGTATCAGTAAAATAAAACAAATGGGGATTCCAACCCCCCACCCTCCCCTTCCAAAAACAAAACAAAACACTAATGAGGTGTTTGGGGGAGTTTGTGGAACTTGTGCTGGCTGGGCTGACGTTCCACCTTTCTGTGGGAAAAGGATGGGAGTGGGGAGAAATGATGGAGCTGTAGTGCATTACATATGAAAGTGTTCCAAAGAACCAGAGTCCCCATTTGTGTCTAGTTTGTGTAAACTAACCCTTTGTTCCGAGTTCCTTTCGCCACAACCTTTTGGTCCAGTGGAGTTAACCATTGCCATGGTTTGTAAATGGAAGTTTAAGATGCAGGGTGAAGATTATGAAAAGCAGACACGCTGAGCATTGCATGATCTCTCATGGGGTTGTGACATGAACCTCCTGGACTGAGTGGGGTTTCCTGGTAATTTCCAAGCAAAGATGCTCTTGTTCTCAAATAACTTAGAACAGGTTATTGGAGCATTTTTTTCAGGAGTGTGCTAATGGCGAATGGATCAGAATGGTTCAATGTCCCCTCTCCTTCCCTTCCCCCACAAACACCACCTGGACTGTTGCAAACAAAATACTGTATCTCTAGTTTATTTTGTATTGCACATCATGAAGAAACAATCCCAAGGTCATTTCTACAGTTTCATGCTTCCTCCAGCCCTGCAATATAGCACAGGTTGAGATTTTATCTAGACAAGATGAGGACCTATGTAGAAACCAAACCTAAATTCTTGCAGACTTTTCGGAATGCAGGGTGAAATTCTGTCCCTTTGCAGTTTTGCCAAAACTTGAGTTTCTTGTGAAACAAGAAAAAAGAAACGAGTTGCAGGCTCTTCAAGTAATTATGCAATTTTACAGTGTGAGAATATTTTTTATATATGAAATATATACAGCATGTTTATGGACAGGGATAGTGCAGCCAGTCACCAAATTGTGAAGAGATCTACAGGGATGTTTCACTTGACACTATTTTTAAGAAATGTAAATGTGGGGTATTACTGGTGGTGGATGAAAACACTATCACAAGCTCATTAATGCCGTGTATTCAAGACCAGCCACCCAGTAACTATGCCCACTGAAGTCAGGCTATCTAATTTTATTTTTAAGGAATAACTGGATTGGGTATGATGTAAATCATGGAAACCTCTCGCAGATGCTGCCTACAAAGAAGCTATTACTGTTTTACTTTCTGTCATGAAGCTTCTTCTGCCCTGGGTTTTCATTCTGAATCATGTCAGCTTTCCAGCCTAGCTTTTTCACCTCCCACTGGCCGTTCTAAAGGCAGTGGCCACTGGGAGTTCGAGCCCTTTTATTGGTAACTGGATGAGTCTTTCTGCTGTGCCCCATGGAATAGGAGAATGTTTATAGCATGAAGCCTAGTTAATAGTCTTAATAGTGTCTTGAAATCTTAGTGACGTCTTTTAAAGAGACATAGAGTTTCATAGAATGAAGGTATTACTGCCAGGTTAAAAGTTGCTTGTTCAAAATGCTCAATTAGAGTGGATGTGAGATTTACAAAGAAAAAATTACTTTCCATTAGCTGCTGCTGTGACTGTCTCGTGTGGAGGTTGGAGTCTGAGCTTATGTGCTACAGGCGCAGCCCCTTCCTTCACGTCTCCCCTCCCTCACCTTGTGAGCAGAATCTCTGCTGCTAGAGCCCCAGGTGTGTGAAATGTCTAACACTGACTTGCTAGAATTGTAAGCTGTCATTTTACATAGGCTTCTCCGTCGCTTCAGAGGAATAACATCTATTATAGCTTTCTTTTGATTAAATACCAAAGAGCCATTTTCCCGTTAGTCCTGTTACTCTTTGTTATTCTCACATGCTACATGTTAGACTGACAGACTAAATAGCATGCAAATGGCCAGTCTATATTTGGTGACGGTTTTGAGTGTCTAAGAATGACCACAACACTACAGTGCCCGTAGAGCAGGTCAGACCACCTTGTAAAACTTCAGAGGAACTTTTTTTGTGATGAATGTAAATTTTTTCAAAATGGATAGTGTCAGGGTTGCCTGTCTTCTGTGTTAGCAACACTGAAGGTATCACCAAAGGTTGACACCATTTAGTGCTGTTTCCTGAGATCTAATCGCTTACAGGATAGGTTGGAAGCCAGTTCAGGAAAGATGGTGCCCTCAGGAAAAGCCATTCAGAACAAGTTGGCCACGATCAGAGTCCCTTGCTTGGAAAAGTCTAGAGTGGAGTCAAATACCAGGGGCAGACTGAGACTTCCCCTTGGTTATGGTAAGGGAACTTGAATCGCAGTTGTCTTCCCATTGTCCCAGCCTGAAGTTGTTCAGTTTGTAGTGCAGTTTGTTCCTTTATGTCAAATGCACAAAGCCTTGTCAAGGAAACAGAAATTCCCCTCACTGGGGGCCGTTGTGTGGTAGCTGACTGGCTCAGGCAGTGCCACATGAATGGAGCTTGTTTTTTTACGAGGAGGAAGAACTCCAGTGCAGTCTGGTACAGATCACTACTTCCTTCTGTGACTAGTAATAGCTCTTTGAACCTGTCCTTGTTAACTGTTTTGAACAGGACAAGGTATCCACTGGATTATTGATCCTACTGGAGTATCGGGGATTCCAATGTTCTGCAGACCTTCCAGGAGAGGATGGCCAGATGTGGGTAACATCAGCATGACAGAGCATGTCATGTTGGATTACATGGACACTTAGTGCTCTGTTCACTTTACGCAGAGTAGGGCGGCACTGGGGCAGGTATCTTCAGAGTAGCATCGTTGGAATGACCAAAAGTGATCTAGAAGTGTCTTGACTATAACATTTGGGAAGTGAAGACTACCAGCCCTGGCATTTGTGAAACTTAGACTTGCCTTCTCCTAAGGCTCTAAGAAGCTCACGAGTAAAGAGTTGAGTCACCTTGAGGAAGGATTTGCCTATCCTAGTGTAACTGGAAAATACCATGTGCGGCAGATAAGCACAGTGCATCTATCAGGAAGGAGTTGCTACGTTAAGTCCTGTAATAGAGTATGAGAATTAGTTAAAGCCACCATGCAAACTAATCAGTGCACAAGGTAGGTATATTTCCCATGTACCAAAGCCCTTTTCCCACTGTTGCAGAGGCAGGAGGGTGAGTATTTTCTAGAGTCATTAAAGGTCACCCTAGGAATGTTCTGCAATACCTGTCACTTTCCATTTAGTATAGACTGGGAGGCATTGATCACTCTATAACCAGTGCCACTGGTTTGCTAATACACCTGGTATATTCATGTGTTTTCTACTGAGGCAACTGCCTCTGAATCCGGTGACCAAAGAAATCCAAGTTCTGGCATCAGCTGTGCGAGTGGTAGAACTTCAGTAACAGCTTCATGGAACGGGCTACTGAGAAGCACAGAATTGAAACACAAAGGCGCTGTGCATTAATATGAGCTGTTGGAGGGAGGGTGAGAACTATGCATGGCTTCAAGACCTAAATTAAGCGGTAAAACTTTCCAAAGTAAATGGAGCATAATGAGAAACATGTGCTTGGAAATGAACTTCAACAGAAGAAATCCTGTCCCTGAGGAGTTCCTCTTCCATCCTGAAAGCTCAGAGCAACTTGGGGCTTAGTTCAGGGGAAGCCTTTTTCCCAGGAGGCTTGAGAACCCATCAAGAGATGGCAAAGAGATGTCATTCCATTAGGAAGCTTTGAAGATTCTCCTAGAGAACTTCAGGCAAATCCTCTGGAGTGTTCATTCTGCTGCTCCGAGGATGGGCAGCTGCAGAGATCTTCGTACAGCTTTGTTTTAATGATTCACTTTTTAAAAAATTGGAAATGTTCAACCCCCACGTGCCCCGAAAAGGAAGGACTCATTTTATATTTCTTAATACCAGCTCTTGACGCTTCTGGGTTCAATCCATGTGTAGTTTGCATGCTGGGTTTTCCCCACATCAGCTTCTCCTTTCAGAAGATTACCTCGGGACTTACTCATTTTCTAGTACATGGGGCTACCTAAGGAGAATTTGTGGCAACCTCCAAACTTTTCAGGGTAGAATAATTTTACCAGGTCTCTTCCCCAATCCCGCCCCCGGTGATTTTAAAGCTAGTAAAATTCTGCAGGTCTGAACTTGTTTGTGGCCTAATCTTAGTACAATAGTCCAGGTTACTATGCTTTCATCTCCAAGAGGGTTCCTCCAGTTCTCCGAGTGTGTAGGGTGAACGCTGGTGAGTTTCTGAGGGTAAATTGTTATGTATTTGGTAACTCTTGTCCCAAGCAACTGGCTCCCATGGCAGGAGGTCGCTTTGCTTATCTTCATTTGGTTGATGGGAAGAATCTGGCCGTTTTCTGTGCACTTTGCTTTAGATGATGCCCAGTGGCAGTGGAGTCTTCCTGTGCTACTGTCAAAGGGAGGTGCTCCCGGGCTTGCCCAGCTGAGCACCACACTGGCTACTTTGCAGGGGTTGGGGTCCCCACCTAATTAGTATGTAAAACGGATGCAGCTGTCCTCATCTCTTTAATTGAGGGATGCAGCTTGTGTGGGATGGTTGCCAATGCACAGTGCTGCTGCTTAGATCAAAGTGTAGCCCTGTAATCTCCATGGCCCGTCTTCCCCATGAAGATAAGGGAAGCCACAGGCATTTTATGCAACACAGGGATAATCAGTGTCGGAATATTAGTCTTCTCTCCAAAGACAACTCCGGTAGGCCTTGAATTCAGATGGAACAGATTTTTTTAATGCAACTCTCTTCTGTAGATTCAGGCAGGAACCTCCAGTTTGCACATTTAACGAGATTCCTTTAGTCTTTGTGTGATAGTTGCATGAATTGAGCAGAAGATGTCGTCAGACAGCAACTTTGAGTGAAACGGGCACAATCTCTGAGAGTTCCCAATATTAAGGCAAAATTGAGACCCAGCCCGTCAGCTGTGATTTAATGCAACTCTGCGTCTCCTGCACCATAGGGTGCTTCCCAATAGCATGCACAGTGCCATGGGCTGCACGTGACAAACCTGTCCGGGCAGAGACCATTACTGTCATCTGATCCTCCCTCGTTTGTGTAGATCTCTCCCTACTCCTCTTTTGTGTCATACTGTTTTACATACTGTTTGCTATGTGCCTTTAATATCAGCCATTGTTTTCAAAGGATGGCTATGGGAAAAGTGGAACCCTTTCCTTTCCCAGGAACATTCCTCTGGAGCCCTCAGCAGATACTAGTTGAATGAATGTGTCTGCAGGATTTCATTGAAGAGGTATTGCTACCACTCTTCCTCTTTCTCTTCTCTTGTTGCCACTGAATGTTTCTGTCTGCTTTTTTTGCCTCTAGATTCCTCTCTCCTGTAAGCACAAGGAATTGTGCTTTGGAGTAGCCATGTGTTCCCCGTTTCTGAAAGGTGGGACTGAGATTATTGGTCAGGTGCAGACTTAAATTTGCATAAGCCTGGGCCAGTCTTTGTGGCCCAGGCCTGGGGAGTGATGTGACCAAATTGTGTCTGAATGGGACTGAATGCACAGTCTTCCCCTGTGGTTACTGTTTGTACTGCTTCACTAAGACAATGGCAGGTAATCTCTTTGGAAGCCAAAAGACAGGGCCCTTGTACAGTATTACAAAAGTTCTTGTATATTAGTATTAGTTCTAACAGTGCAAAACGAATGGAGAAGCAACTGTATATCCACATCCGACCGAAGCATTAGACTGAGAAAAGCACATTGCAGTGAGGGGGAGTACCTGGTAAAGTGGGGACTCCAGCTGGGGTTACTCATCAGAGTCCAGCTGCTAGAGATGGCGTTCCATAAGAGCTGTGTCCATTGCTCCCTTTGGGTTTGCGGTTTTAAAATGCCTTCCTGAATCGGTGGCTGTGTCCGGGAGTCCCTGGCCAGCTGCCAGCCAGACTCCACTGAACGGATTTCCTGGGTGTGATGGTCAAAAAATTTTAAATTAACTATTTTTTTTGCAAAGCTGTTCTCTCTCTCCTCGCCCTTGTCCCTCAACTCCTTTGCATAGGTCACCCTGTCCGTACTGGACATTGGAAAATTCATACACAGTAGCTGAGCCTTACGTGTCTAGTTCAGTACTAGACAAATAAAGATTGTAGCACGTCTCTTCATGCCAGGGCTGAAGACTGGCAGACCACAAACCTCCTTACAGTATTTACTGTGGGTAATTTATTTAACTAGTGAATGTAGAATTAAAATAATTTAAAAGCTAATGGTTTGTTTGCGGGATCGTATGTCCTCTCTGTAATTGGCCTGATTTTATTTGTGTTCTCGTTCCTTTAGTTCATTCTATATAGCAGGGCTAGAACGGGCAGGTGGGGCGCGGGGGGGGGGGGAGAGGGTTAATTCTAACTCTGGGATTCAGCTTGAGGCTGGTGTTCAAAGTAGATGAGGGTGGGTGGGTCTCAATCTAGCCTCTGGACACTTGTCTCGCAGAACCACTTCGCAGTGTGGCACAGCTGGCAGGTGAATCAGGGAGGCGTGGGACTGGACTAGCGGGGACTGCTGCAAGTCAGGGCTGAGGAGCGCTGCTAGAGGGTTGTCAAGAGAGCATGTGCAGCCCCTGGCTTGGTTACTGCTACAGCTCGCCTCCTCCCGGTGCCTGAGCACTACACGTGGCGAATCCCGTTTGAGAGGGCTGGTTCTGACGCTGTCGGGAATGATTTCTTCTGTTACTTTTGTGGTCTGCGTTCTGTTTGAATAGTTTCTGTATGTAACTGTAGTAAAAAACCAAACCAAACCACTTGTGTCTGTGTTTACTTGACCAAACTGTGCTACCAGTCATCCTCCCTGCTCTCTAGGAGATCTGCCAGCGCCGTGGGGTGCAGGGTCTCTGTTCCGGGGAGCAGACCCACGGGGCAGGTCAGCTTTGCTGCAGGGGCAGCTCCCGACCATTCTAGGCCTGGTGTACTTTGTCCTGTCTCCGCGTGGGGGGCTGGACTAGATGACCTCTCAGAGTCCCTTCCAGCCCTACATTTCTGTGACTTTCCCAGGAGGAAGCTTGAGCCCCACAAGATCCCATACTTTATCAAAGGAGTTGATTCCACTTGTGCCGTTACAGTAGCCAAGAATGGTGAGAACATTGAAAACGGACCTCTTCGAATCCCAGCCAAAGCATGCTAGGTATGGCCCAGTTCTGCTTCTGGCTTGGGTCTGCATGGTCGGACCCCAGCAGCCAGACTGCACGCAATGACAGCCCTGTGTAATGTTCCTGACAGGTCAGAATGGAGGCACCGCTGTGTGGAGAACGAACAGCCACACCACCCAGTAACCCAAATATGGCTACTCTCCTCTCATCCCTGCTTCACCTGCCCAGTGTCTGGGTCTCTGAATCTCAGCATGTTCTAGGCCCCACAGCCCAAGTCTGTGGGGGAGAATTGGACTGCGGGAGTGAAGAACCCAAAGCTAAATGGATAGGCAGTGTGATGGCAGAGAGATCAAGGTAATAACAGGAATTCCTCATGCACAATGCTGGCTTCTAAATTAAGGGGGGCCGAGGGGTTACTGTGGATAGTCCGGTGACGACATCTCAGTGGGAGTCAAAAAGCAAACGACCTCAGTATATAGAAAATAATAAAAATAGCTCTTCTTCTATCTCAATGGCAGGGCCTTAACCCAAATGCTGGGTTCAGGACTGGTCACCCCCTCTTGTTCATGGCCCAGCAGCAAGCGAAGCAATGGTAAATGGGACAAAATACAACATGGTTTTACAAAAGGTAGATCGTGCCAAACCAACCTAATCTCCTTTTTTGAAAAGGTAACAGATTTTTTTAGATAAAGGAAATGCAGTGGATCTAATTTACCTAGATTTCAGTAATGCATTTGATACCGTGCCACATGGGGAATTATTAGTTAAATTGGAGAAGATGGGGATCAATATGAACATCAAAAGGTGGATAAGGAATTGGTTAAAGGGGAGACTGCAACGGGTCCTACTGAAAGGCGAACTGTCAGGTTGGAGGGAGGTTACCAGTGGAGTTCCTCAGGGATCGGTTTTGGGACCAATCTTATTTAATCTTTTTATTACTGACCTTGGCACAAAAAATGGGAGTGTGCTAATAAAGTTTGCAGATGATACAAAGCTGGGAGGTATTGCCAATTCAGAGAAGGATCGGGATATTATACAGGAGGATCTGGATGACCTTGTAAACTGGAGTAATAGTAATAGGATGAAATTTAATAGTGAGAAGTGTAAGGTTATGCATTTAGGGATTAATAACAAGAATTTTAGTTATAAGTTGGGGACGCATCAATTAGAAGTAACGGAAGAGGAGAAGCACCTTGGATTATTGGTTGATCATAGGATGACTATGAGCTGCCAATGTGATATGGCTGTGAAAAAAGCTAATGTGGTTTTGGGATGCATCAGGAGAGGTATTTCCAGTAAGGATAAGGAGGTTTTAGTACCGTTATACAAGGCACTAGTGAGACCTCACATGGAATACTGTGTGCAGTTCTGGTCTCCCATGTTTAAAAAGGATGAATTCAAGCTGGAGCAGGTACAGAGAAGGGCTACTAGGATGATCCGAGGAATGGAAAACTTGTCTTATGAAAGGAGACTTAAGGAGCTTGGCTTGTTTAGCCTAACTAAAAGAAGGTTGAGAGGAGATATGATTGCTCTCTATAAATATATCAGAGGGATAAATACAGGAGAGGGAGAGGAATTATTTCAGCTCAGCACCAATGTGGACACAAGAACAAATGGGTATAAACTGGCCACCAGGAAATTTAGACTTGAAATCAGACGAAGGTTTTTAACCATCAGAGGAGTGAAGTTTTGGAATAGCCTTCCAAGGGAAGCAGTGGGGGCAAAAGATCTATCTGGTTTTAAGATTCTACTTGATAAGTTTATGGAGGAGATGGTATGATGGGATAATGGGATTTTGGTAAGTAATTGATCTTTAAATATTCAGGGTAAATAGGCCAAATCCCCTGAGATGGGATATTAGATGGATGGGATCTGAGTTACTACAGAAAATTCTTTCCTGGGTATCTGGCTGGTGAATCTTGCCCATATGCTCAGGGTTTAGCTGATTGCCATATTTGGGGTCGGGAAGGAATTTTCCTCCAGGGCAGATTGGAGAGGCCCTGGAGGTTTTTCGCCTTCCTCTGTAGCATGGGGCATGGGTCACTTGAGGGAGGCTTCTCTGCTCCTTGAAGTCTTTAAACCATGATTTAAGGACTTCAATAGCTCAGACATGGGTGAAGTTTTTCGTAGGAGTGGGTGGGTGAGATTCTGTGGCCTGCGCTGTGCAGGAGGTCGGACTAGATGATCAGAATGGTCCCTTCTGACCTTAGTATCTATGAATCTATGAAGGGGTTAACGGGTGGGTAGTGAAAACGGTTAGGGGCATGAAGAGTCTTCTGTACAGGAAAAATGAGAAGGTTTTGAGGAGGAAGAAGAGGTGTGATGGAGGGGTCCAAAATAATCAAATAGTGCTTCTAGTTATCTTTTCTGATACAAGAACAAGGGGACAGACTGAAAGGCAACAGAAACTGAAAAAAACATTTTTGACAATGCATTGCCTCTGAAACTCACTGCCACAAGATTGCTGAGTCCAAGAGCTCAGCAGGATTCAGAAAAGGATTGGACATTTGTAGGGGTAACAGGAACAACCAATTTAAAAATAAAATTGCTCGTTGGGATTGAGATTGTATTTCTGTAAATTTGTACGACACCTTTACACTGGGGCCCTCATCCTGACTTGAGCCTCTCAAGGTTTGTAGTAGAAATAGCCAAGATCATGATGTTTCAGATCCTAGCTCAATGTCCCGGAGTTAAGATGAACTAGGAGCAGATTATCCCAGATTATTCTGGACGTTCTGGCTCCTTCCTCTGAAGCAGCTGGTCCAAGCCACTCTCAGCACATCGGACTAGATGGAGCCGTGCTCTGAGCCAGTAGGGCAGTGCCTGCGTTTCCTGCTTTTATCTCCCTTTCTTTGTACCTCTTGTTGCACCCTGTACTTTCCACCTTGGCCCCCTCTGGAGATACTGAAGTCATGTAGTTGCCTTTGGCTTTAACGCAAGTCAGTGTGATCAGGCTAAGTAGCTGGAACATTGACTTTGTTCATTACTTTACCTGCTTTGTGAAGTGCTTTGAGCTCTGCTGATGAAAAGCGCTAGACGAGAGCGAGGTAATATTATTACTCACTGATATTGGGAGTGCTGTATGTAGAGGTTAGGTTTTCCATATGCTCTTTTTTATTAGCAGCAGCAGCCTTTGTGATGGATGGTCCGTGCGTTTGAATAACACACTGTCATTGTGATGTTAGACTTGGTACAACACTGTAATAATCCTCTGGCCAATGACTATTTAAAACTAGTTTGGCAACACGTTACTTTTTGGTACAGTGTGGCCTATTTCTGTATGCCCCCCTCCATCCCGCTCAGCTGGGGTGTGCTCGGGGTATAAACCCACGAAGCAGAATCCCTCACATTACAGCAGCACAATCCTGATTCACTGCATCTGATCGTGAGTCCCACTGATTTCTTTCTTGACCTGAAAGTGAAGCTATTTAATTTCTCTGGGTACTGGGTGTCACTCAGGCTGTCCAGAGCAGCCATTTTATTTATATCCTCTGGGCATGAAACCTCACCGGGATCCATCATCCCCTCAAGCATAAGAAAATGTGAACTCTCCCCCCAAAAAACCCTCTCTAGCTTTATGGTCATCCTGCACCTTTGGACAGGGGTGCCTTCCAAATTTGCCCTCTCTCACCTCCCAGAGCCGCAGAGATGTAGCTGGGGTTTTCTGTAGGTGATATAAGTTGGTTGGGTTTTGTGTGTCTGTTGAAGTGCTGTGTGAAGGAGCGTTCAGTCACCGATGTAGATCTGCGCGTGTTGAGGTGGATGGAGTATGGAAGGATGGTTCAGTTCAGCTGTGTCAGCTCCTTCTCCCACGCATCAGGGTCCTCTTGGTTGGCCGGTTAGTTTTCTAGCAGGGGCGAGTGTGGTCACCGAAGTTCCCTCTAAGCTGCGCGGCTGTGTGGACCTGC
This sequence comes from Dermochelys coriacea, assembly GCF_009764565.3. Lineage (NCBI taxonomy): Eukaryota > Metazoa > Chordata > Testudines > Dermochelyidae > Dermochelys > Dermochelys coriacea. Next base: position 3,354,625 of record NC_050069.1, on the reverse strand, counting down.
CATGGCTGGGGAAGAAGCACCCCTTCCCCAGTCCTACCCCCATTGTGGACCTTCCGCGGCCAAGGGGAGAGGTGCCTATCCCACGCCCCCAGCCCCGAAGCTGCTGCGGGGAGAGACATCTGGGGGGAGCTCCCTCCTGCCCCCTCATCCGCATCCCAGAACCTGTACCCCCCCCCAGAGCTCTCACCCCCACCCCCACACCTCAACCCCCTGCCCCAGCCCTGAGCCCCCTCCCACACAGTGAACCCTCATCCCCGGCCTCACCACAGAGCCTTCACCCTAAGCTGGAGCCCTCACTCCCACACCCCAACCCTCTGCCCCAGCCCTGAGCCCCTCATCCCCAGCCCCACCCCAGAGCCCGCACCCCCACGCCCCAGCCCTAAGCCCCTCATCCCCAGCCCCACCCCAGAGCCCTCATGCCCACACCCCAGCCCAGAGCCCCCCAGCCCCACCCCAGAGCCTGCACCCCCAACCGGAGCCCTCATACCCCCCCTCAACCCTCTGCCCCAGCCCTGATCCCCCTCCCACACTGCGAACCCCTCGGCCCCACCCCCACCACATGAATTTTGCTCTGTGCACCAATATGAAGGTGATGTGTCACACGCTACCTCCATATAGGTGCGCAGAACAGAATTCATTCCACACGTGGCTGGGAAAACTTAGAGGGGACGTTGCTGGTCACCCCACTGGCTTTGAGCAGGAGGGGCTGATAGCACAGGCACTGACTCTGGGGGTGCTCTGTGGCTGAATCACCCATGGGAAAAAATGGAGGGTGCTGAGCACCCACCAGCAGCTCCCCCATTGGTCCCGCCCAGTGTGTCCTGTCTGCCAGCAGGCCCCACCAATCAATACCTCCCCCTCCCTCCCAGTACCTCGATCAGCTGTTCTGCAGCGCGCAGGAGACACTGGGGGGAGATGGGACAAGTGAGGGCGGGGCACACTCGGGGGAGGGGTGGAACAGGGCAGGAAGAGGCAGGGTGGGGGTGGGGCTTTGGGGGGAAGGGATGGAGTGGGGGCAGGGCCAGGGGCAGAGTGAGGGTCACACCCCCCACCTCAGGGCATTAGAAAGTTGGTGCCCCGAGCGAAAGCCCGGGGCTCTGGGATTTGGGGGTGAATTCTATTCCAGAAGCGTTCCATGGCAAAGGGGACACGAACACAGCCGCTCCCTTCCCTCGCAGCGCGCGATGGTGCTGGTGATCCTGTGTCGCAGTGCACACGCTTACGGGCAGCTCCCCTGCATCTCTGGGGCCTCGGTTAGGGCTCCCCCATAACGAGGGAGTGCTTCGGGAAAGGCTGGCGATCCTCTTCCAATTGCGCCGGGGCTGGCTGCTGGGGCTGGCCCAGGCTGGAGGAGCCGTACCGTTAGTTTAGTGGGTTTGTCTTTCTGCGTGCTTAAAAACAGCAACATTGAAAATATAGATGAAAAGCCATGACCTCACCCAGGGATCTGATCCTACCTTGACACCCCCGGGTTAGTAGCTCCAGACTGTGGGGGGCGGTTTCCACATTAAGTGTCAGCACAGTGCCTAAGATGTTCTCTGCATTGCCATGCCCCTCCCCCCAGTCTAAACTTGACCAGGTTTCCAAGGGTAGCTGCACCCTGGCTTTGCTGCACCCGCCCTGCTTGGGCCAGCCTTGCGGTGTGGGAGCATCAAGAGCGCTCGGCCTCCAAGGCCTTTCGAAGCCTGGGCCCTTGGCCTCCAGTTCTGCTACTGGCCATGCTGATCTCCTCCAGATGTGGGGCCCAGAGGCTACACCCACAGATTCTGCAACTCGGGGTGGGGGGCTGCAGCACCTCCACACTTGAAGTGGTTTCCATTATATCCAGGGTTCACAGTTTGGTTCAATGGCTCTCAGCACCCGCCACCAGACGCACTCTTCCAGTGCCCCTGGCTGTGCCACTCCGTCATTTCCCTGGACACCAGGCTTGGCAGTGCTGAGAGTTTCTTTCATTAGCCCCTGCCCCCCAGACTTTAGCTGTATTGCATGCAAAGAGCAGCACTAAGATAACACCGAGTGCTGGGGAAACAGACTGCACAGCAGGTGTGGAGAGATTACTTCCAAGCAGAAAGAAAAGTTCCGTTAATGGATGATGCCCCAGCTCTGTGAAAGACTGGATTTTGATCTCTGAGCCACCATGACAGCTGTGTCTGAGACTACGCAGATCACCCAGCAAGGGACAAAGCATCCTCTGCTAGGGAGCAAACTTCCGGAGGCACTCAGGTGAATCTAAAGTCTTGAGTCGGTGGGAAACACAGCAAAGCATTCCTTTTCAAAACGGCTTTTCCAGCAAAAGAATGACTCATAACGACACTCCCTTCTGCCCAATGAACCCGACCAACCCCCCCAAATGTGACAAAGAGAGAAACAAAATCCCTACCCTAAAATCCCTTCCTTTGACCCCGAAAAGAGCAATGTGCCAGATACTCCATGAAGACAAGTTTCAGAGTAGCAGCCGTGTTAGTCTGTATTCGCAAAAAGAAAAGGAGTACTTGTGGCACCTTAGAGACTAACAAATTTATTAGAGCATAAATGCATCCGATGAAGTGAGCTGTAGCTCACGAAAGCTTATGCTCTAATAAATTTGTTAGTCTCTAAGGTGCCACAAGTCCTCCTTTTCTTTATACTCCATGAAGTCAACTAGGGTCTTCGCTATTGCTATAGATTTTTGCATGAAAGCTGCTGAGAGGGTGGTAATGGGCAGGAGTATAAAACCAGACAGTCATAAAATCCTTTTGGGGGACTTAGTTCAGGGTCTCCTTTTGTTATTGAAAGTCTTTTACAGCAGAAATAAAGAATCATGGAACTGAGGTCAGACAGTTCTTTACCCTCAAGGAAGGAATTCTGCAGCATTTTAAGTCTCCTGTATAAATCCCTTCACACACACGCACACCCCTTTGGTCCCCCATTTTGGGTCTGGATCTTGTGTAGTTGGTTCAGAGGAGCGGGCAGCAGCTTTTGTATATACTTGGGAAGGGTGATTCATCACAGAGGTTTGACTTTGGCATCCCAATTTCAGGTCAGCAGGCTGTGAAGTCACGTTCCACACAATTTGCACCATGTATCACAACTGATGCATCTTAATCTGTATGGGTTTTAAATGTTTATCTCACAAATGTAGTAAGATCTGTAGTGAATGTGTTGTCTCAGACATCGGAGAGATGCACTTTCAAGGGCAGGTGGGAAAGGACAATGGGCAGGAGAGGTGAATTAAGCCCAAGAACTCAACAGCAGCGTGGATTCCTCCATCTCGCACTCCAGAAGGAGAATGGGGAACGGATGGCTGTATCGAGTCCGACATTCCAACACAGGGAATCATTGTGTTCCCATTCCCCCGCTTCAAGATTTGGGATCAGTGGCTTGCCCATCCTTGGGGAAGGAGACCTGAGAGCACTCGTGTCTATGCTGGGTCACTGATGGTCTTGAGGGTTTGTGCTGTTTGTCACTAAGTCTCCCAGTGTTTGGAGAGCTCTGTGTTCTGTACAGGGTCCCAACAACTCTTGGGCCAGACGTTTAACTTTCCCTAAGGCTCTCCCTGAATTCTCCCTTGTGTTCGGATGACACGTCCCCTTCAGGAAGGAAAAGGGGTGGGAATAAAATCACAGATGAATATTGATTGAGTTACAAATAATTGCCCAGCTATGAAGTCTCCTGTCTTCCTTTCCTTGGGCAGGATGTGAGATCCCTAAGCCTGGCATCCTGTCCGTGAGGGGAGGACACATGCCAGCTGCTGTGGTCATGAGTGGCCGTAGTGATGCTGCTTGACTCCTGGCAGTTGCTCCCCGGGCCAGTAGCTTAAAGGAAGGGTCTCGTGGTTTCTCATCTTTCTGAAAAGCCCCATGGTGCCCCTCCCCATATGGCCGCCAAAGGCCTGGGAGCACCGGAGCCAGCTACTCAGGCAGAACCTGATGTGCCAAAGGCCAGGGGCAGGGGGCACTGCTGGCCTGCCTTGCTTGCAACTCCCCCCCCCGTGCCAGGGGTCCCCCCCATTGCCAGGGGTCTCTTCCCCACCACCAGGGGTCCCCCCCTTTGCCAGGGGTCTCTTCCCCCCCACGCCCGGGGGTCCCCCCCATTGCCAGGGGTCTCTTCCCCCCCGCGCCCGGGGGTCCCCCCCATTGCCAGGGGTCTCTTGCCCCCCGCGCCAGGGGGTCCCCCCCCTTGCCAGGGGTCTCTTCCCCTCCCCGCACCCGGGGGTCCCCCCCATTGCCAGGGGTCTCTTCCCCCCCGCGCCAGGGGGTCCCCCCCCTTGCCAGGGGTCTCTTCCCCCCCCCGCGCCCGGGGGTCCCCCCCTTGCCAGGGGTCTCTTCCCCCCCGCGCAGGGGGTCCCCCCATGCCAGGGGTCTCTTCCCCCCGCGCCGGGGGTTCCCCATTGCAGGGGTCTCTTCCCCCACCGCGCCAGGGGGTCCCCCCATTGCCAGGGGTCTCTTCCCCTCCCCGCGCCCGGGGGTCCCCCCCCGCGCCAGGGGTCTCTTCCCCCCCGCGCCAGGGGGTCCCCCCCCCTTGGCACGGGTCTCTTCCCCCCCCCGCGCCCGGGGGTCCCCCCCCTTGCCAGGGGTCTCTTCCCCCCCGCGCCCGGGGGTCCCCCCCAATGCCAGGGGTCTCTTCCCCCCCGCGCCCGGGGGTCCCCCCCATTGCCAGGGGTCTCTTCCCCCCCCGCGCCAGGGGGTCCCCCCCATTGCCAGGGGTCTCTTCCCCTCCCCGCGCCCAGGGGTCCCCCCCCTTGCCAGGGGTCTCTTCCCCCCCGCGCCAGGGGGTCCCCCCCCTTGGCACGGGTCTCTTCCCCCCCCCGCGCCCGGGGGTCCCCCCCCTTGCCAGGGGTCTCTTCCCCCCCCTTGCCAGGGGTCTCTTCCCCCCCCGCGCCCGGGGTCCCCCCCCTTGCCAGGGGTCTCTTCCCCTCCCCGCGCCCGGGGGTCCCCCCCCTTGGCACGGGTCTCTTCCCCCCCCCGCGCCCGGGGGTCCCCCCCCTTGCCAGGGGTCTCTTCCCCCCCCTTGCCAGGGGTCTCTTCCCCCCCACCAGGGGGAGGGAGGAGGGGCAGGCTAAGCGGGGGGGGGGAGGGCGAGGTCAGGGCCGGGACGCCCGCGGGCGGGAGCGGGGCGCATGCGCTGTCCCGACGGCTTGCGGCCCCTCAGGCGAGGGGAGATCGGAGGACACCCCCCGGCGCGGGCGGGGCGGTCACGTGTCCACCCGGCATCACTTCCGGCGGCGGTCGCTTCCGGTGCCGCCGTGAGCGGGCTGCCTGGGCCGGGCGGAGCTTCCCGGAGCGGGGCCTGGCGGCCTTGGCCTCTCGGGCGCTGGGAACCTGGAGGGGTTGGGGGGCCTGGGGTCACTGCGGGGAGTGGGGGGCCTGGGGTCAGAGCAGGGAGTGGGGGGCCTGGGGTCGCTGCGGGGAGTGGGGGGGCCTGGGGTCGCTGCGGGGAGTGGGGGGGCCTGGGGTCAGAGCAGGGAGTGGGGGGCCTGGGGTCGCTGCGGGGAGTGGGGGGGCCTGGGGTCAGAGCAGGGAGTGAGGGGCCTGGGGTCGCTGCGGGGAGTGGGGGGGCCTGGGGTCAGAGCAGGGAGTGGGGGGGCCTGGGGTCGCTGCGGGGAGTGAGGGGCCTGGGGTCAGAGCAGGGAGTGGGGGGGCCTGGGGTCACTGCTGGGAGTGGGGGGCCTGGGGTCGCTGCGGGGGCAGGGCTGGCATCCCCCTGCGGGCTCCCCTGCCTCTGTGATGCCACCCCCATCGCAACTGCCATGGCAGTGAGTGGGGGGGGGTCACACCGGGCCGCCAGGCCGAGCCCCCTGGGGAAGCGGGACGGAGAAAGGGGCCCGCCGGAGAGATGTTCCGGCGCCCATGGGAGTTCGCAGGCCAGGCCCAAACCCTGCTTCTCCCAGCGAGAAACGGCACAAACCATGTCCCGGCTGGGGGGCAGCACACACTCCGGGGGGCGTGAATCCAGACCACCATTTGCAAGTGATGAGTTCTGTTGCAGAATCTATTACTAATTTTCACGTTTGTGAGGGTGTGGCCCCAGGGTCAGCCAAGGATGGGGCCCCATTACCATGGGTGGTGACGTGTGAGCCAGGAAGCCTCCAGCTGGACTCTCAGGATTGTCTTTTGCCTGGTAAATGGATCCATTAGCTCTGGAGTCTGGCGGAGACCGGAAGCCTGGAGACCCACGACCCTGTTGTGAAAAGCCGCATGTCAGAGTGGAGCTGCACCACGTCATAGCATTGACAGAGCTGCTGCTTCTTTCAGTCCATTTAGGAATGCAGATGTCCGCTGTAACTCTCCACCCCCTTCACTGACATTGGGTGTAGTTCTGTCCTCGCTCATCGGTTCTGTGTTCAGATTGGCTGGTGAACCAGAATTTGCCCTCCCCTTGCTGTCCTGAGGACAGATTTTGGGGGGTTGCCTTTCTGATTTTGATCTCCTTAGCGTTTTACTTGTTTCTGCCCTACTCTTTGCAGTTTTCCTTTCTGAGATATCCTTTCTCCTGACTGCTGGACGTGATCTTGTCTAAGTTCTCTCTCCGTTCTGCAGATGATGGGCTTGAGGGTGACTCCGAAAATGAGAAAACTCTACCGGAAGATCCTGGAAAGGTGAGAACCAATGAGATGTTTTCAGACTGCTCCATGGGCAATGTTTCCCAGAGTCTGGACCAGGGAAAAGACAGTAAAAGTCAGCATGGGTTACAAACGCAGCAGAGAAAATCCACAGGGAACTGGTGGGGCAAATCCACTCTCTGCAAGAGACGTCTCAAGAAGTGCAAAGATGTGGCTGTGCACTAGAGCCTAGCTCAGAGGGGAGAGAGAACCTATAAACGTGAGGAATGGGGCAAAAGCTCCTGGCAGTGCCCAGCCCTTATGAAACACCAGAGAATCTGTATGGGAAAGAAGCCCTACAAATGCATTGCGTGTGGGAGGAGCTTCCAGCTGAGCTCAGCACTCATTAAACACCAGAGCACCCACTCCGCGAAGAAACCCTCCAAATGCCTTGGCTGCGAGAAGCCGTTCAGCTGGCGCTCCGCACTCCTGAGACACCAGAGGAGCCATGCTGAGCAGATCCCCTGCCATCCCACTGAATGTGGGGAGAGCTTCCAGCCGTGCTCTGCCTTTGCCAGACACCAGAGAATCCACTGGGCGGAGAAAAGGTGTGAGTGTGCTGAGTGCGGTAAGGCCTTTGGGCAGCGCTCGGAACTGATCAGACATCAGAGAATCCACACCAGCAAGCGATCCAACACATGCGTTGAGTGTGGGAAGAGCTTCTCTTGGAGCTCAGCCCTCGTCACGCACCGGAAGATCCACACAGGCGAGAGACCCATCAGTGCAGGGAGTGTGGGGAGTGCTTCAAGTGGAGCTTCACCCTCCTCGTCCACCAGAGGATCCGTACGGGGCAGAGACCCTACAAATGCACCAAGTGTGGGAAAGGCTTCAGTCACAGCTCAGCTCTCATTCAGCATCAAATAACGCACATGGAAGAGAGACCCTGGACCTGCTCCGAGTGTGGGAAGAGCTTCGCTCAGAGCAAATCCCTCCTTGCCCATCAGAGAACAGGGGAACAGGCCCTGTGGGTGCAGCGAGTGTGGGAGAGGCTTCCAGTGAAGTGCGGAGCTTCTCCGACACCAGGTTATCCACCTGGAGGACAGACCCTACAAATGTAGCGCCTGCGGGAAGAGCTTCAACAGCAGCTCGAACCTGACCGAGCATCAGCGAATCCACACTAGGGAGAAACCCTACAAATGTGACTTGTGCGGGAAAGGCTGCAGCCAGAAGTCATCCCTCATGGCCCATCAGGGAACCCACACGGGCGAGAGGCCCTATAAATGTCCCAGTTGTGAACAAAGGTTTAGGTGGCGCTCAACACTTATTAGACATCAGAGAATCCATGTGGAGCCAGTTGCTCTGGGGGGCATTTTCATAAAACTGCCAGGGAGCTATGTCCTGTTAAGCAGGGAGCCTGGGGGCTGCACAAGAAGGGCTGCGTTTGCTGTGGACCCCTCCCAAGAAGGGAGTAAAAGGAGGCAGCCCAAGACTTGAGCATTCACCTGCTGAGAGAGGAAATATAGTTGCTGTCGAGGAAAAAACATTGTAAAAACTCATCAGCTACTTATCTCTGAGCTGCTTGGATAGCAGGTTGTAGCCAGCGTGTTGGGGCCAGTTTTGGGGTCACTGCCTGATTCTAAGTCGGCACCAAAAAAGTCCTCATAAAAATAATATGGTGTTCAATGATAGTCTAAATGTGAATTGTGAAAAAATAACTGGCAAACCCTCTGTGCTGTGAGGGAGAGAGACTGTGTGGAGCAGGGGTGAGTTACTGAGGGGACAGTGAGAAGGCAGAGGAGAGCTAGCCATGAAAGAAAGCAGAACTGCTAAATTCAAATATATGGAGCTGAAGCCCCTATTCATTCATGCTGTGTTGGCCACAGCTGAGTGCACTGGAATTTGCATCGTGTCTGTGTCCAGGTGCGGACTGGTCCATGACTTACAAAAACCGAATCCATACACTGGAGGCGAGCTTAGGCCAGTTGGGACAGGAGCTCACTCAGCCCAAGGACTGCGAGAACAAATGACTGGCTGTGCCTCCAGGCTGCAGAGGGGGTGATGCTGATCAGTGACACTGGCTGCTTTTTCTTAGGAATGGCATAAAACCATTTTATCCTGCTTGAAACATGAAAAATAGGTTTGTGGGTGGTGGTTGTTTTTTTAAAGCCCTCCCCCTGCATTTCTGCAAAGGCTCCCTCTGATCAAGGTAACCATCTCACCCCTTTCCTTGGTCTGTATCTGATGTAGGCCCCACTACACAGGCAGTGCTTTTAGCAGCCTTGTTGCTGTCTCACCTGAACTGTCAGAAATGCCATGTTTGGGGACATGGGATTTCCCTGGGGACAAGGGAGTTTCCAGTGTGACCAGTGGCTGGAAGGTGCAGGCCTCCTCCAGCTGTGACTGTACAGGAGGTTCCTAGTTGGTTCGATGGTCAGATACACTGCCACGGCTGTGCTCGTGAGCTGGAGTGTGTAACTGAGCTGGAGTTAGTGTATTGAATGATCCCTGTGGCATAAGCTCAACACCCTCTAAGCATGGGCTGTACGTGTCTCCATCCCTTTCATGCAGCTCCCTGGTTCCCTGAAACAGTCATTGCTTATGCCGCCCACCCCGCTGCAGCCTCACTGAGGAGATCTAAAACGAAGCCATCCCGTGGTCCAGAACCTGCCTGAGCTCTTAGTTCTGGGCAGGGATGGGAGCTGTCTTATCCCTGTGAGACTGGTTGTGAACACTGCCCTGAGTCCGGTGTGTTCTGGGAGCAGCGGGGCAGTCACACACTACGGCATTTCTCGTCCTTGTGGATGGTATTTATCCAAGGGCAGTAGTTAACAGGTGGGGGTTTTGCTGGGGAGGGGGGTGTTTGAACAGGAGGGACCAATGAAAGTGTAGAATTGCTGCGTCTGGAGACTTCTGAACAATTTACATAAATAACACTCACATAATCAGTGAGGTGACAGGCAGGCTTTGAGGGTCAAAGCTGGGGTATTTGCCCGGCCGAGAAACTTGCTAGTGGGATCAGTCCAAATGCCCTCAGGCCCTCCAAAGGCTGGTCCTGGACCAGTGAGGAGGAAGGAAAGCTCACGCTCCCCAAGTCCTAGTAGCTACATCCCCCTGGCCCAGAGGTTTGTGCCTGCCTCAGCTAGGAGGGGAAGGAAGAAGAGGCTGAGTATTTCCATGCGTTGATGGGGGGGGGGGTGAGCTTCCTGCACTGGGAGGAGATGAGTCCTGTCTGCTATGGGCACAGACTGATCACATGAGTTTGGGAGGCTGACTGGTGATTTTTCCACTCATGGGGTTGGCAATGCTGATCTTGCTCACCAGGTGGCTTTTCCCAAAGAGCTTGCAGCACTAATTGTAAGTACAAGATAACTCAATAGCACATGAGTAACAGACTGTCACCACAGTGCTAATTATTTCTAGCAATTATGTTTTCACGCTTTTACTTGCCTGTCAGGTATTTTCTACATTCATAATTTACTCTACAGTTTAACAGAGTAGAGTGCGAAAGCAACAGTTGAGTCACTGTCAGAATTTTGACTTAATCTCCATGAACAGAATATTGTAATTTATACCATTTGTGGATTCTTTGGTCATCCAGCTGTATTATTTAATGAAGAGACGTAAATCAAAAAGCATAAACAGATGAAACACTTACACAGCAGCGTTCCTTTTTCTTTGAGTCTTACTTTAAATCTCTGCTCTAAAAGAACACTTAAAAAAATAATTAAGCTTTAATGTCTCTCCTATAAAGAAAAACGTAAAATTCCCCATAGCATGCTAAATCGTCCAATCCAACTCAAATAAATTTAACAAATTTTGTCAAATAACAAAAACCCATGAAGTGACACCACACATTTTAAACCCATACAGAGTGCTAAACTGAAAACAATCCAATTAAAGTAGAGCTTAGTGTGCAAAGCCTGGTGTGAAACCAAAATTCAGGTTACAATCTTCATAAGAAAGTACCCACACTGTGTTGTCAAACACTGCTAATTGCTGGGGTGTTACATTTAAGTGTGCAGCCAGAATGATCATGATAAATTCTTCAAAGCAACAACGGATCAGTAGACAAGAGATACGAGGTCTTTGTTCACAAAAGGTAAAATCCAAAAGGTGAATCCCAATGCTAATTAAAGTGAAACTGCCCACTGACAGATGCATATAAAAGTTAGTAAATTTCTTTAATTGTGGAGCTAGGACACCCTGAACCCTGGCCCCACCCCAGAGCCTTCACCCCAAACCTCTGCCCCAGCTCTGAGCCCCCTCCCACATGCTGAACCCCTTGGCCCCACCCCTTCCCACAGATCACCTCCATATTGGTGCACATAACAAAATTCATTCTGCACCTGGATGTAAAAAATTAGAGGGAACATTGGCTGTTAGGTGCTAGTACAATCAGCATCACTTAACAGTAACATGGATGCTCTTGCAGTTAGGGCACTGGACTGGAACTAAGGATCATCAGGCTCATTTCACAACTCTGCCATGTAATTCCTGTGTGATCAAGGTCAGGCAACTTACCTGTTTGTGCCTCAGCTCCTCATCTGTAAAGCGGAAATCAAGTCAATGATACTTCCCTATTTCACAGGAGTTTGGTGAAGATAAGCTCATTATTATTCACAAAGAGCTCAGATACTACAGGGGAACAACACCCTTGCCCACGAAAATTGTTTTATCATTCAATCCTTTCAAAACGAACATCTTCATGCAGGCTTATGAATCACATTATGACTTTAAGCAGCAAAAAATCCCAAATCTGCTGCTGTTTCAAAGACATGTGGAACAACGTCCATTACAAAAGTGGCTAGGCTACCTCGATCCCTGCCCTCTTGGGGATGCCTAAAGTACTGATATTCTAAACAGGAAATGAACACAAAAATTGGAACAGTTCAAGCTGGGCCCAGTGCCATGAAGAGTGAAGAATCCCTCAATCCCACTGGCTGATTGATAACACACACACGGCAGGACTGGATCCAATTCCATCACTCCCGATAGGGAGGAAAGTACAACATGATGGTGAGATGCTGTTGTTTGATTTCATCGGATCTGTGCCCTAGTATTTGCATAAACCCAAGGTACACTGGTTTAATTTAATTACACTGGTTCCAGGCATAATAAAAAAGAACAGAATTGATAAAGGTACATTGAAACCTAATCACTTATCAAGCCTGAAAGATCTAGGTAAAACCTTTCAAACCTCACTGCCTAAAATTAGGCATCTCAATTTGAACAGCTTAATAAACTAAGTAGGCTTCAGTGGGGCTGAGCACCCACCAAACCTCTGAAAACCAGATGCGTTTTTTTGTGTGCGCTTTAATATACAATTAGGTGCAAAGTTTTACATTTTTGGACATGTCACCAGATACTGCATAATCATTTCATACAAACTTTGCATCATCTTTATTCCTCAGAAGTAAAACAAAAATATAACAAGAACAGGGCAAGAAACTCCCTAGCACAGCCACAAAGAACTTTCATTGTAAAGGTATTTATATTTATGTAGAACAATGCAAACATACAGGCCTCAATTCTCTGTGCATTTATTTCTCCACTTGAGGCACGAACAGGACAGCGACAGGGCTTAAAGTCACCTGTGTTGTAGGCCAGCTCAGAGTCTGCCTGGCCCGCAAGTAATGAAGTTAAAGCAACCTCAAATATACATACTAGTTCATATTCTAACTCCATATAGTGTACTTAATGTTTTAACTTTTTTTAGAATAAGAAAATATTACTCTAATGCTATTGTATTCTACCAGCGTGTAGTCTAGACCAGAGAGGGTGGTGTGAGTGGCAACTGAAACTTCTGATCATTTGTTGCTGCTGCCACAAGCTCCTTAGCTACTCCTGTCTGCAAAAATCCAGCAAACTCGGCACATGTCATTTTATAATTGAAGTGCACGAATAGCTCAGCTTTCACCATGTCCACTTGGAGCCGATTCCTTTCATCAGCCCACAAGTTCTTCATAACACTGAAAACGCGTTCCACAAATGCATTGCTGGGTGGAACAGCAAACACGTGCTGCACGATTCTAAGCAAGTTTGGGGCCTCACAGCACTTAAAGAGTTCTACCCAGACCTCAGAGACATTGATTTGATGGTGACGGTCTTGTTGCTCCTGGCACTGTGTCGATTCAGCATCATTTATTGAACTCTTTAGGATTGGTAGCACATCATTCAATACGCACATTTCTGTAAATAATTCATCTATGTTCACTTGAATGTTCAAGTTTGTAGACAACGCACACAGTTTGTCTAGCTGAAGAGGTTCGTCCAGATTGAGCGGTGCACACAACTTATAGAAAGAGTTTTCGCTGAAATCAAACCACTTTTCCAGGTACTGTAGCATGCGTGTGTAAGCCCGTTGGGCATCGCCAACAAATTTATTCTGCTTATTAAGTGGTAGCTTCTTCAGGAACTGTGTCACTTTGTACCCATAGAAGCCTTTCTCTTGTCGATTCTGAATCTCTCTTCTCAGCTTGTTGAATGTAGCATACAATTCGGTTACCTGAATGTAATCACTTTCAAGAACCTTTATGGTGTTGTTAAATTGGCTCATAATGTTGTGCACAAAGTAGATGTACAGTTCGGGAAGTGTAATAGTTTCATCATCAGAAACTTTGTCCTCTTGCTCAGCAAGAAAGGCCCATATTGCGCGGCTCACATCTTCCTCTCCTTTGTTCACAAAGTAAGATTTGAGTGCAGGCCAATCCTTCAGTAACCTGTCTACGGCAGTGAAAAGGGTCAGAAAACGTTTAGGTACCTGGTGTAAGATTTCTAAATATTCTGTCTCCATGAAGTCAAAGAATTCTTTAAGTTCACTGATATTCTTTGCACTGGATGAGAATTCACTGAAGACCTTGATGACCAAATATTCTACATCGTAAGAGAGCATATTCAAGCCATGTTTCGCTGTATTGTGTACTATGTGAGCACTGCAATACCCTGGCACAAGGTTTGGTAAATCCAACATTTGTTTTAGGTGCAGAAAAACAGACTTGTTTTCTCCAAAATTGACTGCTCCATATGCCACAATTTTATTCTGTATCAGACCGGAATTTTGAAGACAACTTCTTAAGTTGTTTGCGATTGCCTCTGATGTTTCGTCTGCATCCTCGAAAAAGTCTATGATAGACATGCAGAGTCCCTTATCTTTATTAAAATAGCGGACGGCAACTGGGAATAATATAGTGTTCCCTTTATTAGACACATCTGTCGCCATTGAGAAAGGTGTTGATCCAATGTCTTGCACAGCCAGTTTCAACGAATGGGGTGCTAATACATTCTCAATCAGAGCTTCTGCTTTTGTCATTCCACAGTGAATTTTGGAAGCTATCTTGGAATCAGGGAAAATGGAGTGGTACAGTTTATTTCCACAGTCTTGAGAACGGTAGCTGTGGTGGTGTTTAATTCCGTGATATGTTAAAAGCAATTCAGCCGTGCATATGTATTGTTCTTCGGCATTATCAGTCTTTATGGAGAATTTATTGCTAGTACTGGACCATACCTGTCCTTGTACTTTGATTCTGTGACCTTTTGTCTCTGCATGATGCTTAATAGCTTTTACAGAATCAAACTTAACCGTGAATTGAACACGACAAATAGAACAATATCCCGAGTCTTCACTTGCCTTTGTAAGCCAGTTCCGATACTCTGGGAGTTGTAGCCACTCATCTTTAAAAGAGCAGAGCCTTCGACTCTTTTTCTTTTCGGGTTCCGCCATTTCACCCTCGTGCTAGTCTGGCTGCAGCACAGTTCAGCCACCAGATAAAAGAGTGTTGAGTGTGTGTGGCAGTTGCTCCCCGCTGCTTGTGGTGGCGCACTAAAAAAGTTATTCAAAGAGTCAATCACCTAGTTTTTGGCAGATTGAGTATGCTAATTACAGGTTTTATTTGTTACAGGACGCTAGAAGAAGATAGACAATCGTGGTAACCCACTTTTGGTGTCCGGTCAATACTTCTGACTAGAGACTGCACAGGTCCCCTTAAAACTGGACTTTTTATATATTAGCCTCTCTAATTTGTCACAAGCTATTTTTCTGTTTTCAGTGCAGCTAAAGTTAACAGCGGTGTTTTGACCAGCTTGTGTAACATCCAGTTCTGCAAGGACATCTCTGTATATTTGCATCAGTTCAATTAGCACCACCCTGGGAACAGCATTCACCGCTGCAGCTAGCACATCAAACGGCATGCTTACAGTGTCCCCATTTTTCATGTTTGGTAGAGTATTATTAAGCCATGACAAAATGACGGGAAAACGATAAGTTAACAATATAATTTACATTGGATACCAGCTGCTCTCAAGATTAACAAAACAAGGCCCTAACATGTTGATATATTAAGTCAACCGTATTAAGATAAGAGTCAGAGTCTGGTTTTAACCTTTAAGACAGAAAACCCCCAGCCAGAAGACAGTGCACAGAGAATTTAGTTCATAACTCAACACCCGCCCCCACAACAGTGTTTATATTTACGTATCAGGTACCAGTCATTTCTTAGAATCTTCCAGTGACTGAGAAGCTGTAATTGTCAGGGGTTTCTCAGGATCACCTTCATTTGTCAGTACTAAATTGACTCAACACATGGTATCTGTTGTTTAAACCTTTGCTGAATGTTGTGTCAGAGAAGTCAGGACAGGGGCAATAGGGGGCAGGGCACTGCGGGAGCAGTCCCTGGAGCCAGAGGCAGCATTGGTCCCTGGCCAAGGGCATTCGGGGCACGATGGTGCGTAGGTGGGGGTTGATTCCTGGAGCAAGGGGTAAGGTTGCCACCCGTCTGAGTTTTTGGCTTCTGTGTCCAGGTGCGATGAGGCTGGAGAGAGCCAGAGCCTGGGAAGCTGAGAAGTCAGGACGGGCCATTACAGATAGCGAACCCGGCCATGCTCCTCAAATGCTGTGCGCTGGCAGAATCCCTCCCCCAGGTCCAGGGGCACCATTTAGGGAGGGGAGAGGGGTACTTGCTCTCCCCGAGATTCATAACCAAGCCTTGGCATGCAGGAGTGATGGCCCTTTAAGACAGGCACACAGAGGAGTGTGTGTTTGTGCACGCAGGAGTCCACAATCCCTCCCCTGAGCTCAGAGATGAAAGTAAGCGGGCATGGTCCACACAGTAGACCTACAGCAGGGCCGCTGATGATGGGGGCCAAAAGGGGCAGTTTCCCAGGGCCCGGCAATTAAAAGGGCCAAGGCTCCTGGCCAGTGCGGGAGCCCCGGGGTTCTCGTGGTAGGCTAGTGGCGGCAATGGCAAAGAGCCCTAGTCTCTTTAAATCGCGCTGAAGGGCTGGCCGGGGGAGTCTGGCCCCAGCCCCGCCCCTTCCACCCAAGGCCCCGCCCCTTCCGGTCGAGCCACCCCCGCACCTTGCTCAGGACCCTGGTTGCCCTGCGAACTGGCAAGTCCCTTAAATTACTTTCAGCCAGCCTGAGCTGTCAATCAGCTGGTGGCTCCTTTGATGCCTTTCTCGTGCACATCGCTCTGCACAGGGCACTCTGGGCTGTGCCTCCCCTGGCCAAAGCCTTGAGTTTGCACTACCTGTGCTGAACTTTCCGGGGGAGCGGGAGAGGAGGATGGGTTGCTGGTTCCTGGATCCTGTGTCTCCTTCATCCTCCAGGCTACCAGTTACAAACTTCCCTTCCCCCCTCTTCTTCCCCCCAAAAGGGTTTGAACTAATGCCTTCAGACCCTCATCTGCCAACTGGATCTATGTCACCTTTGGTGAGTTCATCATACTTTTGAGAGGCTTTCTAACCTTTCACAGCGGAAGTATATTGCAGTCTGCCAGGCAATCATGATGTCAGTAAAAGCCAGTACTTTTACTGACATGATGTAGCTTTATTTTATTATTTCCTCCACTGTTTTGCTGCCTTTTGTCGAGAAAACTCTGTGGTGTAGATAAGACCTCTAATGCCTAAGACAATGCCCTAAAGAAATTAAAGGAAAAAGCTCAGAGAGGGTAAAAGATGCTCAGCAGCAAGACAGTGGGGGTAGTTCTACATTATCCAGAGGAGTTTCTTTTCAGATCTCTTAAGCTTCTAGTTTCATCTCCAGTGTTTCAACAAAAAGAGCAAGAGCTGCCCCCAGAATGCCCCGTCAATTATCTAGGCCCGAGTATTGGATGATGATAACTTGTGATGGATGTGTTTAAGGATCTAGCCCTTGGTTTAACTTTATATCTAGGTACTGTCTTGTAAAATGGCTTGCTTTCCTCCCGGAAAGGTTCTCTTGTGGATGATCTCCATACATAGTTTTACCATAGTTAATTCATTGCAATTGGTGGTCCTACACAAAGTCTAATGTTACTAGAAGGCAATGTTTGTTCCAGTCTTTACAGAAGTTCTATCAAGTAAGTTCTACTAATTAGGTACACTTTAATACTTCCAGTAAGATGTGCTAAATGAATTCTTCACTATAGCACGCCACTTAGGGAGGGCTTTTAGCAGAGAATCCCTATCCATAGCTGTCTCTAGCACAGTTTCCAATGGAAATTGCAAACGGGCAAATTCTGCCCTCCTTTGCACTGCTGAAATTGGAGTAACTGCATGGGTTTCAACCATTATTCTGAATTTGGAGTTGTGTAAATGAGAACAGAATATGGCCCATTTTATTTCATTATTAGTTTTGATCTTACTGATGCAAGATTTTGAACAATATATTTTGACCTCCTTATTATAAACCTAAGGTTCACTGAAATTTTACTACATGTAGAATTTCAATCCATCATTTGTGCATTGAAAAAGTAAGACTACAAAAAGTACTGCTATTTAAAGTGCTTCAGTTGTGGGTGCCATGAAACAACCTTTGAGTTAGGGTGTGATAAAATATTGTCATTCCAATCGCTGTAGTACCGCAAAGTTTAAAGAAGTTTAAACTTTTCCAGAGCACTTGTCAACCTGTGGAACTCCTTGCCAGAGGATGTTGTAAAGGCCAAGACTGTAACAGGGTTCAAAAAAGAACTAGATAAAATTCATGGAGGATAGGTCCATCAATGGTTATTAGCCAGGATGGGCAGGGACGGTGTCCCTAGTCTCTGTTTGCCAGAAGCTGGGAATGGGTGACAGGGGATGGATCACTTGATGATTCCTGTTCTGTTCATCCCCTCTGGGCACTTGGCGTTGGCTGCTGTCGGAAGACAGGACACTGAGCTAGACGACCCAGTATGGTTTATGTACTGTACCCCTTGCAAGAGTCTGATTTGTCTTGGGCATCCCCAAGTTTCACCTCACTTGAAAACGACTTGCTTAGAAACCAGACATACACAGAAGTACCCCAGCCCCCTAGAGCTGGAAAAGGGCTTACGGGCTCATTTTTGCCATATAATTCTACAATAGGTCACTTGGAAGATGCGCAATTGTACTTACACTTCGGGGTACAGTCTAAACCAGGCATTGTCTGTATGAAATCGGACTTTGTCCTGACTTGGCGAGTGCTTTTTACGTCGCCTGTGGTAGAAGCAGGCAAACATCTCGCTGAAATCTGGGACCCCCCCCCCCCGGAAGAGCTCTGGCTGCCCGCAGGCTACGCGCCCCCCCCACGTGGAGACCCACTGGGTTAAAGCGGAGGCGGTGGGTTATTTTTGAAACCGATTCGTGTCTGCCCCGTAGCGCCCGGAATCCCGGGGAGAGTCGCCCCCCTCCATGGTGCCCCTGCCCGGGCAGCGCCGGTACCTACCGGTCCGCGGGAGCCCGTGCCAGGTGCTCCTCCAGCAGCAGCTGCTCTGCCGGCCAGATGGCACTTACCGCGGTGACCGGACTTTTGGTGTCCAGTCAGCCGCGCCGACCGGACACCGAGCCGATCCCCTTTGCACCCGGCCGCCAGCCGCTGGGCTCCGGCCCGCAGAGCTCCAGGCAGACACGTTTGCGATGCAAAGGCGCTTTCCTCTCTCCGCTCGCAGGACTACATGTCCCAGCATGCAACGCTGCCTGACCGCCGGAGCCCCCCCTGGACCCAATGGACCGGCCCGCGCCACGGCAAGGCGGGAAGGTTCCACCTGTAGGGCGGAGCGGGGCGCCGTTGCGCGGCATGCTGGGAGCTGTAGTTCTGGGCCGCGAGAGGTGCGTTGCCTGCTGAGAGTTGTCCCGCGGATGGATTTCCTTTGCAGCCTATCAGAAGAGAGACCTGCCCTTTTGAGGGCGGGACTGGCGTGCTTAGTTTGTGATTGGCTCCGTTTCCTGGGAGGGCGGTGCCTGATAGCCAATGAGAGGACAGCGCTGGGGATCGGCGTCCAATGGGACCGGCGCGAGGGGCGGGCTCGGTACGAACCCGGCGCGGCGCGGCGGGACGGGAGCTGGCGGCGAAGCGGGGCGATGAGCGGGGAGCGGAGCCGGGAGATCCGCCGTGAGTGCGGGGCGGGGCGGGGCGGGGCGATCGGAGGGGGGTGGGGCAGGGGACGGGGAGTGAGTGGGCCGGGCCGGGTGAGGATCTGGGGGGGTGGGGCGGGGGGATCGGTGGGGCAGTGAGTGGGGATGTGTGGGGCAGGGGATGGGGAGTGAGTGGGCCGGGCCGGGTGAGGATCTGGGGGGGGATCAGAGGGGGGGGTGGGGTGGGGCAGTGAGTGGGGATGTGTGGGGCAGGGGACGGGGAGTGAGTGGGCCGGGCCGGGTGAGGATCTGGGGGGTGGGGCGGGGCGATCGGAGGGGGGGTGTGGTGGGGCAGGGGACGGGGAGTGAGTGGGCCGGGCTAGGTGAGGATCTGGGGGGGATCAAAGGGGGGGTGGGGTGGGGCAGTGAGTGGGGATGTGTGGGGCAGGGGATGGGGAGTGAGTGGGCTGGGCCGGGTGAGGATCTGGGGGGGGATCAGAGGGGGGGTGGGGTGGGGCAGTGAGTGGGGATGTGTGGGGCAGGGGACGGGGAGTGAGTGGGCCGGGCCGGGTGAGGATCTGGGGGGTGGGGCGGGGCGATCGGAGGGGGGTGTGGTGGGGCAGGGGACGGGGAGTGAGTGGGCCCGGCTGGGTGAGGATCTGGGGGGGATCAAAGGGGGGGTGGGGTGGGGCAGTGAGTGGGGATGTGTGGGGCAGGGGATGGGGAGTGAGTGGGCTGGGCCGGGTGAGGATCTGGGGGGTGGGGCGGGGGGATCGGAGGGGGGTGTGGTGGGGCAGGGGACGGGGAGTGAGTGGGCCGGGCTGGGTGAGGATCTGGGGGGTGGGGCAGTGAGTGGGGATGTGTGGGGCAGGGGACGGGGAGTGAGTGGGCCGGGTGGGGCGGTGGGTGGTATTGGAGGGGTGGGGTGGGGCTGGGGTACTTGGGAAGGGGGATTGGAGGGGGTGGGGTGAGCAGTGGGTGGGGCAGGGGGGAATCGGGGTAGGGGGGCCGGGGAGATGAATGGGATGGGACAGGTGGGGATGTGTGGGGCCGGGGCCGGGTGTGCATCTGAGGGGGTGCGGCAGTATGTGGTATCGAGTATGAGAGGTGTGTGGTAGGGATATGTGGGGCTGGGGTTCTTGCGGCGGGGGGATCTGAGCTGTGGGGCAGTGGTGTGTGGGACGGGTGGCATGGGGGCGGGAGGCGGTAGGGGTGGCGGCTCGTGCAGGGAGGAATCGGGGTGTGTGGGGTGCGGGGAGATTGGAGGGGCAGGGATGTGTGAGGCTGGGGTACTTGGGACAGGGGAATTGGAGCAGGGTGAGGTGGGGATGTGTGGGCTGGGGCAGAGGGTGGGGCAGGAGAGAATGTGGGGAGAGTATTTGGGGGTGGGCTCATTGAGCTGGGCCCTTGGGCTGGGGATTGGAGCTGGGTGGGGAGTGGGATAGGGGAGGGTGTCAAGGTGGTATTTGGAGATGGGATCATTGAGCTGGGCTCTTGGGCTGGGGATCTAGGCAGTGGGGCAAGGGGGTTCTGGGCAGTATTTTGGGGGGTGGGATTTAGGGTTGGGGTCCATAGTTGCTTACGTAAAATAAAGCCCCTAATATCATAGAATATCAGGGTTGGAAGGGACCTCAGCAGGTTCTAGTCCACCCCCCTGCTCAAAGCAGGACCAACCCCAACTAAATCATCCCAACCAGGGCTTTGTCAAGCCTGACCTTGAAAACCTCTAAGGAAGGAGATTCCACCACCTCCCTAGGTAACCGATTCCAGTGTTTCACCACCCTCCTAGTGAAAAAGTTTTTCCTAATATCCAGCCTAAACCTCCCCCACTGCAACTTGAGACCATTACTCCTCGTTCTGTCATCTGCTACCACTGAGAACAGTTTAGATCCATCCTCTTTGGAACCTCCTTTCAGGTAGTTGAAAGCCGCTATCAAATCCCCCCTCATTCTTCTCTTCCGCAGACTAAACAATCCCAGTTCCCTCAGCCTCTCCTCGTAAGTCGTGTGTTCCAGTCCCCTAATCATTTTTGTTGCCCTCCACTGGACGTTTTCCAATTTTTCCACATCCTTCTTGCAGTGTGGGGCCCAAAACTGGACACACTACTCCAGATGAGGCCTCACCAAAGTCGAATAGAGGGGAACGATGACATCCCTCGATCTGCTGCCAATGCCCCTACTTATACATCCCAAAATGCCATTGGCCGCCTTGGCAACAAGGGCACACTGTTGACTCACATCCAGCTTCTCGTCCACTGTAACCCCTAGGTCCTGGATAGGGCAGGCTGGGAGAGGGGTGGAGATGGGTGGTATCCTGGGGTGGGGGGAGCCCTGGTGGGTTTGGGATTCTTGTGACTGGTACTGGGGTGTAGCTGGGACCGATGGGGGAGCCAGATGTGATGGGGGAGCCAGATGTGAGAGGGCAGGGCAGGGCCCAGGACCGGGGTCGCAGGAGTTCACTCCCTGTAACTAGCCTAGGGGCCCTGCCCTTAGTTTTGGAGGGGTTCGCTGGGCCGGAGGGGGCCCCGGGTTCTGAGTGGGAAGGATGCACTGGCAGGACCTGGGCTCATCTCCTGGCCGTGACACCAACTAGCTGGGCTACCCTGGGCACATCTTGTCCATCCTTCTCTGGGACTCGGTCCCCGGGGGCTGATGGTGCTTCCCCACCTGCAGGGAGTGCGCAGGCAGGTTGGGGGTCGTAGGAAAACCTGTCCATGGTGATTTGCTGCCCTGTGCTGGACGCTCCCTTGGTGCCTAGTTAGGTGGCCAATGACTCTGCGCCAGAGGGATTTGGTGCTAACAGGCTGCAGGGGCGTGACAGGCGCTGATGGTTTTTCTCCTGCTGCCCCACAGAGCTCCAGAAGGCGAAAGACAAGGCCCAGAGGAATGGGAACCTGAAGGAGGAAGCTGCCATTTGTAACCAGCTTGGGGAGATCTTGGCTAGACATGGTGAGTTGGTCCCTGTGCCCTGCTCCTGGTGTTCAGGGTGGCTGGCTTGCTCCTGTCTGTCTCTGGTGACTGAGGCTGACTTTGTGGGAGATGGGGCCTGGAGAGCCCTTTGCCCATATAGGTTTTGGGGCCCTTCCTCTGCGCCATGCCCCTCCCCCCCAGTGCCGCATGCACAGGCCAGGGATGAGATGGGATCTCTGTGCTAGGATCGGGGTCAGCCCCACTCACACTGAAGCAGGTCGCTGGCCCGTCTGATGCCCTGTCTAGTGCTGCCAGTGCATGCTGTTTCAGGAGAAGGCGGAAAGGCGGGTGGTGTGGTGCAGCGTGGGCAGAGGGGATTCTGTCTGTCCCCATGTGGGGAGCACAGTGTCCAGTAGCAGGATGTGCGATTGCCCCACTTCAGGGCCAACATTCCAGAGTTAGTCACTGTGAAATTCTCTAGGCTGTTTTTTGTCCCCGCTGCTCTGGTTATGTTCGTGGAGGCCGGGCGGAGGAGGGCGCCTGGCGCTGGGATGGCCCTTGGTTTCTGGGGAGTTAAGTCCAGAGGCTGGGACCAGCCCAGGGAAGCTGTATCTGCCGCACAGCGGACCTTCCCCCTGCTGGTGTTGCCGGAGGAGCGGGGTTGGCGACCACGCTCTCCATCCTGGAGCTTTAGGCTCGTTTGGGTGCATTGAGCCTAGGTCATGGAGCGCCTCGAAGATCAGGGCTGAGACGCTGAGCTGGGCTCTGTTGTCCAGGAAGCCAGCGGAGGGAGCGAAGGACGGGCGTGAGGTGCTGGTGGGAGCCTGTGGCGCTGAGGAGATGCTGCAGCATTCTGTACTTGCTAGAGTTTCTTACGTGCTGAAGGCTTCATGCCCAGGTGTGCCGCATTGCTGGAGCCCAGCGGAGAGTCAGTGTAAGGCCAGGAGGGACAAGCAGATTATCTCATCTGGCCACCAGCACCTGCCCGCTGGCTTCAACAACCGAAACAAGGCCAGTACACCACAGGAGGCTAGGCTGGTATGGGCAGAGAACAGGAGGGGCCAAGCAGCACCATGGCCCATAGAATCCTGGCAAGTGACCCACACCCTCCAGAAGAAGGTGAAAACCCCCCTATGTCCCTGCAATTGTGATTGGGGGGGGAAATTCCTTTCTGACCCACGTGTGGCGATCAGTCAGACCTGGAGCATGTGAGTGGGAGCAAGGCAGCCCAACCTTGTAGCATGAGATTCAAGGAGCTCTATTCATTGGCTTAACGTGACGGTTAAGGGGTGACTTGATCAGATGACTTGTACCTACATGGGGGGCACGTATTTAATACCAGGCTCTTCAGTCTCGCAGAGGAAGGTCTAACGGGGTCCAGTGGCTGGGCGTTGAAGCTAGACACATTCAGCCTGGAAATAAGGTGCACGTTTTTGACAGTGAGTGTCATTAACCACTGGACCAATTCCCCAAGGGGTGTGCCGGATTTTCCACCACTGCTCTGCTCTGGGAATGACTTGGGGGCAGGGCTCTGGCTTTTGTTACACAGGGGGTCAGCCTGTATGGTCACACTAGTCCCTTCTGGCCTGAGAATCTATGATGAGGAGAGAGCCCCAACTTCCACCCCCACCACCCGAATACGTTGGGGGGTAGATAAAAATCCCTTCCTGTCCCCTGCAGATGACCATCGGAGACCCTGAAGCATGAGCACTAGGAATATAAGACAGAAACTGGAAGGGTCCCCAGGGCTGCTACGCATTGCCCCCATCATCACAAACAGCCCTCTCATACAATCACACTCATAATTTTGTCCAGCTTGCTCTCAAACCTAACAAAGTTGTTTGTTCCCCACAACTCCTGGTGGGAGGTGGTTCCAGAACCTCCCTCCCCTTCACTGCCAGCCTGAATTTGTTCATGGCCATTTGTTGTCAGGCCAGCATTGTCCTTTAGCTTCCCTAGCTCTTCTCCCCTCCCTGGGTTTACCTGCCCGGCGTGTTACCAGAGAGTAAGGAGATCCCCTCACAGCCGCCTTTGTGCCACACTAACCAAGCCAGGCTCTTCCAGTTGCCTCTCCTGAGCCAGGCCCTGCATTCCCCTGACAAGCCGAGTCGCTCTTTGCTGCCCCTTGCCCAGTTTGAATTCACCTTTCATGGCCATGAAATTGTACTCAGTATTCCAGATCTGCCCTTCCCAGTGCTTTGTACAGTGGCATGAACACTCCCCTCTTTCTACAGGAGAGACCTGGCCTGAGACAGCCCAGGATCGCATTTGCCTGATGCATGGCTGCCTCATATTGGTGGCTCCTAGTCACCATGTTACCCACCCACACGCCCAGGTCTCTCTCCTCTTCTGTCACCTCTGGCCAATGAACCCCCAGCTTGGAGCAGAAATTCTTACGATTAGACCTTAAGTCCATGACCTTGTCCTTTGTACAACTGAATTTCATCCCATTTCTTTTACTCCAGTCTTCAAGACCATCTAGATCTTCCTGTCTAATATTCCGATCCTCCTCTGGAATGACCATCCCTCCCGACTTTGTATCATAAGCCAATTCCATTCGCCCGCTCCTGCTTTTTGTACCATGGTCATTAATAAAAATCTAGACTAAAATTGGGCCCAAGACTGATCCTTGAGGAGCTCCGCTTGGAGCCTCCCTGCAGTCTGATCATTCTCCTTTCAGCACAATCTGCTGCCTTTTCCCCTGAAGCCAGTTCCCTCCACCTTCCAGTCCTTGGGCTGAGCCCCATCTTCTCTGATTAAACTAATTTCTCATGTGACACCGTGTCTAACGCTTTCCTGCCGTCCATGTGTATTAGATCTGCTGCGTTTCCCATAACTAGAAAATCAGAGGTGACGAGGGTCATCTGCTCTCGCATCCCCAATGCTGAGTACACTTCAGATCGGAGCAGCTGAGCCCTGAGAGAGGGGGCTCTCATCCGGGGCTGGGGTTAGTGTCTCCAGTTAGTGCTGTGGCTAATGAAGCAGGTGCTGCCACTCCTGCCTTGGGCAGCAGGCTCTTTTCCCCCTCACCCCGCCTCCTTTCTCTGCTCCTGGTAGGGCGCTATCGGGAAGCGCTGGAGGAGCACCGGCAGGAGCTGCGGCTCCTGGAGAGCGTGGAGGACGTTCTTGGCTGTGCCGTGGCCCACCGGAAGATCGGGGAACGCCTGGCCGAGCTGGAGAACTACGAAGCTGCACTGAAGGTAGGAGGGTGGGGAGCTGATCAGCCGCGGGGATCGGGACTCTCCAGGGAATGGGGATGGAAGCTGATTACCCAGAGTTCAGCCCCCCTGAAGACTGCAGTGTGGGGTGGTGAGGGTGCAGCGGGGCAGGGATGAGGGGGGGAATAGCTGCAGAGGTTTAAAGGGGAACACTGGGACACGTGGCGGTAACCTCTGAGCTGTCAGCCCCGGCGAGCCCAGTTCAGAGCCAGCCTGGATCCCCAGGGCTTGGGGGTCTCCACTGAAACCTGCTCACAGTCCTGCCCCCTCAGCACCAGCGCCAGCACCTGGAGCTGGCCTGCGCCCTGTCCGACCACACCGAGCAGCAGAGGGCCTGGGCCACCATAGGCCGCACCTACATGTTCGTGGCTGAGAGCGGCCAGGCGGGCGAGGCGCTGCGGGAGGCAGAGCAGGCCTTCATGAAGAGCCTGGCCATCCTGGAGGAGAAGCTGGAAGGTGAGGGCCTGGAGGGCGTGTGGAGCTGGGAGCTGCAGGGCACAGAGCCGGGGCAGGGAGGTAAGGAAGGGCTGCCAGCTGGTGATTGGAGCGGCCACGGGAGGAAATGCTGGTCGGGTTCCCCTGTGACAGCCTGGCTGGGCGATCCCAGTACCCACACTTCACCCATTGTCCCCTCACCAGTGCTGGGATCCTCCTGGTCCCTGAGCTCCATCTTCTCCCGGGTCACGAAGGGACAGAGCCTCCGGCTTTCGTCTGGCCTGCCAGTCTCCTTGTGCCGGTTTGCAGGGCTCCAGCTGTAATCTGCAGGCCAGGCCCATGGCGCCAGCTGTTCCTGGTGCCTGTTTGACAATGAGGGATTGTGGGATATACAGGGGTACTTAGGGGACCTCCAGCCCTATATGACCTCTACGCCAGGGGTCAAGCAGGACTGTGCCCTAGACTGTCCTGCCGCTCCCATCCCTTCCCTTGGGAGATGATTCCCCCGGCGGATCCAGTCAGCCAGAGGGCAATGTTTCCTGGCACTCAGCCTGGATCTTTGTGCCAGTTGTGCTGTTCCTGGGCCCTGGAGCTCCCGCGGGGCAGATCCGGTGGGTGAGGAGCAGGGATGTCCGGAGCCGGCTGGGTAACGGGCTGGCTCTGGATGTCCCAGGGACGGTGCCGCAGCGGGAGCTGAGCGAGATGAGGGCCCGGCTTTATCTCAACCTGGGCTTGGTCTATGACAGCATGAAGGACCAGGCCAAGTGCAATTGCTACATCAAGAAGAGCATCTTCATCTCAGAGTAAGGCCCTGGCCCCTTTCTCGGGGGGAGGGGGAGGAAGGAGGTCTCTGCAGCCCCGCCGAAGACCCCTTTCCCAGGGCATGCTGGGAGGCTCCTTTCCTGGGGAAAGAGCTTGCATGTTTCCCCAGGATTCAGCCCAAAGCCCTGGCCCACCCTCTGTGGCTGCATGTGGCTGTTGGGTGAGGGGGAGCCCACTGATTGCTGGGGCTAAGGGGTGTTGCCAGCAGGGTATGTGTGTATGGGGGGGGTGACCCCGAGTCGTCCCTGGCCATGACCCCCCCCTCCCTCCAGGCAGACTCGCCTCTACGAAGACCTGTACAGGGCCTACTTCAACCTGGGCAACATCCACCTGCGGGAAGGGCAGCACTCCAAGGCCATGCGCTGCCTGGAGCGGGCGCGGGACTGCGCCCACACCATGAAGGAGAAGTGCATGGAGAGCGAGTGCTGCGCCAGCATCGCCCAGGTGAGTGCAGGGGGGCACCTGCACTTCCCCACGTGGGGACCCCCTTCCTTGTCCCTTCTGCCCACAGAGCGTCACCAGCTGCTGGGAGGCAAAGGGGCAGCTCCTCCCCCCCCCCAACCAGCGGGGGGGTGCGCTTTCTCCTGGGGTGGCTGTGAGCAATTGTACCTCCCTGGGGGCTCATCTGCCCTCCCCTTCTCTGAGTCTGATGCCCCGGTGCCTTGCAGGTGCTCCTCAGCCTAGGGGACTTTGTGGCCGCCAGGCGCTCGCTGAAGAAGGCCTACATGCTGGGCTCGCAGCAGCCCCAGCAGCGTGAGAGCATCCACAGGAGCCTGCGATACGGTGAGCGCGCCAGAGCCAAGCTCCCTGAAACACGGAGCTCAGGGCTGGGCTGCAGAGATTGGGTGAGGGGGATCCAGTCTCTGCAGTTGGCCTGGGGGGATCCCCTGTGGGAGGCTGGGGTGTCTGCTCCCCAGGGCTCAGCACTGAACTTTGCGAGACTGACTAGGAGAGTCTCGTCTGGGCCGCCTGGCTGTCAGTACCTGGACGGCCCAGCCCCCTCCCCTCCAAATCACCCTCTGTGGCTTGTGGCCCATGGACAGTGCCCCCAGCACCAACCCCCTCCCCGCAGGCACGCCCAAGGAGAGGAATCGCAGCTGCTGGGGTGCAGGGTTCGGGGCTGGCACAGGCTGTTCCTTTCGGGGGGTGGCTCCCAGGGCTCCTGGTACGTCCCTGACGTGGCCCCCCCATATCACCACGGGGCACCTGCTTTCTGTGACTCAACCCAGAGCCAGCCCAGGTGGGTCTGGGAAGGAAGCTCAGCAGCTGCCCAGAGGTCGGCCGGTGTCCCATAAGCCTGCGGGCTGGGTTGGGTGAGGGGGACCTTGGTCCCCGGCCTTCACCTGCGGATCCCCTGCCTGCCCTGCACTCCTAGGGGGGCGAGAGCTGCTGGGAGGCCTGCCTAGGCCTGGCGTCCTGAGCCCCCGGCGCATGCTGCTCACGCTGCCAGCCTCTCTTGCAGCCCTGATGGTGAGCCGTCTGCAGGAGGCCCTGGAGGAGGCAGCGCCCGGCGACCTGCAGGCAGCCCTGGGCCTGTGTGAGCGGCTGGGGGACCTGTTCTCAAAGCACGGGGACTATCGCCGGGCTGTGGAGTTCTACGAAAGGCAGGTGGGTCAGGGGCTGCTCAGGCAGGGGGCAGGACAAGCTTGCCCCTAGGCTGTGGGGCCTGTGCTGGCAGGCATCCTGCATGGATAAGGGGCTCCCCCTTCCTCCTAGCCACTTCCGGGGTGCTGGTCTGCAGAGGGGCCCCACCAGCCGCTCTAGATTCACGCACTGGGCGTGGGCTGTAGTGGCTGGGCTGGCCGAGCCGGGGGAGTGAGCCCTGGGCAGGGCGGGCTGGCTGTGTGGCTGGGCACCCCTGGGCAGAGCGTGCTACAGACCGTGTCTCTCCGGGCAGCTGCGTTACGCCGAGACCCTGAGGAGGCCTGAGCAGGAGCTGGCTGTGATCCACGTCTCCCTGGCTGCCACCTACGGGGACCTGAAGGAGCATGGCCAGGCCGTGCAGCACTACCAGGCGGAGCTGGCGCTGCAGCGTGGGAACCCGCTGGAGGTGAGAGGGGCAGCCCAGACTGTGCCCGGAGCGCCTGGCTTGCCCAGTGGACATCGCCCTCAGCCCATGAAGACAGACCCCCAACCAGGGGGAGGCCAGATCGTGCTGGGCCTGGGTCCCCATTGGTGTGTTGGGGAAGCTTGGCTAGCAGGCAGAGCCTGGCTAGGGCCCCACGGAGCGGGAACGGGAGCGGGGCAGGCAGAAGGGCCAGGAAGGCAAGGGGCTTTACCTGCCCCTGCTGGCGATGGTGGGTGGGCACACTGCCAGTGGAGCTCAGCCTCTGGAGGGCAAGGGAGGAGTGGGGGGGCTGCACTGGTGGCCGGCGGGCTGAGCCCAGCCCCTGACCTGTTGTCTCTGCGCCCCAGGAGGGGAAGACCTGGCTGAACATCGCCCTGGCCAGGGAGGAGGCCAGCGAAGGCTACGAGGCGCTGGAGTCCTGCTTCCAGAGCGCGCTGCAGTGTGCGGAG
Source organism: Dermochelys coriacea (assembly GCF_009764565.3). NCBI lineage: Eukaryota > Metazoa > Chordata > Testudines > Dermochelyidae > Dermochelys > Dermochelys coriacea. Next base: position 3,325,916 of record NC_050069.1, on the reverse strand, counting down.
CGGGCCGGGGAGCCCAGGCTGCAGGTGACCGGGGCGGGGGCTCTGAGCTGGGCAGCTGGCAGTGCCCCTCTCAAGGTCCCGCAAGCCTAGGACTGAGCTGGGAATGGAACCCAGGAGTGCTGCCTTCCAGTCCCCTGTCCTAACCACTAGACCTCACTGCTGGGGCCTGCTGCTGAATGTATCACTTTCCGGCCCCTTCCTGACATCCCCCCCCCCATCCAATACGCAGCCCCTCCTGGCTGCCCCCGCTCCTCGCTGGCATGTGCCCAGGAAGACTCCATTTAGCCCACCTGCCAGGGGACACTTCTTCTCGCTTCGCCCGGGAGCCCAGGCTGTACCCAGCTGTACTCAGCACTGCAGAAGCCCTGGGGGGTGGGTGGAGGGAAGGACGTGGGTTGCTGGGACCCTGAGCTGAAATGCGACCAGTGCAGCTCAGACTAGACTCGTGGGGAGCCCCACCTAGCCAGCATCCCTCCCGCCTCACCCATGCCCTGCCTGCTTGGCCATGCCAGGGCTGGGGGGTCTGGGCGTTGCCCCGATGGCCGGTGCCTCATCCCCGCTCACTGCAGCGTCCCCCAGCTGGGCTGTGCCAGGGCTGGGGGACCCGGGAGTGTCCCACTCCCAGCCAGGGCTCCTGCCTTCTCCCCTGGCCCCCTTCTGGGGCAGGGTGATCAGCCCATCTCCCTTCTTCCCCCAGCGGCAAATCCTGCGGCACCTTCACCCCATTCAGCAGAAATGGGGGTGCCCCGAGGCCCCCGACACGCTGGCCAGGCTGCAGAGCCTGTGCCGCTCGCAGGGCTGGAGCGCAGCCGGGGACAGTGACGAGGAGGAGCTGGAGAACAGTGAGCCCCTGGAGGAGAGCGACCTGGAGCTGTCTGAGAGCGGTGAGTGGGGGGGAGAGGGGGCAGGGAACAAGCAGGCAGGGGGGGTCCCGGGGACCCTGGAGTCGAGTCCTGGCAGGTGAGCGCGGCGGGAATGTGGTGGGTGGGGCTGTAGCTTCTTATGTGCCTTGCCTGGCATGTGGGGCCCCATGTCTGCAGGGTAGGGGGCTGTATTGTAGCCAGCTCCCCTGGCTCCGGCGCTCCCCCCACCCAGCGCAGCGGTACCTCACCTGGGCCTGTGTGTTCCAGATGGGGAGGAAGACGACCTGGATGGCTACAACAAGAGCGTGCCCGGCCGGCGCAGGATCACCAAGGTGAGCCCAGGGCCTGGGCGCAGCGTTCTCACCCCCGGCGAGTAATCGGGGGCCGGGCTGAGCCTGGGCAAGGGCTGGATCGCAGGTGCGGGCGGGGCTGCGTGGAGGTTGGAGACTATGGGGATCTGATCTGGGGCCCCCTGGGCAGTTCTGATCCTGGTGCTTCCCTCACCCCCCCATGCCCCTGCAGTGGAACCGGCGGAACGACCGAGGCGAGACCCCACTGCACCGAGCCTGCATCGATGGGAACCTGCGCCGGGTCCAGTTCTTCCTGGAGCAGGTAGGAGACGGTCCCCGGCTCTCAGGCACCGGGCCCCTTCCCTGTCGCCCCGCAGCTTCTGGGGCGGTGCGGGTGGCTGGAGAGCTGGCTGACACTGCAGAGCTCCTTCATCAGAACATAAGAATCATAGAATCATAGAATATCAGGGTTGGAAGGGACCCCAGAAGGTCATCTAGTCCAACCCCCTGCTCAAAGCAGGACCAAGTCCCAGTTAAATCATCCCAGCCAGGGCTTTGTCAAGCCTGACCTTAAAAACCTCTAAGGAAGGAGATTCTACCACCTCCCTAGGTAACGCATTCCAGTGTTTCACCACCCTCTTAGTGAAAAAGTTTTTCCTAATATCCAATCTAAACCTCCCCCATTGCAACTTGAGACCATTACTCCTCGTTCTGTCATCTGCTACCATTGAGAACAGTCTAGAGCCATCCTCTTTGAAACCCCCTTTCAGGTAGTTGAAAGCAGCTATCAAATCCCCCCTCATTCTTCTCTTCTGCAGACTGAACAATCCCAGCTCCCTCAGCCTCTCCTCATAAGTCATGTGCTCTAGACCCCTAATCATTTTTGTTGCCCTTCGCTGTACTCTTTCCAATTTATCCACATCCTTCTTGTAGTGTGGGGCCCAAAACTGGACACAGTACTCCAGATGAGGCCTCACCAGTGTCGAATAGAGGGGAACGATCACGTCCCTCGATCTGCTCGCTATGCCCCTACTTATACATCCCAAAATGCCATTGGCCTTCTTGGCAACAAGGGCACACTGCTGACTCATATCCAGCTTCTCGTCCACTGTCACCCCTAGGTCCTTTTCCGCAGAACTGCTGCCGAGCCATTCGGTCCCTAGTCTGTAGCGGTGCATTGGATTCTTCCATCCTAAGTGCAGGACCCTGCACTTATCCTTATTGAACCTCATTAGATTTCTTTTGGCCCAATCTTCCAATTTGTCTAGGTCCTTCTGTATCCTATCCCTCCCCTCCAGCGTATCTACCACTCCTCCCAGTTTAGTATCATCCGCAAATTTGCTGAGAGTGCAATCCACACCATCCTCCAGATCATTTATGAAGATATTGAACAAAACGGGCCCCAGGACCGACCCCTGGGGCACTCCACTTGACACCGGCTGCCAACTAGACATGGAGCCATTGATCACTACCCGTTGAGCCCGACAATCTAGCCAGCTTTCTACCCACCTTATAGTGCATTCATCCAGCCCATACTTCCTTAACTTGCTGACAAGAATGCTGTGGGAGACCGTGTCAAAAGCTTTGCTAAAGTCAAGAAACAATACATCCGCTGCTTTCCCTTCATCCACAGAACCAGTAATCTCATCATAAAAGGCGATTAGATTAGTCAGGCATGACCTTCCCTTGGTGAATCCATGCTGACTGTTCCTGATCACTTTCCTCTCCTCTAAGTGCTTCAGGATTGATTCTTTGAGGACCTGCTCCATGATTTTTCCAGGGACTGAGGTGAGGCTGACCGGCCTGTAGTTCCCAGGATCCTCCTTCTTCCCTTTTTTAAAGATGGGCACTACATTAGCCTTTTTCCAGTCATCCGGGACTTCCCCCGTTCGCCACGAGTTTTCAAAGATAATGGCCAAGGGCTCTGCAATCACAGCCGCCAATTCCCTCAGCACTCTCGGATGCAATTCGTCCGGCCCCATGGACTTGTGCACGTCCAGCTTTTCTAAATAGTCCCTAACCACCTCTATCTCTACAGAGGGCTGGCCATCTCTTCCCCATTTTGTGATGCCCAGCACAGCAGTCTGGGAGCTGACCTTGTTAGTGAAAACAGAGGCAAAAAAAGCATTGAGTACATTAGCTTTTTCCACATCCTCTGTCACTAGCTTGCCTCCCTCATTCAGTAAGGGGCCCACACTTTCCTTGGCTTTCTTCTTGTTGCCAACATACCTGAAGAAACCCTTCTTGTTACTCTTGACATCTCTTGCTAGCTGCAGCTCCAGGTGCGATTTGGCCCTCCTGATATCTTTCCTACATGCCCGAGCAATATTTTTATACTCTTCCCTGGTCATATGTCCAACCTTCCACTTCTTGTAAGCTTCTTTTTTATGTTTAAGATCCGCTAGGATTTCACCATTAAGCCAAGCTGGTCGCCTGCCATATTTACTATTCTTTCGACTCATCGGGATGGTTTGTCCCTGTAACCTCAACAGGGATTCCTTGAAATACAGCCAGCTCTCCTGGACTCCCTTCCCTTTCATGTTAGTCCCCCAGGGGATCCTGGCCATCTGTTCCCTGAGGGAGTCAAAGTCTGCTTTCCTGAAGTCCAGGGTCCGTATCCTGCTGCTTACCTTTCTTCCCTGCGTCAGGATCCTGAACTCAACCAACTCATGGTCACTGCCTCCCAGATTCCCATCCACTTTTGCTTCCCCCACTAATTCTACCCGGTTTGTGAGCAGCAGGTCAAGAAAAGCGCTCCCCCTAGTTGGCTCCCCTAGCACTTGCACCAGGAAATTGTCCCCTACGCTTTCCAAAAACTTCCTGGATTGTCTATGCACCGCTGTATTGCTCTCCCAGCAGATATCAGGAAAATTAAAGTCACCCATGAGAATCAGGGCATGCGATCTAGTAGCTTCCGTGAGTTGCCGGAAGAAAGCCTCATCCACCTCATCCCCCTGGTCCGGTGGTCTATAGCAGACTCCCACCATGACATCACTCTTGTTGCACACACTTCTAAACTTAATCCAGAGACACTCAGGTTTTTCCACAGTTTCGTACCGGAGCTCTGAGCAGTCATACTGCTCCCTTACATACAGTGCTACTCCCCCACCTTTTCTGCCCTGCCTGTCATAGAATATCAGGGTTGGAAGGGACCCCAGAAGGTCATCTAGTCCAACCCCCTGCTCAAAGCAGGACCAAGTCCCAGTTAAATCATCCCAGCCAGGGCTTTGTCAAGCCTGACCTTAAAAACCTCTAAGGAAGGAGATTCTACCACCTCCCTAGGTAACGCATTCCAGTGTTTCACCACCCTCTTAGTGAAAAAGTTTTTCCTAATATCCAATCTAAACCTCCCCCATTGCAACTTGAGACCATTACTCCTCGTTCTTCCTGAACAGTTTATAACCATCCATGACTGTACTCCAGTCATGTGAGTTATCCCACCAAGTCTCTGTTATTCCAATCACGTCATAATTCCTTGACATCACCAGGACCTCCAGTTCTCCCTGCTTGTTTCCAAGGCTTTGTGCATTTGTATATAAGCACTTGAGATAACCTGTTGATCGCCCCTCATTCCCAGTATGAGGCAGGAGCCCTCCCCTCACAGACATTCCTGCCTGTGCTTCCTCCCGGTATCCCGCTTTCCCACTTACCTCAGGGCTTTGGTCTCCTTCCCCCGGTGAACCTAGTTTAAAGCCCTCCTCACTAGGTTAGCCAGCCTGCTGGCAAAGATGTTCTTCCCTCTCTTCGTAAGATGGAGCCCGTCTCTGCCCAGCACTCCTCCTTCATGGAACACCATCCCATGGTCAAAGAATCCAAAGCCTTCTCTCCGACACCACCTGCGTAGCCATTCGTTGACCTCCACGATTCGACGGTCCCTACCCAGGCCTTTTCCTTCCACGGGGAGGATGGACGAGAACACCACTTGCGCCTCCAACTCCTTTATCCTTCTTCCCAGAGCCACGTAGTCCGCAGTGATCCGCTCAAGGTCATTCTTGGCAGTATCATTGGTGCCCACGTGGAGAAGCAGGAAGGGGTAGGGATCCGAGGGCTTGATGAGTCTCGGCAGTCTCTCCGTCACATCACGAATCTTAGCCCCTGGCAAGCAGCAGACTTCTCGGTTTTCCCGGTCAGGGCGGCAGATAGATGACTCAGTCCCCCGGAGGAGAGAGTCCCCGACCACCACCACCCGCCTTCTCCTCTTGGGAGTGGTGGTCGTGGAACCCCCAACCTCAGGACATCGCATCTCATGCCTCCCAACCAGCGGAGTCTCCTTCTGCTTTCTCCCCCCAGACATATCATCTGGTCCACTCTCCGCATTGGTACCTGTGGAGAGAACATGAAAGCGGTTAGTTACCTGTGTCTGTGTTACTGGAACCCGGACATTCCGCTTACCTCTTCTGGAGGTCACATGTTGCCAAGCTTCTTCACTGGCCTCTTGGCTCCTCTGTGCAACCTGCTCTATATCTTTAGAGCTTTGTGCCCCTAGAAGGCTATCCTGAGTTTGGTCCAGAAAATCCTCAGTCTCTCGTATACAACGCAGGGTCGTTACCTGTTGCTCCAGACCTTCAATCTTCTCTTCCAATATGGAGACCAGCTTGCACTTTGTACAGACAAAGTCGCTTCTGTCCTGTGGAAGAAAGACAAACATGGCACATCCAGTGCAGGTCACAACAGCTGAACCCCCCCCTTCCATATCACCTACCTACTATGAGCTTCCTCAGAGACGTTGGCAAGATGTAAGCCTCACTGGGCTCACTCCAGGCGAACTCCCAGGCAAACTCCTGCTGTGAGCTGCTCTGCTGTCCCCGCTGCTCAGCTGGTTCGCGAGGCTCTGGCTATTTTTAAACAGCCAGGCTTCCCTGACGCAAACACACCTGGTCAAAAATGGCCATACTGGGTCAGATCAAAGGTCTGTCTAGCCCAGTATCCTGTCCTCTGACAGTGGCCAATGCCAGGTGCCCCAGAGGGAATGAACAGAATCATCAAGTGATTCATCCCGTCGCCTGTTCCCAGCTTCTGGCAAACAGAGGCTAGGGACACCATCCCTGCGCATTCTGGCTAATAGCCATTGATGCACCTGTCCTCCATGAATCTATGTAGCTCCCTTTTGAACCCCATTATAGTCTTGGCCTTCACAACATCCTCTGGCAAGGAGTTCCACAGGTTGACACTGCGTTGCGTGAAAAAATGCTTTCTTGTTTTGAACCTGCTACCTATTAATTTCATTTGGTGACCCCTTGTTCTTGTGTTATGAGAAGGAGTAAATAACACTTCCTGATTTACTTTCTCCACACCAGCAGTGGGCACTTTTTAGCAAGGGCTGAAGGGATCCCGCTGGCAATGGAAGCGCTGGGATTAGTGGGTGGTCCTGGGGGATGGGCAGGTGCATTGGGGGAAGGGGTTTCATAGCTCTCCCCATCAGGACTCCCGGCTTCAACGTAACCCCCATGCCTGTTTTCATGTCTCTTCCTTCCTGGTGCTAGGGTCACCCTCTGAACCCGCGGGATTACTGCGGCTGGACCCCCCTGCATGAGGCCTGCAACCATGGGCACCTGGGTGAGTGAGGGGGGGCAGTGGAGTCTGGGGCAGGGAGCCAGAGGGGCTGTGTCACCGCTACCTGGAACTAACTGCTGGCTCCTGTGCCCAGAGATCGTCCGGCTGCTGCTGGAGCGTGGCGCCTCCATCGATGACCCCGGGGGCCCCGGCTGTGAGGGGATCACCCCCCTGCACGACGCCCTCAACTGCGGCCACTTCGAGGTGGCGGAGCTGCTGCTCCAGAGGGGTGCGTCGGCAGTGCTGAGGAATGCCAAGGTGAGGGCAGGGGCTGGGCTGGGCACACCTCGCCTAGCTGCAGGGTATATGTGTGGGGGCAGTACCCTGGCTCCTGGGGCCAGGATGGCAGCAGTGTCGCCCTGAGGCCCTGCCTGCAGTGGTGCCCATGGCCTATGTCTCGCCCCACGCAGGGCCTGAGCCCACTGGGCACCCTCCAGGAGTGGGTGAGGATGTACGGCAAGGACCTGGACCAGGAGACGCGCCGGCACTGCCGAGCCATGGAGCAGCTGCTCAGGGAGGCCGTGGCAGGGCGAGGTGAGGCCAGGCTGGTCAGGGAGTGAAGCTGAGGGGCGTCTCCGAGGGGGCAGCATTGGGTGGGCCTGGGCCCCAGCTTGCTCTTTCTTTTTCACCTGGTGCCCCGGCTTCTCTGCTGAGCCCTCAGTGCAGCTCCCAGACCCACTGGCAGGAGGCGCTGATGAGCAGGGAGTGGGCTGGAGGCCCCTATCGTCCTGGGGAGCACGTCTAGCCTGGTACCAGGGGCTGCCTCTCCCCCTCCCCGTCTCCCCGCTATGCTCCGCAGCCCCTTGCTCTCGGGGTGTTTGGCCCTGGATCTGGGGGCCTTGGGCCCAGCTCATGGGGCCTCTTGTCTCCCCCACAGCACCTGAGGCAGCCCCGCTCCCCCGGGACGTTCTGCACAGCCAGCTGTTTGATGCTGAGCTCTCGGAGCCTCTAACACTGCGCCCCTCTGCTCCGGCCACACAGCCCCGGAGCGGGGGCCCCTCCAAGGAGCCCCTGCCGCCCTGCGGGCTCCCCAGTCAGCATGGTGGGAAGGGGTCGGAGCACAGGGCCGAGCAGGACGACTGCATGACCCCACTCCGGCCCGTCAAGAAGAGGCAGCGGCTCCTGGGCCAGAGGGAGGATTGCCGGACGCCGGGGTTCCTGGTGCAGGAGGAGCCTGAGCTGCCCACCCATGGCAGTATCCAGGCGGAGTATGAAGCGGCCATCCGTAGCGTGGGCAGTGCCCAGTCCTGCCTGGGCACAGAGCCGGTGCCGTCCGAGACCCCTGCGAGGCCAGCCCTGATCCCAGCAGACGAGTACGTGGGGGACGACTGGCTGGAGCGTGACCTGAGGGCGAGCCGCGAGCCCCGCAAGAGGAGCCGCTGGGGCCAGGGGGAGTCGGGCTCGGACTCTGGAGACGCCACAGGGCCCGAGAGTGACGGCAGGCGGCCCCCCCCCCAAAGGAGGAGGGCCCGGCAGAGCCGCCTCACTCAGATTGTGGACAGAACAGTGCTGGGCCGATCCCGCGGAGGCTGCGCCCTGGGGGCCCCAGAGACCGCTGTCACCCCCGCCGGCCTGAGGCCCACGGACAGCAGCCGAGCCAATGGTGTAAGAGGTAGTGGAGAGGCCCCGCAGGTGAGGCGCTGGGGGTGTCAGGCTCACAGTGGGGAGGAGTGGGGTACCCTTGGGGTGTCCTGTGTCCTTGACTCCATTCTCCTGTCCCCAGCTCCCTTCGCTGTCTGCAGCCCCCGCTCGGCCGCCCCCCATTCGAGTGCGGGTCCGGGTCCAGGACAACGTCTTCCTTATCCCCGTGCCCCACAGGTGAGAGCCGGCTCGTGGCCTTCCTGCCGGTGTGGCCCAGTGCCCCTGGACCTCCACCCCAGGCCGCCTGGGGCAGGGGGGGCGGGTGGCGTCCTGCCCCCTCCAGATCAGGTGTGAAGCAGCATTAGCAGCACCCTCTGAGGGGTCTGGCTCCTAGGCAGCTGCTGGGGCCCATCCCCCTGGGCGAGGGGTTGGCCAAGGGGGTCAGGTGCTCGGGGTAACACCGTGCTGAGTAGGACGTGATCCCCCTCACAGCCACGGGTGAGGGGCGCGGGGTGGGGCGGGGCCGCGTTCCGGCTGAGGTGACCGGTGGCCTGTAGGGGACGCTCTGCCTCAGCCCCTCCCATCCCTTGCAGCACCAGCGAGAGCCGCCCGGTGGCGTGGCTGGGAGAGCAGGCGGCCCAGCGCCATTACCAGACGTGTGGCCTGCTGCCGCAGCTCACCCTCAAGAAAGAGGGGGCGCTGCTGGCGCCCCAGGATCTCATCGTGGACGTGCTGCAGAGCAACGAGGAGGTGAGTGGGGGGCCTCCGAGCCAGCGTGGGCACCTCCTGGGTCGAGCCCACGTAGCTCCCCGCAGGCCGCCAAGGGGGGTCATAGTGGGGCCTGTCACCGTGGCGTCCGGGCCCCTGCTGCTTGGTGCAGAGGACTGGGAGTCCGGACGCCTAGGTTCAGTGCCCATCCTGTGCCAATGGGACTTTCCTCTCCCTTGCAGGTGTTTGCAGAGGTGCAGTCCTGGGACCTGCCCCCGCTCGCCGACCGGTACAGGAAGGCCTGTCGCAGCCTGGCTGTGGGTAAGAGGCTGCCTGGGGGACCTTGCTGGCCCTGCTCTGGGTGGGCACCGGAACCATCGGGCCCAGAGGGATCCAGGTCTTGCTGGGTTTTGTAGGGCCCTGGGGTGGTCAGAGCAACCCCTGCCCCCTGTGTGTGGGATCACATTCTGGGGGGTAGAGTGGGAAGGACAGTCCTGGGGTCAGGGCGCCAGCCTGGGATTGGGACCCTGCTCTGCAACAGCCTCCCTGTGGGGTCTTGGGCAAGTGTCTCAGTCTCTGGGCCTCTGGCTCCAGCTGTGGAAGGAGGTTGGAGGCAGATCTCCAGCCCCACAGCCGTGCGACGTGCCAGAGAAAGGCCAGTTCAGAACCTACTGAAGGGACTCGGCGCTCTGGAGCCCCAGGGAGCTGGGTTCAGCATGAGGGGCCGTTGGTCGCGGCCGACCTCCGTGCGGCGCTGGGGGTGCTCTCCCCCTGGCTGTGGCTCCAGCCTCCCCCGTCAGGGACCCTCAGCAGAAGTTTGGGTCCTCTGGGGCCCCAGCAGGCCTGAGGCGACCTGCCCTCACCTGCCCTGTCTCTGCGTTGCAGGCGAGCACTGGCTGCTGCTGAAGATCATGGAGCTGCAGGAGTCGGGCCCCTCGTTCAGCGCCTGCGGCCTCTCACTGCGCCAGCCCCACCTCACCCCACTCCTGCGTGCCCTCAAGCTCCAGACCTCCATCCGGCAGCTGCGGCTGGCTGGAAACGGCCTGGCCAACGGCCTGGCCACTGAGCTGCTGGCCACGCTGGGCACCATGCCTGGCCTGACCCTCCTCGACCTGTCAGCCAACCAGCTCGGGGCCGAGGGGCTCCGCACGCTGGCAGCAGGGCTACCTGCCCAGACGGCCTTTCAGGTAGGGCTGGGGGCATGTCCAGCATCCTCCCCCCCCCCCCCCCGCCCACAAAGACTGGGCAGGGAGTGCGTGGTGCATCCAGCCCAGGTGTAGAAGGGGCCCTGGCCTCACACCTGAGCCCTAGAGCCACAAGCAGGGGCTGGGGACCCCCAAGCTGCCCTCCCTGGAGCTCCACAGGGAGCCCTCCCAGGCTATGGCTGTTGTGCCCCAGCTGAGATGGCACAAAGGGCCCCCAGTGACCCCTGCCAGGGCCAGAGCTGGCTCTGCCCCAGGGCTGCCCTGATCAGTACCAGGTGCTGCACTGGTCCTGCAGGACGTGGATCTAGGAAGCGGAAACTGCGTTCCTCCTGCTGCCGGGGAGTCTGCCCCTAGGGCTCTGGCGGGGAGGAACTGGGGGTCACTTAGGGGAGGAGGCCCACATGGGGGGCTCTGCTCCCCCTGTTGTTTCTCCCCCGTGCCCCTCACCATCAGGTTGGTGCAGCCCCCTGCCCGTCTGTTGGCACTGGGTGTGTGGGGCAGACCCCAGAGGGTTGGGGGTGACCCCTGTCCACCCAGCAGCGCTGACTCCTGCCCCCCATCCTGGCAGAGCCTGGAAGAGTTGGATCTCAGCCTGAACCCCCTGGGAGACAGCAGCTCCCAGGCGCTGGCCTGCCTGGTTCAGGCCTGCCCCGTCCTGACCACGCTCCGACTGCAGGCCTGCGGCTTCACTGGGGCTTTCCTGCAGCACCACCGCCTCCTGCTGGCCAATGGCCTGAAAGGTACGTGTGCCCCTGAGCAGGGAAGGGCACTGGCCACATGGCAGAGGTCACTGCTAGCCTCCTTGTGCACGATTGCAGAGGCATCTCTAGGCTAGGGACCCCCCGTAAGTCCCCAGAGGGACTGGGGGGAGGGTGAACAGCTCTCAGCTGGGGGTACGAGTATGGCTCTGCTCATGGAGAGAGTCCTGATCACTGTCCAGTCCCAGCCCAGCTCTGCTGATGCCCCTCAGTCCTGCCCCATAGCTCCCCGCAATCCAGCCCTGGGCTCCACCACCTCTGCCGATGCCTCTCAGCCCTGCCCCCCAGCTCCCCGCTCTGTTGTTCTCTCCCAGTCCTGGCCTATCTGGTACATAAGTTTTGCATTACGCAGCTGCGGACAGGGCTTCGGGTGAGCTCCCCAACTCCCTTCCCTTGCCCCGGCAGCTGCAGGCTCGCTGTTATCTCGCTGGTTTCAGAGTAGCAGCCGTGTTAGTCTGTATTCGCAAAAAGAAAAGGAGTACCCGTGGCACCTTAGAGACTAACAAATTTATTAGAGCATAAGCTTTCGTGAGCTACAGCTCACTTCATCGGATAAACCCATTGTTTCATGGTGTGTGTGTGTGTGTGTGTGTGTGTGTGTGTGTGTGTAAATCTCTCCTCTGTTTTTTCCACCAAATGCATCCGATGAAGTGAGCTGTAGCTCACGAAAGCTTATGCTCTAATAAATTTGTTAGTCTCTAAAGTGCCACAAGTCCTCCTTTTCTTTTTGTTATCTCGCTGTCTCTCCCTGGCCCAGGTGCCGTGCACCTGAAGACCCTTGTGGTGTCCCACAATGCTCTGGGCTCCACTGGCCTGGAGCTGCTGCTCAGGAGCCTGCCCTGCACCACCCTTAGCCAGCTGGAGATCGGCTCGGTGGCTGCCCGGCTGGAGGAGCCTCTCATGGATTCGGTGGTCAGGTACCTGATGCAGGTAATGGGCCCCAGGCTGGGTGCAGGGGCAGCTCGGGGGGAATCCTGCTGTAACCCTTTACTGGCTCCAGGAATTGCAGGAGCATTGCTCGTGGTAAGAACATGGCTCCGGCCAGCGACCTCAGCCCCTGCGCTGCAAAGAGACAAGGTCCTTCCTCGGGAGCGTGACCATCCGGTGCTCCTGGTTCTGCTTCTCCCAGGTTCTCTGGGGAATCTTAGGCGTTCAGCGGCTCCAGGCCCCGGCTTGAAAGCAGGGTTTGGCCCCTGCCCCGTTCAACTGGGGTGTGTCTTTGGGATCAGTTCCCCTCTGTTCCCTTCCAGGAGGGATGTGCTCTCACCCACCTGACTGTGTCCGGGAACCACCTGAGTGACGAGGCTGTCGAGGAGCTGGCCAGGTAAAGGGCAGTGCTGGAATCTCTGGGCCAGGGGGTTTGCTGGGGGGGGGGGGGGCAGATGGCTGTGGGGTATAGATGTGCTGCTGACTGTGAGGGGCTGTGATGTGGAGCTGAACTGGGAGCCTGAACTTCATCCTGCTGGGTCCTACCTGGAAGTGACCCCCCGGATCTCCTCCTGCTGGGGGCAGGAGCCGAGCGCCTGTTGGCTGCTGGGCCCATCACTTGGTGATGGGGGCCAAGAGTGGGTAGGGCTGCTGTATCGTAATGCTTTGTTCAATGTCTAGTTGGCAGCAGGTATCAAGCGGAGTGCCCCAGAGCTTGGTCCCAGGGCTGGTTTTGTTCAACATTTTCATTAATGATCTGGAGGATGGCGTGGATTGCACCCTCAGCAAGTTTGCAGATGACACTAAACTGGGAGGAGAGGTAGATACGCTGGAGGGCAAGGATAGGATACAGAGAGACCTAGACAAATGAGAGGATTGGGCCAAAAGAAATCTGATGAGGTTCAACAAGGACAAGTGCAGAGTCCTGCACTTAGGACGGAAGAATCCCATGCACCGCTACAGACTAGGGACCGAATGGCTCGGCAGCAGTTCTGCAGAAAAGGACCTAGGGGTTACAGTGGACGAGAAGCTGGATATGAGTTAGCAGCGTGCCCTCGTTGCCAAGAAGGTTAACGGCATATTGGGCTGTATTAGTAGGAGCATTGCCAGCAGATCGAGGGAAGTGATTATTCCCCTCTATTCGGCACTGGTGAGGTCACAGCTGGAGTACTGCATCCAGTTCTGGGCCCTCCACTACAGAAAGGATGTGGACAAATTGGAGAGAGCCCAGTGGAGGGCAACAAAAATGATGAGGGGGCTAGAGCACATGCTTAATGAGGAGAGGCTGAGGGAACTGGGCTTGTTTAGTCTGCGGAAGAGAAGAATGAGGGGGGATTTGATAGCTGCTTTCAATTACCCGAAAGGAGGTTCCAAAGAGGATGGATCGAGACTGTTCTCAGTGGTAGCAGATGATAGAACAAGGAGTAATGGTCTCAAGTTGCAGTAGGGGAGGTTTAGGTTGGATACTAGGAGGGTGGTGAAGCACTGGAATGCGTTACCTAGGGAGGTGGTGGAATCTCCTTTCTTAGAGGTTTTTAAGGTCAGGCTTGACAAAGCCCTGGCTGGGATGATTTAGTTGGGGTTGGTCCTGCTTTGAGCAGAGGGTTGGACTAGATACCTCCTGAGGTCCCTTCCAACCCTGATCTTCTAAGATTGTGGGTGGGAAGAGTGAGGCCAGGGGCTGTTTGACTCAATTCTTCCCTCTTGGTTCCAGGTGCCTCCTGGTGTGTCCACCTTTAGTCTCGCTGGATTTGTCTGCAAACCCCGGGATCACCATTGTGGGCTTGCGGATGCTGCTGTCAGCCCTGGGGGAGAGGAACCAGGGGCTCCGCTCGCTCAACCTGGCAGGTGAGGGTGAAAAAGGCTTGGAGATCCCCAGATCACTGAGGGGTCTAGTGAAGGGTCCTGCTTCCCAGTCCCTGGCCTTAAGAGAAGTGCTGGGGTGGGGGGAGAAATGCAGTCCCTGCTGTGCCTGTCATGAGACTGACTCTGGGCAGGGGGCTGTGAGCACCAGGACCGGGGTGGAGTTAGCTCCAGAGCGCATCTCCCTGCCTACCTGGGGGATTCCCAGAGCGTCCAGCAGCTGGGGAGTGACCTGCCTACCCCTGGGGGGTGGCAAAGCTACCAGCTGGTATAGTCCAGTTGCTCCTCTCTTGGTGGTGCGCAGAGGAGAGCAGGTCAGACAGACACAGCAGCTGAGGTGGGAAGGGGGGTCCAGGATTGGAATAGCTGGGCACGGGAAGAGCTCAGGCAGGAAGGGACCATGGGGATCACCCAGCCTGACATTCCTTTCCCTACGCTGGCACAATGGCTTCTTTCCTTCCCACAGGCTGCAGTGTGCGAGGCCCATTGGACAGCACCACGTGGGCCCGGGTCTCTGCCAACGTGCGCGAGTTGCAACTCTGCAGCCAGCAGCTGAGCAGAAGCGACCAGCAGGGTGTGGGCGAGTCCTGGCGTGGCCCCACGGGCACCTCTCTGTGCACTGTCACTCGGCACCACAAGCTGTTCTGCAAGAGTGCGTGAAGGGACCTGCCTCCTACTGCTGTATAGATCCCTCTGGGCCTGCTTGACGCCTTCCTCAGCCATCCCTGAGGATGCACAGCGAGGGAGCACACTGGAGCTCGGCCCTCCTGACAGGCCGTGGCCATTGGCAGAGGGGGCATCTGGCGGTAGGAGGAAGTAAGCACTGGCTGGCCTTTGCCAGCAGCTGTTCTGCACTCAGCCCTGGCCCATGGGGAGAGGGTGCGTTGCCCTGGCTGCTGGCGCTCACCCTGCCATCTCCAGGTGCCTAGGGCCCTTTAGCTTTGCCACGCCTGGCACCTCTGCAAGGTGAGAAGGGAGCGTTGGTACCATCTTAGCCAAAGGAGGCAGGATACCGGACGCTGCGATCAGTGGAACTGCCTCCAGACCTGTCCGCACCATGGGGATTGCTCAGCTCTGGATCGACAGCCTCTGCTGTGTCCAAAGGAGGCAGCAAGTTACTGGCCCGTGCTGCTCAGAGCGATGGTGGGAATTCCTAGTGCTCTGCTCGAGAGATCACTTACAGTCCCAGCCGCTTTCATGCTGGAGTAACAGAACCGCCGTACGTGGGGGGTGGCTTGTGTTTTCCTGGCACAGCAACTGCCCTGAAGCAAGTTCTGAAGGTCACTGCTTGGGGAAACCAGCTGTCAAAGACTGACTGAGGCCCTGGGGCAGAAGGGTCCCCACCTCCATTGCCCTTGGAGCTTGACTCAGAGTGGGTTGGGGGGTGGGAATATTTTGTCCTCTAATAATCTTTCTGTAATCCAGTCCTGCAGGGGGGAGGTATTCACATCCTCCCCAGGCTGTAGGGGCTCTGGCCCCACCCTTCCAGTGGCCACTCGAGCTAGTTCAGACATTACAGGTTATTTATTGACTGTCCGGTGCTTTCCTGGGAGCATAGGGCTTGCTGCTCATGGCCGCAGGGGCATCGGTTAACCATGGTAAATAAAGTGCTGCATTCCACCAGCTCTGGCCTTAGCTGCTCTTCTCTCAACTCTCCCCACAAGCTGTGACACAGACGTGGTTGTGGATCTCTCCTGGAAACCTACTGCTCCCTGACAGATCTCTGGTAGCAGGACTCCTCTTCCCCCCTCCACAAGGCCAGCTGCTTTATCTGCTGACAGAGCAGCACCATCTGAGGCTGGCCAGGGTGCTGCTCCCTACTCTTTGCAGGGTTCTCCCTCCCCCTGCAGACAGGGAAGTGGAACAGGAGCGAGCCCTGCCTCTGCCCAGCTTAGTGCCTGGGAGTGCTTTGGACAGCTGAGCGGCCTGGGCCCAGCTGCATCTGGGCTACTGTCTGGGCCTGAGTCAGACGTGCACCAGCTACACCTCCTGCCTCCAAGCCCAGCACCGCACCACACACGAGCTGCAGTATGAGGGCCTTTATTAGTGCAGGGTTGTACAATTCTCCTCCCCTGCTTGCAGGGCTGCCCCCCCAGCCCAGCTGCAGCAAGGGCCAGGTGGGCTCCAGCTGGAGGAGAGCTGTTCACACAGACTCAGCCCCAAGGGCTAATGCTAGGACAGCTACAGCCAACACCCCTCCCAACAGTTGGGGGAAGGGAAGACAGCATAGTAAACTCCACACCACCCATGACCTTCTGCCCGGAGCCGGTCGGTCCCTGCCTGAGCGCTATACAGGGGGAGGGGCTCCCAGGAGGTGGGCAGCTGGAGACACCAGTTCAGGGGGGCACTGGGCCAGGCTCAGGAGTGCAGGAAGCGGTTGAAGGCGTTGTAGGCTGATTCCAAATCAAACAGCATCTGGCGCACTTGGGAGTCATCCAGCTCATCCGAGGCAGACATCCCACTCAGCGTCTGCAGCCTGCCAGGGAAGAGACAGGGGGAGGATCCAGCCCTGAGACTCCTCGCACTCCAGGGCAGGAAGAAAGCTCTTAACAAGGGGACTGGGGTGAGAGCACAGGGGGCTGGGCTGCACTAGTGGGAGAGGGGCAGGGAATAAAACAGACTCATCCCTCTACAGCGCTGAGCTCGGGGAGAGCCAGGATCAACCTGGGGCTCCTCCGGCCCCTGCCCAACCCCCAGCTGGGCAGGATGATAAACAGACCCTGATCAGAAACATGGCAGGTTGGTGCCAAAGCTCATCTTACCACAAGCCTCCACCCCAAAGGCACTCTGCCAACAGGCCTGCCTGCAAGCCGCCCTCAGCCCAGTGGGTGGAACAGCCCTCCCCATTCTGCATAAGACCCACTGGGAGGCAAGGCAGGCCCAGACCTCAGCCTGGGGAGCTGGGTCAGGCCCCCCGCATCCCCTTTGCCTGCCTGCTTGAGCAAGCAGAGATAGCAACAGAGGAGGGGCCCCCAGGGAGCCATACTTACCACTGGTTCACTTTCTGTCGCCCCTCAAAGTCAGGGGGCAGGTGGCTCATGCGGTTCATTGTCTCCATCAGCTCCCGCAGGTCCGGCTGGATCTGGGGGCACAAACACATACAGCCTGAGCCTTTCCTGCCCCACACGCCAGGACTGGCTGGGAAAACCCCACCCTATGGGGCAGAAAGAATCCTCACTCCATGCGGGAATCTCTCCACACAGCCAAGTGCTGATCCCAGTAAGGAAGCCTCCATGCCCCCTTCCCATGGCAGTTAGCGTGGCCCAGAGTCACAGCCCATTGCCCTACAGGCTGTTCCCCTTCTCTCTCCTGGGCCAAGGAGAAGATGCCTTGGGAAGCCAGCCGGGGTGCAGGCTCCTGGCAGAGTTCTCAGGGACTCAGCCTGGCTGTCTCCCCCAATCTCACCTCATCCATGGCTCGGATCTCCAGGCGCAGTTTATCCATCACCGTGATGAAAAGCTGGAAGAGAGAAGTGACACCTCAGCAAAGGCCTGGAACCCCAGGGAAGTAGGGGAACGGCACCTGACAACTCCAGCCCTCCTAGGACAGCCCCCTGAGCAAGGGCAGTTCATAATGGAGGCTAGATCTCCCCAAACCTCTCCCTGCCAAGGTGGAGCGGGAGGGGGACAATAGTGGATTTGGGGCCCTTGGAAAAATCTCCCCCAGACATGGCCCCAGGGCTGGAGGAACTCTCACTGCCTGTCCCCACAGGGGGTGGAGGGAGGGAGAGATGGACCAGGACAGGGCCATGGGCAGGGTTGCAGATGGAAGGGGTGGAACGGGGAGGAGCTTAGAGCTCTAGGCTGAGAGCTCCACCCAACCTGGGGATGAGCTCTCAGCCTCACCCCGGGCCAGGGGGGTGGAGAGGCCAAGCTCTCAGCGACCCCAGCCAGGGAGCTGAGAGCAGTGAGTGGAGATGTGGCCTTGGCCGTAAGAAGTGGAGCAGGGGGCTAGCTTCCCCAAGGGGATACTTCACCCGCCACCCATGCCCTTGAGAATCGGCCTGCCTAGACACACAGTGCTAGCCAGCCCCGCAGGCAGAGTCCCAGAAGCACTGGGTACAGGGATTACAACAACACACACAGCCCCTCGCCGTGGGCAGGAACGTACAGAGACGATGTCGGCAATGCAGCGGTTCAGGTTGCCCTTGTCGTCCTTTATGGTGATTGGCCGATCCTCCTTGATCCTCTCCATGGCCAGCGGGCAGTCGAGCTGCAGGAGACAGGTCAGTCACGGTGACCTCCGGGGAAGCTCGGTGCAGGGCAACAGGGATAAAAACCCCCAAACAAGCAACATTTCCTTAAGAAAGCTTCCAAGCACAGGACGGGGGTTCCATGCTCATGTTCTAACCCAGGGGTGGGGAAGGAGAGTGCCTTCAGTGCGGGCCCGGGCCGGTAAGCTGGGGGTGTGTGTGTGTGCGAACTCACTGCCCCGGGCCAGGAGCCTCTCTCTGTAACCCTGGCGAACAGCTGAGAGTAATTCACCACTGGAACAATTTTGTCCAGGTCATGGTGGATTCCTCCATCACTGACTGCTTTTAAATCCAGACAGGCTGTGTTTCTAACAGCTCTACTCTGGGAATGACTTGGGGGCAGGTCTCTGGCCTGTTTTACACAGGAGGTCAGGTGGGATGGTCACACTGGTCCCTTCTGCCCTTGGAATAAAGAAATCTATGTAGGATTTCTCTCTTCCCCCTCTGGGGAGTGGAGTCTAACCCAGGCAGCAGCGGTACATCTAGGACCACAGTCCCTCCATTCTAGGGGTTCCCCTGAGATTCCTGTCTCAGTGCTTCCACAAGCTGGAGTGCCGGAGAACTTAACTCACCCGGAACTTGCGGCAGAATTCATCGATGGAGCTGATCTCGGAACCCTGCACCTGTTTGAAGGCAGCTTTGTACTGGACTAGGAGCCGGGAGCAGGCTGCAGTGTACCTGGGGCAGGGAAGAGGATATGGAGTAAGAACAGCTGCAAACAGCCGGAGCTGCTGATGCCAAGCAGGAGGGGAACACCAAGGCTGAGTACATAAAATAAGCAAGCAACTTCCTTAGGGGGAGATGAGTTCACCCGCGTAACAGCCCCCAGGGCAGGGGTGGAGCCCCAAGGCCTTAGACTGGAGGCCCGCTCTGGATGGAACAACACTGCCTGGCCCCAGGAAGTGGGGGTGGGCATGAGGTGAGGGGACCTAACTGGCTGTTTTGATGATTTTCTGAGCCCCGTCCGCAGCGTGTCGGCAGGGTCTTGGGGAGCAGAAGTCACTCTGCTCCACTCAATAATGGGAGACATCCTTGCTGAGGAATCCCGTCAGCTCCGCTCCCCGCCACCCCACGAGAGTCCAGGCTGGAAATAAGAGCAGAGCCCGGACTCACTCGTTGGGAGAGACGCAGTCCTTGATGTAAGCTTTCTCCAGAGCCTGCATCGTCTTCACCACCGCAAACAGCTCAGCCATGTTATCGTACCTGAAACCAGAGAGCAAAAGCCTGTGAGGGCACACAGCCCGCAGATCCCCCACTCACACCCCCAGGAATGGCACAAAGGCTCTTGCACTTCAGGGCCAAGGGCGACCACTTGCTTTTTCCAGAGATGACATTTCCACCTACTCCTTCTCCCTGGGACGCAGCCTGTGCTGGCCAATGGCAGAGACAAGACAAAAGGGCTCTCAGGTCTTTTCTGGCTTGGCAGGGGCAGGACACAATACAGCGGTGCATAGACAATCCAGGAAGTTTTTGGAAAGCGTAGGGGACAATTTCCTGGTGCAAGTGCTAGGGGAGCCAACTAGGGGGAGCGCTTTTCTTGACCTGCTGCTCACAAACCGGGTAGAATTAGTGGGGGAAGCAAAAGTGGATGGGAATCTGGGAGGCAGTGACCATGAGTTGGTTGAGTTCAGGATCCTGACGCAGGGAAGAAAGGTAAGCAGCAGGATACGGACCCTGGACTTCAGGAAAGCAGACTTTGACTCCCTCAGGGAACAGATGGCCAGGATCCCCTGGGGGACTAACATGAAAGGGAAGGGAGTCCAGGAGAGCTGGCTGTATTTCAAGGAATCCCTGTTGAGGTTACAGGGACAAACCATCCCGATGAGTCGAAAGAATAGTAAATATGGCAGGCGACCAGCTTGGCTTAATGGTGAAATCCTAGCGGATCTTAAACATAAAAAAGAAGCTTACAAGAAGTGGAAGGTTGGACATATGACCAGGGAAGAGTATAAAAATATTGCTCGGGCATGTAGGAAAGATATCAGGAGGGCCAAATCGCACCTGGAGCTGCAGCTAGCAAGAGATGTCAAGAGTAACAAGAAGGGTTTCTTCAGGTATGTTGGCAACAAGAAGAAAGCCAAGGAAAGTGTGGGCCCCTTACTGAATGAGGGAGGCAAGCTAGTGACAGAGGATGTGGAAAAAGCTAATGTACTCAATGCTTTTTTTGCCTCTGTTTTCACTAACAAGGTCAGCTCCCAGACTGCTGTGCTGGGCAACACAAAACGGGGAAGAGATGGCCAGCCCTCTGTAGAGATAGAGGTGGTTAGGGACTATTTAGAAAAGCTGGACGTGCACAAGTCCATGGGGCCGGACGAATTGCATCCGAGAGTGCTGAAGGAATTGGCGGCTGTGATTGCAGAGCCCTTGGCCATTATCTTTGAAAACTCGTGGCGAACGGGGGAAGTCCCGGATGACTGGAAAAAGGCTAATGTAGTGCCCATCTTTAAAAAAGGGAAGAAGGAGGATCCTGGGAACTACAGGCCGGTCAGCCTCACCTCAGTCCCTGGAAAAATCATGGAGCAGGTCCTCAAAGAATCAATCCTGAAGCACTTAGAGGAGAGGAAAGTGATCAGGAACAGTCAGCATGGATTCACCAAGGGAAGGTCATGTCTGACTAATCTAATCGCCTTTTATGATGAGATTACTGGTTCTGTGGATGAAGGGAAAGCAGTGGATGTATTGTTCCTTGATTTTAGCAAAGCTTTTGACACGGTCTCCCACAGCATTCTTGTCAGCAAGTTAAGGAAGTATGGGCTGGATGAATGCACTATAAGGTGGGTAGAAAGCTGGCTAGATTGTCGGGCTCAACGGGTAGTGATCAATGGCTCCATGTCTAGTTGGCAGCCGGTGTCAAGTGGAGTGCCCCAGGGGTCGGTCCTGGGGCCCGTTTTGTTCAATATCTTCATAAATGATCTGGAGGATGGTGTGGATTGCACTCTCAGCAAATTTGCGGATGATACTAAACTGGGAGGAGTGGTAGATACGCTGGAGGGGAGGGATAGGATACAGAAGGACCTAGACAAATTGGAGGATTGGGCCAAAAGAAATCTAATGAGGTTCAATAAGGATAAATGCAGGGTCCTGCACTTAGGATGGAAGAATCCAATGCACCGCTACAGACTAGGGACCGAATGGCTCGGCAGCAGTTCTGCGGAAAAGGACCTAGGGGTGACAGTGGACGAGAAGCTGGATATGAGTCAGCAGTGTGCCCTTATTGCCAAGAAGGCCAATGGCATTTTGGGATGTATAAGTAGGGGCATAGCGAGCAGATCGAGGGACGTGATCGTTCCCCTCTATTCGACACTGGTGAGGCCTCATCTGGAGTACTGTGTCCAGTTTTGGGCCCCACACTACAGGAAGGATGTGGATAAATTGGAAAGAGTACAACGAAGGGCAACGAAAATGATTAGGGGTCTAGAGCACATGACTTATGAGGAGAGGCTGAGGGAGCTGGGATTGTTTAGTCTGCAGAAGAGAAGAATGAGGGGGGATTTGATAGCTGCTTTCAACTACCTGAAAGGGGGTTTCAAAGAGGATGGCTCTAGACTGTTCTCAATGGTAGCAGATGACAGAACGAGGAGTAATGGTCTCAAGTTGCAATGGGGGAGGTTTAGATTGGATATTAGGAAAAACTTTTTCACTAAGAGGGTGGTGAAACACTGGAATGCGTTACCTAGGGAGGTGGTAGAATCTCCTTCCTTAGAGGTTTTTAAGGTCAGGCTTGACAAAGCCCTGGCTGGGATGATTTAACTGGGACTTGGTCCTGCTTTGAGCAGGGGGTTGGACTAGATGACCTTCTGGGGTCCCTTCCAACCCTGATATTCTATGACACCAGAATAGAGAGCTCCCTGCACCGTAAGCCCCAGCATCTTCAGAGCAAGGACCTCACTGCAGACAGCCGCTTGAACTCCCGGTACACACGCCAACACAGAACTGCGTAGATGGGACCCACAGGAAACCCATTCCACTTGGGATGGACTCACTTTTCTCGCTCCCGTGCATTCTTATACAGCTTCACCTCCTGCAAGGACAGCAGACACACAGAGCACATCAGGCAACGTCACAGCCTCTGAACTGAAATCCACGCACAGGGGACGGGGACACAGCTGACAGATATGGAACCTCCTGCATCCTCTCCAAGGGGCAGAGGAGACAGGCTCCAGAAGAACCCCTACTAGGATGGAGATTAGGGGCTGCCCGTGTCCTCAGGAGCCTGGGGTCCCTGGATGCCCCAGGATGGAGGGGTGTGCCTCCATTTGCAGAGCACAAACCCAGCTTACGCTGGAAGGTCTTTCTGCCTCCTATGCCAGAGACAGAGCAAGGAGGGGGAACATGACAGCCGTGCTACTCACCTCGTACAGTTCCGGCTTATTCCCTGGGGCTGAAAGAGAGGGAAACCGGTGAACAGCAGTAGCCCCAAGGGCTTTCCGGCGATTCTCACGATGAAACTTCTTCCTGGTCACCCTGTGTTACGAAGGCCCAGTGCGGCAGCTCCTCAGCCCGCTAGCTGCTGCTACCCAAGAACCCTACAACCAGCTCCAGTACAGCGAAGGCCCCCTGAGAGCTCCTGCTGGCCACCCTCCATTGCTCCAAGCCAGGGAACCAGGAGCAGCCCACAAGGGGAGCATCACAGAGCTACAAGCGGCCTCGAGAGGTCACCAAACCCAGCCCCCTGCACCGAGACCATCCCCGACAGGGGTTTCTCCAGCCCGGTCTGAAAAATCTCCAGCGCTGGGGGTCCCACAACCCCCCCCCCCCGTCCCCGGGAGGCCTGGTCCAGAGCAGGACTCCCCCGCTCCTACTCGCCACCCTCAACCTCTGCTGCTGCGGGCCGCGGAGCACAACCCTGACCGCGGCCGCAGGAAGCCGGCTCCCGGCGGAGGCAGGGCGAGCGCAGACGCGCAACGCCGGCGCCGGGCCCCAGGCCGCTTGGGGGGCCGAGCCAGCGTCACGCGTGTTCTCCGCTCCGGCAGGGCCGGGCCTTGGGGCGGCGCCTAGCCAGGGGCCGGGGCCAGCGGGCGCTTGGCCTGGCCAGAGGCCCGGGGCCGCCCAGCCCCGGGGCGGACTCACCTCCCAGGCCCGGAGCGGCGGGGATCCCGTGGAACATCCCGGCGGCGGCGGCGGCGGCGGCGGCGGGGCTCTGGGAGGGGCAGAGAGAGGCGTTAGCGCGGGGCCGGAGGGGCGGCTCCGGCCCGAGCCCAGCCAGGCCCGGCGCCACGGCGAGGGGCTCAGCCCCGCAGGGGCGCGGCCGGGCCCCACGGCGGATAACGCGCAGCTTCCCCGACCCACCTGCCGCGGCCGGGCTCCTTGCTGCGGGCCGCTCGCGGGCTTCCGGGAAAATGGCGTCGGAGCCCATCGGCCGCTCGACTCGCCGGGCCTAGCGCGCTCGGCGCTCGGCCCGGCGGCCTGGGGCTCGGCCGCGGGGGAGGGGCGTGGCGCGGCGCGAGCCCGGGAAAGGCGGGAAAGGCGCGAGGGCTCGAGGGCGGCCGGCGCCCGCGGACCTGAGGGGCAGGCTGCCCGGTCGGCCCCGCTGACCGGACCCAGGTCCCGGAGTAGCGCGGCGGCGGCGGCGGCGGCGGCGGGGGGGGGCTGTAGAAACCGGCGTGTCTGACCGGCATCGGAAGCCCCCCCCCCCCCGCTCCCCCCTCTCACAACAGCGCCAGCTCTGGGGAGAAAATGCTCCGCTTCTGCGGCCTGCCCTGAGCTCGGCATTTCCCGCCCGCTCTGCCCGAGGCCCTCGGGTGCCTGGGGTCGCTAACGGCCGGGGGATGTACCCGGCGTAGGGGGAAGAGGCGCCTGAGGGGCTCCCCAGGGAACCGAGCGTCCGCTTTCGAAGGCTTCTGCTCAGACAAACGTGCGAGTCTCTCAGGCGCCCCGAGCCGCCCGCCTCTTTCCGCGGCCACGGGCTGGCGCGGCGGCTGCTCTGAAAGCTAGGTGATCCCGGTGGCCGTTCCAGCCGACGCAGGTGGCAGGAGGGGGGACAACCGGGCCTACAGCCCCCCGGGCCTACAGCCCCCCGGGCCAGCCCGGGGCGGGCCAAGGTCTGGCCTTTCTCCCACCCCCTCAGCCCCTGTGCCAAGCTTACCCCGGCCCCGGGAGTGTTCGGCCCGGTGTGTCTGAGGCAGGGCGGGCCTGGACATCAGGGCCAGGCTGATGCTGTTTAGTCTCATCCCGAGCCTTACAGATGCCGTTCTATGTTTCTTCCCCCCCCCCCCCTTTTTAAACTCCTAGGGCCCTCCTTTGCTGGCAGCCCGGCGTGTCCGTGTCCGTATCTCACCGGGCTCCGTGGGGATTTGCAGGGGGTTCCCTTGCTCGTAGCTTTTTGCCATATTGGGTCACGATTCCCACAGAGGACAGCTTGCTCGCTTACCAGATCAGCTGTTGGGGTCACCAGCGTTCAGTTGTTGGCTGCATGTGTGGGCCCCCGGTGTATGCTGTCCCAGTGCTGCCCCGAGAGCTGACACAGCAGACCTCCTTCAAACTGCCCACAAAGACCGCAAGACTTGGTTTGTGGCAAAGGCACCCAGCCAGACTCATTGTCAACAAACCACTTTACTAGTGCCCTATACATGCTAAAGTACACTCAGTACACGTATGCCTTGGACAGTGGACCGGCTGCGTGAATGGCCGGACTTTCCATTCCTCCCTTGGCCAGACACACACACTGCGACCACTCTTTTATACACCGATACAAACAAGTTACATATTGCCCCTCTGATGTGGTTAGTTACCACTCTTTGCCTGTACATGTTGGTTTGATCAAAAAACCTCTCTCTCCATCACGCTGTCAACCCGACCTTATCTTTAGGAGGGGTCAGCATGTCCTTTGTCATCTTTGGGGAGTGTGTTTGTACCATACTTGGTATCAGGGGTTCTGGAATGTCTTTATGTGAGTGTCCTGGGCCTAGCACTTCTTAGGAATGTGTATGTTTTTGCAATACCAGCCCTGTTCTTGCCAGGCTCCGTGAACTTACATGCAGGCATGTTCTGTAGCAGGGCCTGACTTCTGCTCACAGCCTTGACTTTTGCTCACTTTGCTTTATATTGGCAAGGTTTGACCACTACTTTAGTTTCGCCCTTATACCGGGATTCTTATATCAGGCCTCATGTTTCAGGCTGTCGTAGGGGGGCATGCACACCCCATACCCCTTTGGGGCAGGGCAGGGTTGTGATACCACTCCCATTACGGTCTCCCTGACCGTCCTTAGGCTGAAAGTGGTACGGCCCAGAGGCCGGAGACTGTGTAGCAGCCCTTGGGGTCAGGGCAGTGCAGCCCAGTGGCCAGAGTCCATGTAACAGCCCTCAGGTACAGGGTTATACTGAGGCAGCAGTTGGAGCATGCCCAGCATGGTCTGAGGGGTGGGACTTCTGCCACCCATAATGTGGGGTTAACCCTCTTTTGTCCAGTATGGGGTATGCACACCCCATCACACAGGCTCTTTCTACTACAACACGATGTGACAAAGTGGGGATTTCCCCTTGTTATGTTATATGTGAGTTTTACTGTTTTGTACGAATACGGTGTGTACCTCAGTTTCCCTGTGTGCTGCGCCAATGCCTCGGTGGTGGGAATAGGGGTGTGTGACTTTGGCTGAGACCCTCTGGGGCAGGTGAGGCTGCTCCAGCTGCCTGCACATATGCTATGGCCAGTGCCTTTTGTCACGGACTCACAGGTCATGCCCATTCTTGGCCCTGTGCGGTCCGTGGGGGGGGGGTGCCCCTTTCAGCGAGACAGCCCTTCTTGGGGGTCCACTCTCTCTCTGGATAAGCCCCTCCATCTCCTGGATCCACACCTCCCAGATCTTTAGCACGCCCGTCTTTGCCGTGGGCCCCCTCGGGGAGTCCCCTCGCTCTGGACCCCCCGGGGCCTCCACTCCCCAAAGAGGATGATGCAACCCTGTTCTCTAGACCGGAGCGACTCTCAGCCAGTGTAAAATAGGAGGTTTTTTGAGCACTGAACACAGCCCAGGAACTCTCAGGACCCTCAGGCCTGGCCTCCCTCAGCACAGCACATCCAAATCTCGCTGCATCCAGGTGGGCTCTGCCTACCCCCTCTCTCCAGCCCAGAGCCCCTGCTGCCCAGCTGGGCCGGTGATCACCATCCCCAAGTCCTGCCTCTGTCCATTGTCTTCTCTCCAGGTAAACAGGAAACAGGGCCACCTGGGCCTCCTCTCCTCTCGTCTGCCCTCTCACCCCTCTGGCTGGAACCGGCTGGTCGGGGCAAGGGGGGGGTGTCCTCTCTTCACAGCCCATTGTTCTCCTGCTGGCCAGAACCGGCTGCGACTGAGCCGGGCCTCCAAGTCACCAGGTCATTGGCTGGGGTCTCATGTTCCCTCGCCGTCCTCTGGAACAGCAAACTCCCTCTCCCATCACCTTGTTAAACCGGTAACCCCCAGGGAAACTGAGTCCCACTCCCTCTGCATGCAAACCATAGGAAAACCAAGGAAAAAAAACCCCATAGGAAACAAGGAAACCAGGAATTTCCCCCCACTTTGTCACATCCTTCATAATCTGAGACCCAGGAGGGGGATGCGACCAGGTGATGACCAGGTGACACTTTGCCCAGGAAGTGAGACAAAGACAAGGAGGCGGAGCAATGGGGGTGTTGGAGGTTGGGTCGCTGGAAGCTAGTCAGTCTGCTTGGGGGAACTGGAAGAGGGGGAGTCCAGAGCATCTGGCCCAGGACTCCCCAAGATGGACTGGGCCCCAGAAGCTTACTATGTGAGCAGGGAAGGGGGAGGTGGGCGAGGTGTCCGTGCATGTGGGGTGAGTGTGTGTGTGTCACACACACAGGATGAGGAGTTAGCTCTGCCCCACAGACTGTGGAGTCACTTCATTGACTCTCAGAAATGCAGGGCTGGAAGGGACCTTGAGAGGCCATCGACTCCTCCCCACCACACGCCCACCTATGCCCAGGCAGGCCCAAGTAAACCTAGACCATCCCTGACGGGTGTTTGTCCATCCTGTTCCTAAAGCCCTCTAATGCTGGAGATTCCACAGCCTGCCCTGGAAACCTATTCCAGAGTGTAACTCCCCTTAGAGTAATTAGAAAGCTTTTCCTAATGTCTAACCTAAATCTGCCTTGCTCTGGATTCAGCCCATTACTTCTTGCCTTATCTTCAGTGGCCGTGGAGAACAATTGATCCCCTGTCCTCTTTGTAACAGCCCTGAACATATTTGAAGACTTATCAGGTCTCACCTCAGTCTGCTTTTCTCAAGACTAAACATGCCCACGGTTTTAACCTTTCCTCCTAGATCAGGTTTTCTAAACCTTTGATCGGTTTTGTAGCTCTCCTCTGGAATTCCTCCAATTTATCTACATCTAAAGTGCGGTGCTGAGAACTGGGCACACTATTGCCGCTGAGGATTCAGCAGGACTGAGCAGAGCAGGACAGTTACCTCCTGTGTCTTACATACAACACTCCAGTTGTACACCCAAGAACAATACTAGCCTTTTCTGCAATGCATCACACTGTTGGTCATATTCAATTTGTGATCCACTATAACTCCCAGACCCTGTTCACCACCTAGCTGGTTATTTCCCACTTTATAGAAGTGCACATAATTTTTCCTTCCTAAGAGCAGTACTTTGCACCTGTTTTATTCAAATTTCATCATGTTGATTTCAGACCAATTCTCTAATGTGTCACAGTCCTTTTGAATTCTAATCCTAGTCTCCAAAGTGCTTGAACCCCTCCCAGCGTAGTGTCGTCCACACATTCTCGAAGCGCACTCTCCACTCCATTACCCAAGTTGTTAATGAACATCCTTGAATAGTACTGGACCCAGGACTGACCCCTGCAGGACCCCACTCGCTGTGCCCTCTCAGTTTGACAATTAAACACTGAAAACTACTCTTTGAGTACGGTCTTTGAACCAGTTGTGCACCTACCTTCTAGTAATTTAATCTAAACCACATTTCCCTACTGTGTTTGAGAATGTCATGTGGGACTGTGTCAAAAGCCTTCCTAAAATCAAGATATAGTGTGTCTACAGCTTCCCCCGCATCCACTAGGCAGTAATCCTGTCAAAGAAGGAAATTAGGTGGGTTTGGGATGATTTGTTCTTGGCAAATCAATGTTGGTTGTTTCTTCCCACCCTGTATCCTCTAGGTACTTACACATAGCTGGGAGGGGGCAGCTTACCCCTGCACTAGGAAGGTAACCCCCTTCCTCCCTCCACGCTAGGCCAAGGTTTAGAGCACCATTGGCCAGCTGGAATGGGAGGGGTGCAGTG
This sequence comes from Dermochelys coriacea, assembly GCF_009764565.3. Taxonomy (NCBI): domain Eukaryota; kingdom Metazoa; phylum Chordata; order Testudines; family Dermochelyidae; genus Dermochelys; species Dermochelys coriacea. The sequence goes on along the minus strand of NC_050069.1, from coordinate 3,297,680 downwards.
CTCCAGCCAGGAGGCCCCTAGCCCTCTCAAGGCACATGGCAGCTTCTGCCCTCCCTGCCTTGCCCGCCCGCTGAGCTAGGGCCTGCCCATTCAGGCGGGGCTGGGGCTTCTGTACTGAGTGGCAGGGTAGCACTAGCTGAGCCTGCATGAGCCATAGTCAACCTGTGCTCTCGGATGCCTGATACCATCCCTACATGCTCTCCCCCTGCCCCACTGCTGCTGGGGCCCAATCATTCCACCGGCTCTTTCCTGACTTCCCTCCCTGTTTGCTAACACCTTTCTGGGGCTGAACCCAGAGCTGGAGGAACCTCCCCAGTTCCAGAGACAGCCCATGGCACATCCCACAGGGGATACCCACATTGCAATGCCCAAGCTGGCCATCAGGCGGCACTGCTACACTACTGGATTATGCACCCAAGCATCACCTGTGGAGGAAGGAAGCCATGTTTACCTGGCTGTGAATAGGGGGATCTTTGGAGTCCAGCGGGTCTGGGCAGCCCAGCCTAGATGGGGAGGGATGGGCAGAGGGATGCTGGTGCGCACCCCCCGAGAGGAGGTGATGGAGGGGGCATAACCAATGAGATTTGCAGGGCCTGCCAGATCGGCTGGGATCAGTGCCAGGCTCCTGTCTCTGTAGAGACACCTGGAGCCCATGAGGGGGAGTGGGAGTGTGGTGGTGGAAGGCTGCGTTCCACTGGGGGGCCCAGAGCAGTGCGGGGGAAGAGTTAACCTGCCCAATGTTTCAGACAGGCCTCCTGGGCCAGACAGAGGGTGACGGGAACCCCAGGCATATGAGGTCCCTAGCGATCTCCTGCTCTGGAGTGCACATGGGCACTTCCCCCTTCCCCAAGGAATCATGCACATGGAGCAGGGATCAGAGCCTGCCCATGTCTGTGTCTCACAAACACACGCAGGTGCACTCCTGGTTCAGGCCCATAATGCCAGCCCCAGGGAACCCCGGTGAAACAGCCCAGTGTGGGCTGATGTGTGTTGCCTAACTCGGGTTTCCGGGGACCTGGCAGCTCTTGGACTTTGCTGCTGGGGCTCCTGCTGGCTGCGCAGCGTGGGGTTCTCTAGTGCACTTTGGAACCACCTGGGTCCCTTTCGTTTCGCTCCTACAGAACCGAGCTCTCCTCGCTTTATTGTAAGGGCTGGGCCCAGGACAGAAATACGAAGGGCTAAAGCCAGACCCCGTGAGCTCATCTGCCTGGCTAGTAACATTACCCTGCCTAGGGAATTCCCCTCCCTACTAGTTCAGCTCTGGGCTCCCCTCTGCCTGCTATTAAAGGGCAAATGAGATGCTGATTATTGTCAATTATCAAGATCAGTTCTTGTGCCTGGAGCCTCCCCAGGCCCTGTAACAACCCACTTGTAGGAGAGCCTGCAGTGTCTCTTCGATACAGTGAGAGAGAGGGGAGGGCCAGGAGCCACAGACCAGCCCCCCCACCCCCGCTGTGAGGCTGGTGCATGGAAGGCTCTCTTGGCATTTACCCCCTCCGCTCTCACCAGTGATGTGGCAGAGGGAGCCTGGCATGAGCCCAGGGCACAGCTTGGCGAAGGGCTCTGCCTCCGTCCAAGTAGCCATGTAGCTGTGCTGGCTGCCAGGTCTCCCTTTCCCACTGGGACATGTGCCAGGACGTGTGCATGGGCCCAAGCAGGGAGCTTTTGTGTGACTTCCCCTTGTCCCTGTGATCACTGGACAGGCCAACTTCCCCGAGGGCCTGCCCAAGTCTGGCCTGCCCCCAAACGCAGTCTGCATGCCTGCTCCTGAGCCAGAGCACTGAGCAGGTACCTTAGTGCTGCACCAGGCCCTGCGGTGCAGCAGGGGGCAGTGAGAGGCCCTGTGGGGCAGTGAGGCACAGAGAGAACATCTGGCTCCCCATTCTGGTCTAGAGCGAGGGCTGGGAGTCAGGACTCCTGGGTTCTAGTCACATCTCTGGAGGGGAAGGCGTTCTAGCGGGTACAGAAGGGGCGGCTGGGCACCAGGACTCCTGGGTTCTACAAATGTTGCTGCCATCGACTCACTATGTGGCTCTGGGAGAGCCGTGTTCCTGTTCTGTGCCTCGGTTTCCCCATCTGTAAAACTGCCTCACCTCATGGGGGGCCTGAGGCTGAATTAGCCAACAATTGCCAAGTGTCTGGTGGCCTTGTGTGGAAGTTGCACCAGACACATACAGTGTGTTACGCTGGCTGATCCCAGAGCCCACCCTGCAGTACAGCCTTTGGACTGGCACGATGCCCACTCAGAAGCTCAGTTCATGGTGCTGTGAGTCCCCTGCTCCTGCACAGCTGAGCTGTCTGACTGATCTCAGAGGCACCCAGGCACCTGGGACTGGCCTGGGGCTTTCCCCTTCGAGTGCAGCTCTCCAGCTCTTCCTCCTGGGACATTCCTCACCCCGTGGAGCGGGAATCTCGGGCCTTGCTCCATCCAGGCTTTGTGCCTGGCAGGGGTGAGCCCAGTCTGGCCCAGGGCCCAGCTGCAGCCACAATAACCTCTGGCTGAGACACTTTGCCGCAGGAGCCGGGTCTGTGCTCCGCATTGGCAGGGGGCCGAAGTCAGGAGAGGGGCCATGGGGCATCCATGCCAGACTGCGCAAACACAGGGCGCTGGGGTAACGCACTGGCTTTGGGAGTGTGCCATGGCGCCCTCTTGGGGCTGGGCCTGCAGAGGGGATAAGGGATGTACTGCTAGTGGCAGCTGAGGGAGATCCCCTGGAATTCAAGTGACAGACCCTGTGATTTGGAGCCAAGCCCCCACCCTGGCACTGCTGCAGGCCCCCTGCCGTCTCTGGGCTCCCTGCACGCCAGGCTCAAATCCCCGCTCCCCGTCCACCCCATGTAGGCTCCTCTCCCCCATCTGCTATGCCCCTCACTGACCCCTTCCTCCCACTGCCTCTCCTGTCCCCAGGCCAGCACCCAAGCCACCTCGCCTTCCTCCCTCAAGTGCCCTCTAACCCTCAGGGCCTGCCCCATTCTTCCTTCCAGACCCAGGTTCTCCAAGACACTGTGTGTGGCTCTCTCTGACCCTTCTTCGAGGATCTCTCCCTGGGGAGCCCTGGGCCGCAGCCAGCTCCAGCTCCAGCTCCAGTCTGGCTCCTCCGCGGAGCCGCATTGTCTCCGTGCAGCCTGCCTGCCCACAGACAATGAGCCCCGTCCCTGGCCCCTTGGCCATTGGCCTCGCTGGGCCTGGGGACGTGGTGTCCTTCCCGCTGGGCCTGGCCCTGCGAATTACAGAGTGAATGGCTGGAGAAGAGCCAGCTGCACAGGCCCCCCCCTTCCCCAGCACAGCTCAGGGCCCTGGAAATCTCAGCCAGGGACAAGCTGGGGCCCCTTCCCATCCCCCCTTCCCTGGCTCCCCACTCCCTCCCCCGCATTTCAGGACCCAGCTCAGCCCTACCTGCCATGGAGTTCATCTCTCACCCTGGCCAGAGCCAGAACCCTGCCTGCCTGTCCTCATAATCCCACCTTGCGGTGCAGGAGCCTTCTCCTCCGCAGCCCGAGCTGTCTAGGGCAGGAAGGGGTGAGGCCAACCTAGGGGCTGCAAACTCCCAATGACCCAGCTCAGATCCAGTATGAAGCGACCAGAACCATCTGCCTCAGAGTGGACCCAGCTTTAGGGGGCAATTAACTCACTTGGGCACGTCCCAAAGAGTGGAGGGGGGCGCAAGGCAGGGGAGGTGTCATGAGGATGGCTTGGGGGCTGGGCCATGCAGAAACAGCACCCCAGTGGCTGGGCTGGGCAATGGCCACCCAAAGCGCCGTCTAGGCTGTGCATTGGGGAGTTGCTGCTACGTGTCCTCTGGGGCAGAAGCCTTTTCCTGGCAGCCCCCTCCCTGGGTGAGTTGCCCTATCTCTGCACAAGAGGGTGGTGACCCTTAGCCCCACCTCCCGGGGCAGAGAACATTTGTTTACTGCAGTTAAAAAGCCTGCCCCGAGCCCCTGCGGATGAGCATGTCCAACAGGCCAAAGGCTGTTTAAGAGCCTTTTTCTGCCCATTTGATTCTGAAATGTTTTTTTAAAATTATCATGCACAGTCTGTAACCAAGACTAGAGGACAAGTGAGACTCAGCCCCAGATCTCAGCCATGGCCCCACTTCAGGGGGTTGTCTCTGTTCAAATAATCTGCAGTGAGAAAGTTAACATTGGATCATCGTTAGGTTTCAGAGTTAACACCGACTGACTGGAGCTGTTCAGCGCTATCGTTTCTGACTCCCTGCCTGCGGGCTCCATGCGGCAGCGCTGCACCGGAGGGTGGCTGGGAGGTTGTACTCTACCAAGGGGTGCTGCTCCCCAGAACGGCTGCACCCCGAACAAAATGTTTGCTTGACTCTGCCAATAGTGCTGCTGGCACTTGGGCCAGCCCCCTGCCTGGAGAGCAGTGGTACTGCCCAGCTTTGGGACGGGCTTTGGGACTGAAGGATTATTACGCACAGGGACAGACTCAGTGGGGCCTAGGGGCCTTTCGGCGGGCGGTAATTTCAGAAACATTTTGGGCGCGGGAGGGCAGAGCTGCATCTGTGAGTGTAATTCTGGGGGAGACGTAATGGTGCATGCAGACCTCTGACAAGCTGGTGGGGGCAGCTGCCCCCCTCACCCCATAGCAGATGATGCCCCTGATTCTGGGGGTACTAGGTGTGGATTCCCCCCACACCGTTGGTATGGGGTCAGTTACTCTAACAGCGGCTGGTTAGATGCTGGGGCCAGCCCAGACAGGGACGGATGTTTGCTCTATGGCATAGGATCAGCCCTGGGTGGGAGGAAGGGGCAGCTCCGAGGGACAGGCTGGGGGGTAAAGCAGAACAGGCCTCTCCTCCAGAAGAGCTTCGTTCTGTGGCCCGACCCTGGGCTAGCTGGGGCCATGAGGCTACTTTGGTCCCAAGAGCAGCTCATTTCCCCCTGGGGTTAAGCTCCCTGGAGCTCCCCTGCCGTGTTATCCCCTTAGCTGTTATTTAGGGACAGAAAATGGAACATGGTCAACCCAGGTGGCACTTGAACCCACAATCCCCAGCTCTGGAGGCTGGTGCCTTGTCCATTAGGCCACTGGGCCTGCCAAGCCTGGTTACTTTATGCTACATAACAATGCAGGAGGCTATTGAGTAGGGTGACCACATTTCCCTCTGCTGAGGATGGGACACCTGGTAACATTGCTCCTGTTCAAGGAAGCTCAGCAGCAATCAATGCCATGCAAACATTCCAATTACATCACCTTGACTGAGCCCCTGTAAAAAAGAAATTCTGCCAAGTTGGATTCTTTCTGTTTAACTTTCTGATCTTTAAGGTTTTAGGGTTCACACGGGGAGGGGTGACACAAACACACAGTCCTATTCATCTCTCTCACACGGTGTGTGTCTGTAGCTCATGAAAGCTTATGCTCAAATAAATTTGTTAGTCTTTAAGGTACCACGAGTCCCCCTTTTCTTTTTGCAACCAACCTGACTCTCCCTGCCCGGCAGCTGGGCCCCCAGGACGGACTTGCCTCTCCTGGTACCTGGCGCAGTGTCTTCCCAAGCCAACATGCGTGTGTGTGTGTGTGTGTGTGTGTGTGTGTGTGGGGCGGCACACAGGGTCACATGCCCCCCGCCCCAGATTCCTGCCAGGGTTCACACCAGAATGTGGCCAGCAGCCTTTCGGCACTGTGTGGGAGGGAAGGAACGATGGGGGAGGATGCAAGGGAGGATGGGGGAAGGGATGACCTGGCCCCTGTTTTTGCAGAGCTCATCTCTTCCCCATCCCTACTCCCCTGTGGCTGGAAGCAGCTTGTCCCTTCCTGCCCACACAGTATCCAAAGGCGGCTAACACCTCCAGACTGCGGCTGGCCACTGACATACCCAGGCCACCAACGTAACCCAGCTGCCTCCAGCGCAGGCAGGAAGGGGTTAAGCCCTAAGGACGCATTGTGCACCAGGGCCCAGGGAACCTGACTGCAGGGCATCGCGGGAACCTGGCCAGAGAAGTGGCTCAGCAGGGGAGGGTGCCTAGGGGATGGAGCAGCCCCGTGCTCCCTGGGCAGGACCAAGGGTGGGTGTGTGGGGGGTGAAGATGGTGCTAAGCCCTTGCTCTGGGGGCTACTATGGAGCCTGCAGGTTCGGGGTGTGAACAGGCTAGAAATAGCTCCCCCCCGCCCCGCCCACCCGCCACTCCACAACTTAGCTGAGGGGCAGAGAGGCTTCCCCGTGCCGGCGCTGTGTGCAGGGCTTGGGCACATGCAGGGCTCGGCTCCTCCTGGCCAGCACTCCGGGCCAGAAGGTCTGGGGCTTTCCTGGGGCACCAGCCCAGCCAGAGGCGGTGGGGGAAGGAAGGAGCCTGCCAGCCAGGCTGTTGAGCTGAGTGCTCCGACCAGGAGCTGGTTCTCCGCACAGCGCAGGGAGTGAGACACGCTCTGCCAGGGGGGATATGGTGGAGCTGCGGGGGCGAAGGGGCAAGGCCGGGAGAGGAGAGTGGGAGGGGGAGCACCTAAAGGGCCGATGGGTGGGCAGCAGAGGAGACACATAACTGGCCACCGCCTGGCACCTGCCTGTATGCACCCGCCTCTGCAGCTCGCAGCCAGTGCCAGCCGGAAACGGGACGATGGTTGGGGCCCTGCTGGCCGAGAGCTAGCAAACAGCAGGGGCCGCGCTCATGGACCAGCAGGGGAGCGGCCGGCCCCATGTGCTGCATCTTCGCCCTGCCACTAGCCTGGCGCACTCACCCCCGGCGTCAGCCACTGGACCCCCTCTCTCACTGCTGGTGAGCGGGCGGCTGGCAAGCAGGGATCCGGCCAGCAGCAGGACCTGCCAGTACTGATGGGGCGGGGGGACTTAACTACGGGACTGTCCCTTTAAAAACGGGATGTCTGGTTACCCTACTATTGAGCTGCCTCCCAGGGTGCTCCGCAAGCGGGGCTCAGAGGGAATCTCTCACTCACAGGCATGAGAGGCCAGTGACTAATTCGGAGCAGGTGACACCTTCTTTGGAGGCAGCCAGTGTTTGCCACTGGCCCAGAAAGGCTCCCGCTGGCCAGCCCTTGGCCGTACCAAGTTTGGGGAGTGAGCCACTGTAAGGGAAAGGACCAGGGCGGGGTGCAATGGCCTCGCCCCCCACCTCCCTGGCTCTCTGCCTTGTGTTGCTGGGTGGCCAGGGGATGTTGCTGCAGCACCCAGCCCAGCAGGGCAGCAAACAGGGTCACAGTACCGGGGCCAGACAGTAACCCAGATAACAATGCTGCAATCAGCCCGGAAAGAAACATATGAATTGCCCAGCCCCAGCACGGGGCCCAGGAGTGGTTTGGAGAATGAGTGTTACCCCTGGGGCACACTGGTACCCCCACCGTGCAGCTAGCAACGGCCCCAGGTCACTCCTGCAAGGGGTGCTGTGTGTCCTCGCTGGGGTGCTGCTGGCTGGGCTAACGCGGCTCGCTAGCGGTGCTGGAGTTGGGGAGTGACACGCTCGGGCAATGGGCCCTTGGGGGGGAAATGTCTTGTGCTGGGGAGGGATGTAGGAAGGGCACCGAAGTGCTGCTGGGCTGTTTCGGGGTCACTAGGGTGGGGTTGTGCTTTACACCCTCCAGTCTGCGTTTCATGGACCCTGCGCAGCTTGATCCACAGGAGATGAGGCAGCTGCAGCTCACCCATTGTAGCATTAGCACCAGAGGGCCCATGTTCAATGCCTGCAATGGGTTTGACTCCATGCCCCCTACACTCAGGCTTCCCTGCCCCCACTGGGCTAGCAGCAGCGGGGGTGGTGTGTGGTGTGGGGGTGCAGCATTCTGGCAATCAGAGGTGCTCACTCCAGAAGCCGAGGGGCCCCGTGCAGCCCTAGTCTGACGTAACCAAGCAGGAATTACAGCCTGCCTTGTTAGCACGTATCCAGGCAGCGCAGACGAGCCCATGGGTAACTGTACCATCCTGGCTGTCGGACGATGGGGTGGATGCTCTGTTGTGGGGCAGCATCTTGCCAGGGCAGAGGCTAGTTCCCCCTAACCTTCTCCCAGTCCCACAGCGGGCAGACCCTGTCCCCCTCCCTTTCCCAGCTGCTCTGTGTAGCTGAATCCTGCTTGTTCCCCTGGCCTGGGCCAGAGATCAGCAGGGAGGGCAGGGCAGCCACCTGACGGTGCCACGCTGGCAGGGCAGCTGGGTTTATGAGCCTCCCTCTCGGTCCCGGGGAGAGTGCAGATATCAGCTGGTCTCTAACAGCAGCTGATGGCAGCGGGCAAAGGGCAGGTGGGGCGGGTGGCACAGGCAGGTTGAGCTGGGTGGCAGAGAGCCACCTGGGCCATAGGCATGTGTGGGGGAGGCTGCGGGCTCCCGCTGCCCTCGGTAACGGCTGGGAGAACACAGGGGGCCACGCTTCAGCCCCTGGCCTTGCTGTGGGTCTATGGGGGTGCAGTGAACATTGATCCCCCAGGGAGCACAGGGCTGGCTCACTGCTTCCAGCTGCCTCACAGAGTAGCAGGAAGGAGCTCGTTTCCTGGTGATGGGGGCACTGGGGGAGCGTATACCCAGGATGCCCTCAGGTGGGTTTGGGAACGTGCATATCCAGGCCCAGAGACGCACACATGAGGTACGCAGCGGTGAGCTAATAGCCAGCTGTGGCTGGCGTTCTAAGGCAGCTCAGATGCCAAGGTGATGGGCCCCGTCCCAGCCTGACTGGCCCTGTCAGGGGGCTTGGTGCTCAGCCCGTTCCCCCCCCCCCCCCCCGTGATGCAGCCCACTCGCCTCCCGAGGTGGGGAAATGAAGGTCATGTTCCAGATCAGGCATCTCTGGAGTAGACAAGGCTGAGGGGTTGGGTGAAGCAGGGGGCTGAGCTGGGAGCAGGAAGGGCCCTGAAGGGGCACTGGCGTTGCCTGGCCTGGTGTTCTGTCCCAGCCCTGGCTGGCGCATTGTACCCAGCAGAGGAGCCTGGGAGCATGGGCTGCTGTCAGGGAGGTTTGGTTTTGAGTTCCAGCACAGGTGGAAGTGTGTGTGTGGGGGGGGGCAGCTCAAAGGGAGGCACGAGGCACCAGCCCCTTCACCAAGAGGGAAGGGTTTGCACTGGGGGCTGGGGGCTGGGGGCTGAAAACTGTGCAAAGCTCCATCAATTAGACCAGGATGGAAATCTCACTTTCAATAGTCCGGAAAGTGACGGGCAGCCCAGGAACACTGTGAGGATGGGGTGCACCCCGTGCCAGGCGGGAGTGTGGGAATGCACTACAGTCCCCTAGCAATGCCCGGGGGGCAGGTGACATGCCCTGGGCAGGGGATCTCGCTGGCTCGGCCACAGGGGATAGTAACAAAGATTAGGAACCACAGCACCTGTGGGAGAGGGGTAGGCGGCTGTCATCTGTCTGGCATGGCCCTTTGGCTGTGCTGGGGTGCTGAGTGCCCGGCTGCTAACAGGCTGGCCCCTCCAGCACCACGATCCATGGCTGAGTGGCGGCTCAGGGACTAGTCCCAACACACGAGATGAGCAACATCCAGTGTTGTGAGTTCACAAGGGCTGGGGCTGTGTGTTGTCTGCATCATTGCTGGGTGTTAGCTCCTGATGGGTCCGAGTAGCTCTCAGCTGTGGGGTTAACAGCTGGGCTTGTCCCATGTGGAGAACAGGCCTGTCTCGCTTTTCCTTCCCCCCCATGACTGCAGAGGTGTTAACAGGCTACTTCCCTTGAAAAGTGTGTTAACTCCTTATGCTCAGTGATTTGTTCCACCGTGTATTTAGCTGGTGGCACGTCTACACTGAAAACACAGCATTGGCGCAGCTATGGCACTTTAATGAAGATGCTCTGCCGATGGGGGAAGAGGGTCTCCCATCAGTGTACTTAACCCACTGCCCTGAGAGGCGGCAGCTGTGTCAATGGGAGAAGTTCTCTGGCTGACAGCGCTGTCTACACGAGAAGGTGGGGGAAGGTTGGTGTAACTGCGTCGCTCCATGGTGTGGATTTTTCACACCCCCTGAGCAATGGAATCATACTGATATAGGTCTGTAGTGTAGACCAGACCTGTGACACCCTGAGCACCTTTCCCAGACCTGGAGAAAAGCTCTGTGTGGCTCGAAAGCAGGTCCCTCTCCCCAACAGACCTTTGTCCAATAAAAGCTATTCCCTTCCCCACCTTGTCTCTCTACTATCCTGGGACCGACATCTCTGCATGTCTGGCAGCACCCATGACACCAGCACTAGCAGATTCCCGCTCGATGCGTCAGTCTCTGGGGAAAGATCCCAGCTGCCGGTGGGTTTGTACTCACTGGGGAGAGCTGGGATGCCGTACAGTGACGTGCTTCCTGCCCCAAAACCAGTGGGCAAAAATCTGGCCCAATGAATCCATCCCATTTACATGGGAACCACCCATTGGCTTATTCCTTCACCCACTTACTTCTCTGGTCCTTCTCGCATGAACAGAGAGCAACAATACCCGAAGTCCAAAGGTGCAAACAATTCGATGTTTATTGGGGTGAACTTCCAGCAAGCATGATTCCAGTTTTCTTCCTTAGTGTCCCCCTTCCTAGCTCTGACACCACAGAGCCTTACACCTGTGTCCCTGTTCCCATTCCCCTCTTAGCCAAACACGATTCCAATTTCCCCACCCCCATTCCCGGTTCCCATTTCACCCACCCACCCTTCCTGATTGACTGCAGACTATATAGTAAAAATTGAGTTCGACTTAGCTACACCTTAACCAATCATTTTACTGAAATTTAACTAACCAATCCTAACGTATTGTAACGTGATTATTTAACCAATTATATCCCATCACCTTAATTAGTTTACACCCAGCAAAATTAATTATACAGCAGACAGAAACAATCACAGAACCAGACAGAGATTATACAGACAAACAATGGCAAAGTGGGAACTATAATGACGAAACAATAGAGAAGTGAGGATTTCACATCCCAGCTATGGATAAGTGAGTTCTTGCCAGGCAGGATGCTGTCAAGCTAAGTTTCCTTTTACATCTTCTAGGCACTTCCCTTTCTCTGGAGGCGAGAGGCGTTATCAGGACAGGATTGTATCCTAATGGCCCCTAAGCCAAAGGCCTTAGCTGTTTAGCCAGAGATCTTAGCCTAAGCACAGGCCCTCAGACTGTCACAGGGAGAGGAGGCCCTTACTCCAGCAGTCAGAAAAGGAGGACTTGTGGCACCTTAGAGACTAACAAATTTATTAGAGCATAAGCTTTCGTGAGCTACAGCTCACTTCATCGGATGCATCCACAAGTACTCCTTTTCTTTTTGCGAATACAGACTAACACGGCTGCTACTCTGAATCCAGCAGACAGTGATTTTGATTCTCTCTTTTATACCTCTAGAACTAGCCAAGTGATAATACATCTAAATGCCTAGAGTCTAGGCCTTTACAGACAGGCCTGAATATCTATATCCTAACACACCCCACCAGGTGCCACTGATGCCCGAGGCCTCTGTCATGGCAGGGAACTGATTAGCTGAGACTTGCCCAGTGGATCCCCCAAGGTCCCTGCCAAGATGACCTGGAGGAAAATTCCCTCCTGATCCCAAATCTGGCCTGAGTGTGCAAGCAAGGTCCACCAGCCAGGTGTGCAAAACACAGGAGTCCCTGTCTGATCGCAGAGCACCAGTCCCTTCCCTCCCCCCCCACCCCACTCACAGGAACCCTGTCTCTGGCTGGGGCAGATCTCTGGGTCTTCAGAGAAAGCCAGAAAACTCCCAGATTGTGCATTGGTGACAAAATTCCCTTTTGCCCCCAGCAGGCACCTGGCTGAAGCCCTGGACCATGAGTTGACCAGGACTCATGACACAGCGCTGCAAGTGTTACACACAGGGGAGGGTGATGCAGGCAGCCCTGGGCGCCCCAGGACCCAGGAAGGAAGCAACTGACCCGGGGGTGTTCAGATAGGCCTAGACTCTAAGAATTTAGGTGTATTATTATCACTTGGCCAGTTCTAGAGGTATAAAAGAAAAAATCAAAAATCACTGTCTGCGGGTGTAAGGGCCTCCTCTCGCCGTGACAGTCTGGGGCCCTGTGCTTAGGCTAAGGCCTTTGGCTAACCAGCAGAGGCAGCCATAAGCTGGGAAGCGACCGGTCACCTCCTCACATTGAAAGAAGGTGCTATGGGGCCGTTAGGATACAATCCTGTCCTGATAACGCCTCTCGCCTCCAGAGACAGGGAAGTGCCTAGAAGATGTAAAAGGAAACTTAGCTTGACAGCATCCTGCCTGGCAAGAACTCACTTATCCATAGCTGGGATGTGAAATCCTCACTTCTCTATTGTTTCGTCATTATAGTTCCCACTTTGCCATTGTTTGTCTGTATAATCTCTGTCTGGTTCTGTGATTGTTTCTGTCTGCTGTATAATTAATTTTGCTGGTTGTAAACTAATTAAGGTGATGGGATATAATTGGTTAAATAATCACGTTACAATACGTTAGGATTGGTTAGTTAAATTTCAGGAAAATGATTGGTTAAGGTGTAGCTAAGTCGAACTCAATTTTTACTATATAGTCTGCAGTCAATCAGGAAGGGTGGGTGGGTGAAATGGGAACCGGGAATGGGGGTGGGGAAATTGGAATCGTGTTTGGCTAAGAGGGGGAATGGGAACAGGGACGCAGGTGTAAGGCTCTGTGGTGTCAGAGCTGGGAAGGGGGACACTAAGGAAGGAAACTGGAATCATGCTTGCTGGAAGTTCACCCCAATAAACATCGAATTGTTTGCACCTTTGGACTTCGGGTTTTGTTGCTCTCTGTTCATGCAAGGACCAGGGAAGTAAGCAGGTGAAGGAATAAGCCCCCTAACAGGGGGAGTCACAGATTCATGGCCAGAAGGGACCCCCACGGCCATCCCGCCTGTCCTGCCCTGTCTCCCAGGCTGGTGACTCTCGCCTGGACGCTAGATTCAAGCAGAGCGTATGGGAAACTCTTGCACCGCACCCTTAGGACTCCGAGCCAGGGTGAGTCCGCCCCCGCCGGGGAGAGCTGTTCCAGCATTTAATGACCCCCCCAGCCAGGAAGCTGCTGCTTCTTTCAAGGTTAGAGTTGTCAGAGCTGCCAGCATTGGACCTTGTCCTGCCTGTGTCAGCAGGCTGCAAAGCCTCCCCCTCGCTAGCAGCGCGGCCCCACGTGTGAGTCCCAGACGCAGCCACAGGGCGCTTCTCAGCCTCTTCCAGAAGCTCACTAAATTCAGCTCCCGGAGCTTCCCGCTTTTCCAGCCTGTAGCGAGGTAGTCACCCGCTCCGGCCTTAAAGGGGTTAAAAGCAGCCCCAGAGGAGGGCTGTGGTTGGGGCAGGCTGATTGGGGGGAGCAGGCTCAGATGTGGCCACACCCCAATCAGGGCTCCCCTGGCCCTTATAAGAGGGCAGTGGGCCGGGGCAGATACTCTCTCTCTGCCTTTAGTGGGAGAAGGGCCTGGCTGCTGGGAGTGTACCTGGGTACCGAAGGGGAAGCAGGGCTGGGGAAAGGCCAGAGGAGCTGGGGAGCTCCAGCCTGGAAACCCCCCAGGGTGCAGGCCTAGTGGAAGGCCAAAAAGGGTACTGGGTTACAGGGGGAAGCCCACGGGTAGGCAGAGGCAGCAGGTCCAGCCCTCCCTTGCCTGTGATGAGTGGCTTATATACTGCAGTCTGCCCCAGTGGACGGGGGCTAGATGGTGACTGAGCAGTAGCCATATATTGAGGTGAGGTGGAGATAGGGTGTTGGGGGTTTCCTTGGGAGGGGGAGAGCCAGATCTGTGGGGGCACTGACAGGGAGCAGCATGCCAGGGAAAGGGGCACTGGGGTCCAGGAGGGACACAGGGGGCCAGCGGCAGCGAGATCGAGGGTGCTCTGGAGGCTGGAAGAGCTAATTTCCTGAGAGGCCAGCAGGAGGTGCCACAGGGGTGAGTCTCGCCCCATTACACATCCCCTCACTCGTTTTTGTGGCCCTCCTTTCATCTCTTGCCAGGATCCCAGACTCAGCTTCACTTCCTGTCCCAAGCTGCTGTTAACCCCAGGCTGTGGCCCACCCAAGAGGCGGTTGCATGCTAGTGGTGCAGGGAGCAGTTGGTGTTTGGGGGGCGCGGGAGCCACCCAGATGTAAACGCTGGCTTGATTTGTTTCTGCAGCACCTCACCCGCTCTGGGGAACGGCGGGGGGCAGGGGTCTGGCCTGTGCAGTTCAGGGGAACAGACTCCATGACATCAGGGCCGTGGGAGCGGTGAATCGATGCAGCACCGACACGCACAGCACTGCACTCCTCGCACAAGGAGTACGAGCGACTGTGATGGGGACGGCAGAGGGGTAACAACCCTCTATCAGGGGGGACAGCGTGGCTTGGACCCAGCCCTCCAACACCCAACTACTGACCGCTACCATTTGAGCTAAAGGGCAAGGCAGCTATTAGGACAGGTAGCAGCAGTAGGTTCTTATCCTCTATGTGGCCCAAGCGGCAAAGGCTCCATCAGCCTGTTACAGGTGCCAGGCTGGCAGCGGCAGCCACATGGAAGGTGGGATGAAGAGAGGTGGGGGCAACGCCGGGCAGGGTGAAGGCGGCGAGGAGATGGGAGCCAGGAGGGAGCAGGAGAGCCTAGAGGGCCAGGACAAGGTGAGGGGTGACAAGGCTGCCATGTGGGGCAGCATTTTGGCTGGGTGCTGGGGGGGCTGGGACCCAGCGGGGCCTGAGCGGAGGTGGGAGGGGACATCCAGGCCACGCATTGAAGTCACCAGCTCAGGCTGGATTTCCAGGACGGGGGGGGGGGGCAGCCTGGGAGCAGGTCCCTGGGCCAGGACAACGAGAGAGGGAGGGAGGGTCTCCAGGCTGGCGTGAGCAGGTGGAGAGGGGAGTGGGAAGTGCAGGGGCTGGGGAGGGGCAGGCCAGGGCTGGGGAGTCAGTGCTGAGCCCAGTTAGCATCCCAGTTTGCCAAAGGACAAGGGCCGTGGGCGGGGCAGCAGGGCAGAGCTGATGAAGCGGGCGAGGCTGGGAGGAATTTGCCCTCCTGAAGGCCGCTGAGTGCAGGGGCCTCCAGGAGAAAGGCCTGCAGAGCAAGCTCTCTGCAGAGCTCCTCTGGGGCTGAGTCAGCCAGGCCCATCCTAGGAGGTGCTGAGTGGGGCTGAGCGTGTCTCGCTGCCGCGATGAGGAACCCAGAACAGTGAAGGTTCAAGGCTGAGGAGGGTAATTTAGTGTTTCACCTGCCCTGGCCCCACACTGAGCCACTCCGTCCCCGCTGTTACTGGGCTGGAACAACACTGGTCTGAGCTGTGGCTCCAAATCCCTGGGATGGTATCAGCCCGGTCATGGGTGCCCAACAGCTGCCTGGGCCCTTGTGACACAGCAGGGAGTGGGAGTGTTGACCAGTTGTAGGTATGTGACCTCAGGCGTTTTACGCTGACTCTGGAACCTTTTCTGGTACATCTCGGGGGTCAGCCCAAACTCATGGAGCAGGGCCTTTTGAACAGTTCATAGTCCCCTGCCTCCACCCCTGTCATTTGGCTGTACACCTCCACAGCTTTGGGGTCCAGTAAGGGGGTCAGAAACTGGAGCCTGTCTGCAGGGTCAACCCTGTGCATCTCACAGGTTTTCTCAAAGGCCGTCAGGAAGCTATCTATGTCCTCCCCCTCGTTACACTGGGCCAGGAAGCACTTATCAAAGCTCCTTGCAGTCTTGGGTCCCCCCTCACTCACTGCAGCCTGGACCCAACTGCTCCTCAGCCTGGCCGGTTCCAGTTCATGCTCTCTCTGCTTCTCTTCATGCTGCCTCTGTTTCTCCTTCTCCTCCCGCTCATACTGACACTGCTTTTCATGATTCTCCAGCTTCCTCATTTTCATCTCCCTCTCCCATTCCAGCCGGCTCCGCTCCAGGGATGGGGAGTTCCGCAGGGAGGATCCCCTGCTGGCTGCCGGGGTCAGGGCGCCCTCAGTATTCACTGGACTTCCCCCAACCCCTCCCCCAGGTATAGGTAGGAAGGGTCTTGGGATGTCCTTGGCAGCAGTCTGACCCCTCCCAGCCCGGTCAGGCCCCAGGGCCTACGCTGCATCCACTGGGCGGCTTCCCTCAGGGACAGGGATCGGGTCATCCAAGCGATCCCTCTCCTCCAACTGGGCAATCAGCTGTTCCTTGGTGGACCTCCCAATGCACAGCCCCCTCTGCCTGCACAACTCCACCAGGTTGCTCTTAAGGCGTTTAGCAAACATCTCCCTGCTGGCCACTCGCAGGCCTGGGCAGCTTTCCACGGTTTCCAGGGAGAACCCCTAGTGTGCCAGCCCTTCTTGAAGTCACCACCTCTTTGCCAGAGTCGAGCTGCAGACTCCTCCGCCCCTCCACTCGCTGCAATCCCCCGGGGAACCCTGTTACTGCAGAAGTCCTTCTCTCTGGTCACACACTCCCAGGGGTTAACCACCCCCTGAAACAGTCTCTCTCTGAATCTTCAGCACACCTGGTCCCCATCAATCCCCCTTCTTTTTACTGTTCCCCGGTCACTTACTGCAGGAAGCGCCATTCACGGGGTGCAGTAGATCCCACTGCTAACACCAGTTGTCAAGGAGTGTGGGGGAGTCCAGGGCCTGCACCCCTCTTCCTGGGATTCACTGCAACTCTCAGCCAGCCAGTAAAATGGAAGGTTTATTGGACAATAGGAACACAGTCTAAAACAGAGCTTGTGGGTACAACCAGGACCCCTCAGTCAAGTCCTTCTGGGGGGCAGGGAGCTTCGACCCCCGTCCTGGGGTTCCCTGCGTTCCACCACCCAGCACCAAACTGAAACCAAAACTCCCCCCAGCAGTCTCTCTCCTGCAGCCTTTGTCCAGTTTCCAGGGCAGAGGTGTTACCTCCCCGTCCCCATCCTGGCTCAGGTGACAGGCTCTCAGGTCTCCCATCCCCAGTGAAACTCCCCTGCCACATTCCCAGGTCAACACTCCCCCCTCCCTGCTCCGGTGCTTGTGGGAGAAATGTGGGGTCCAGCACAACTGGGCCTCAGCTTATCACCTCCAGTCCAGTGGGCTGGTGGAGAGGTTCAATGAGACGCTAAAGATGATGCTGAAAACTTTTTTATGAACCAGCACCTGCAGGATTGTGACAAGTACTTACCTCACCAGCTGTTCGTGTACAGGGAGGTACCCCAGGAGTCTACCGAATTTTCACCTTTCGTTATATGGAAGGAGGGTAAGGGGCCCCCTGGACCTGATGAGAGACGAATGGGAGGGGAAGGCCACTCCCGATGGAGAGTCAGTGGTGGAGTATGTCCTCATCTTCTGAGAGAGACTTGCTGAACTCATGGGCCTGGCCAGAGAGAATCTGGCCAGAGCCCAGAAGAAGCAGAAGGTCTGGTATGAACGCATGCCGCGGGCCCGCACCTAGGCCTCCGGGAATCAGGTAATGGTTCTCATCCCCATGAGAAAGAACAAACTACAGGCCACCTGGGAGGGCCTGTTCAAGGCTGTCAAGCAGCTAAACGAGGTAAACTATGTGGTGGAGCTGTGTAACCGGACCCACCACCGCCAGGTGTACCATGTGAATATGAGGAAGCCATATTATGCCGGGGGAATGTGGTGTTGGCCGTGTGTGGACATTGGGAGGAGCAGGGAGATGACCCTTTAGTAGATCTATTCCCTGGGACCAGAGCTGGTTCACCCCTGGAAACAATTTCCCCCTCGGATCAGCTAACCCCTGCCCAGCAAGCTGAGATCAGAGGGGTGCTGCATCTGAACCAACAGCTATTTTCCAACCAGCCTGGACGCACTAATCTGACTGTCCACCAGGTGCAGACAGGGTCGCACCCGCAGATAAGATGCTCCCCCTTCCGAGTCACAGGGAAAACTGCTCAGGACCTGGAAAGAGAGGTCAGGGACATGCTGGCTTTGGGGGTGATCCAGCCATCTGCCAGCCCTTGGGCCTCGGCGGAGGTGCTGGTCCCCAAAAAGGACGGGTCGATCCGGTTCTGTGTGGACTATTGGAAGCTCAATGCCATCACTGTATCTGATGCCTACCCCATGCCTAGGCCTGATGAGCTCCTAGACAAATTGGGAGGAGCTCGATACCTCACCACCATGGACCTTACAAAGGGCTACTGGCAAGTGCCACTGGATGCAGATGCCCGGCTGAAATCAGCCTTTATCACCCCTCGGGCTCTATGAGTTCCTGACCCTGCCTTTTGGCCTCAAGGGAGCACCGGCCACCTTCCAGCGCCTGGTGGATCAGCTACTGAGGGGGATGGAGAGTTTTGCCATGGTGTATATTGGTGACATCTGTGTCTTTAGCCAGACCTGGGAGGACCATGTGTCCCAGGTTAGACAAGTGCTGTACCGACTCCAGGAGGCTGGGCTGACTGTAAAGGCGGAGAAGTGCAAGGTGGGGATGGCTGAAGCATCTTACCTGGGCCATAGGGTGGGGAGCATCCGCCTAAAGCCAGAACCAGCTAAGGTGGAGGAGATCAGAGACTGGCCGCTCCCCACACCAAAAAGCAGGTCCAGGCCTTTATTGGGTTGGCAGGATACTATCGAAGGTTTGTGCCCCGCTTTAGCGCCATAGCCACCCCCATCACCGAGCTATGCAAGAAGGGGAAGCCAGACAAGGTGGTCTGGACCGAGCAGTGCCAGGAAGCTTTCCGGGCGCTGAAGGAGGCTCTGGTCAGTGACCCAGTTCTGGCAAACCCAGACTTTGACAAGCCCTTTATGGTGTTCACCGACACCTCAGACATGGGCCTGGGGGCGGTGTTAATGCAGGAGGATGAAAAGGGAGAGAGACACCCCATCATGTACCTGAGCAAGAAGTTGCTACCCCGGGAGCAACACTACGCGGCCATCGAGAAGGAGTGCCTGGCCATGTTGTGGGCTGTCAAGAAACTAGAGCCATATCTCTTCGGGTGACACTTCACTGTGTGCACCGACCACTCTCCCCTGACCTGGCTGCACCAGATGAAAGGAGCCAACGCCCAACTCCTGAGGTGGAGCCTGCTCCTGCAGGATTATGACCTAGACGTGGCCCATGTGAAGGGAAGTGCCAACCTGATAGCGGATGCGTTGTCCCGGAGGGGGGCCCTGAACTTCCCCAGATCACTGGTCAGAGTGACCCTGCTCAGTTCAGTCTCTAGGGGGGAGAGATGTGATGCAGCAGGGATGGGGGAGTGTTGACCTGGAATGTGGCAGGGGAGTTTCACTGGGGATGGGAAACCTGAGAGCCTGTAACCTGAGCCAGGAGGGGGAGGTAACACCTCTGCCCTGGGAATGTGGACAAAGGGCTGCAGGAGGGAGCCTGCTGGGGGGGGTTTGATTACAGTTTGGTGCTGGGTGGTGGAATGCAGGGAACCCCTGGGCTGGGGTCTAAGCTCCCTGCCCCCCAGAAGGACTTGACTGAGGGGTCCTGGTTGTACCCACAAGCTCTGTTTAGACTGTGTTCCTATTGTCCAATAAACCTTCCGTTTTACTGGCTGGCTGAGAGTCACAGTGAATCCCAGGAAGAGGGGTGCAGGCCCCAGACTCCCCCACACTCCGTGACAGTTCCCTCTGGCTTGGCTGGGCCAGACTCACTCCCTTTGGCAGGCTACTGCCCCCAGCGCTCAGATCCCAGAGCGACAGTGTGACGAAGCGGGACTGTTCTTAAGGTTTCCTCTGAATAGTGTGGGGGTGCCTCAGTTTCCCCTAGGCAGTTCTTAAGGATCTACGGGGTGGGATAAGGGTGTATGGTCGTTGCAGAGCCCTAGAGGGCAGGTGTGTTCAGGGGTCTGGACACAGAGAATGGCCGACACCCTGTTTCCTGGCAGCTGATGGCCTGGGCCCTTCCCCCCTGCAAGATGAGAGCTAAAGGGTTGGAGAACAAAGGAATCAGGTGCCCTCCTGGCTGGGGAAAGGGACAAAGCCCAGAGGACGAGGGGCTGGAGGGGGAGTCAGTTTGGGGCTGGCTGGGGACATTGAGTGAAGTGCAGACGGGGTTGTCTGGCTCACTACCCCCTAAAATGGACCCAGCTGAGGGGTCCTGTTCTCTGCACCTACAAGCTCTGTGTTAGACCATTTTCCTGTCAGCTAATAAACCTTCTGTTTTACTGGCTGGCTGAGAGTCACGTCTGACTGCGGAGTTGGGGGGCAGGACCCTCTGGCTTCCCCAGGACCCCGCCTGGGCGGACTGGCTGTGGGAAGTGCACGGAGGGGCAGAGGATGCCGAATGCTCCGAGGTCAGACCCAGGAAGGGGGAAGCCGGGTGAGCTGTGTGTCCTGCAGACAGGCTGTTCCCAGAGAGGAGACTCCCCAGAGTCCTGCCTGGCTTTGTAGGGAGCAGCTCCAGAGCATCGCCTGGGGACTCTGTGACAGACAGGTGCTGCAAAGACACAGAGCTGAGCCCTGCGGCTCCTGGATCTCAGCCGGTTTGACCTGTTCGCCGGCCCGCTGCAGCCAGGGGGGATTAAGAACATAAGAACGGCCAGACTGGGTCAGACCAAAGTCCATCCAGCCCAGTATCCTGTCTACCGACAGTAGCCAATGCCAGGTACCCCAGAGGGAGTGAACCTAAAAGGTAATGATCTAGTGATCTCTCTCCTGCCATCCATCTCTACCCTCTGACAAACAGAGGCTAGGGACACCATTCCTTACCCATCCTGGCTAATAGCCATTAATGGACTTAGCCTCCATGAATGTATCCAGTTCTCTTTTAAACCCTGTTATAGTCCTAGACTTCACAACCTCCTCAGGCAAGGAGTTCCACAGGTTGACTGTGCGCTGAGTGAAGAAGAACTTCTTTTTATTTGTTTAAACCTGCTACCCATTAATTTCATTTGTGGCCCCTAGTTCTTATATTATGGGAACAAGTAAATAACTTTTCCTTATTCACTTTCTCCCCACCACTCATGATTTTATATACCTCTATCGCAAAAAGAAAAGGAGTACTTGTGGCACCTTAGAGACTAACAAATTTATTAGAACATAAGCTTTCGTGAGCTACAGCTCACTTCATCGGATGCATTCGAATGCATCCGATGAAGTGAGCTGTAGCTCACGAAAGCTTATGCTCTAATAAATTTGTTAGTCTCTAAGGTGCCACAAGTACTCCTTTTCTTTTTGCGAATACAGACTAACACGGCTGCTACTCTGAAACTCGTATACCTCTATCATATCCCCCCTTAGTCTCCTCTTTTCCAAGCTGAAAAGTCCTAGCCTCTTTAATCTCGCTCATATGGGACCCGTTCCAAACCCCTCATCATTTTAGTTGCCCTTTTCTGAACCTTTTCTAATGCCAGTATATCTTTTTTCAGACGAGGGGACCACATCTGTACGCAATATTCAAGATGTGGGCGTACCATGGATTAATCCAGAGAAAGGCAAACAGTAAAGTGCCTTGTGTGCCTACCCCATGCAAGGCGCTGGCAAAGGCCTGTTCTGGGTCTCCGCTCACCCAGCCCCCAGCACAATGTGTTCCAGAGTTTTGGGGGGCCTTGTTTTAATTGCTATAGTGTGGGGGTGGGGCTGCGGATTGGGATTGAGGAGTGACTGCAGAACTCAGGGGGATAGGGGGAGCCCAGGGCCGAGCAGGCAGGGGCTGAAGGCCAGGACTGAGGGGCGCTGGCAGAATGGAGGGGGCAGGGCTTGGGCTAGCCGGGGGCTGTGGTTTGGGATTGAGGCGTATCAATGATTTAGTTGGG
This sequence comes from Dermochelys coriacea, assembly GCF_009764565.3. Classification (NCBI taxonomy): domain Eukaryota; kingdom Metazoa; phylum Chordata; order Testudines; family Dermochelyidae; genus Dermochelys; species Dermochelys coriacea. The sequence goes on along the minus strand of NC_050069.1, from coordinate 3,276,162 downwards.
GATTGGTCCTGCTTTGAGCAGGGGGTTGGACTAGAACCTCCTGAGGTCCCTTCCAACCCTGATATTCTATGTGCAGGGCAGGACCCAGACATGGCTGCTGCCCTGGGGAAGCTGCACTCTGGGGAAATGGCTGGCCCGGGCAGCCTGTGAATGCCGGAGTAGATGAGAGAGGCTGTGCTGTGTGCATTGCAGGGGGGATAAAGAGCTGCAGGCTGGGCTACGCTCAGCTACGCAGAACCGGCTGGACTGGTCCTCGGGCTGGGGAAACCCCAGAGACTACTGGGATCGGGGCTCAGTCGGGGGCACTCTCACCTCTGGGGCAGCACTCACCCCAGGGCAGGGCTAGGAGCTGCGGTGTCCTAAAAAGCTCCTGGCCCTCTGGAGCCAGGAAAGCTCCCCGGGGCACTTTTAGTAGAATTCACAGTGTGAACTCCGTGTCCTGGCCAAGTTCCATTTCAGGCGATTCCCTCCTGCACCCTCCTGTTGTCGGGGTAGGGGCGGGGTGGGATCTGTATTTGAGTCCCTGGTCCCAGTTATGTCTTGCTGGGGCCAGTTCTGGGTCAGATCCTAACCTGGGCAGGGGCTGTCTCCTGCTCCGGTGGGTGGGGCTCAGTGCGCAGGGATCATGAGAACAGCTGATCGCTGAGTCCCGCCCGCTGAGATAGCAGACAGCACTAGCCAGTTGTGTTGTGACCTCCACACCCCCGCATGACCTAACGCTGACCCAGAGCTGGGTCTCAGTACTATCCCCTCCAGCCCCACTGATCCCAAGGAACGTTCTGAACACTGCTGGCATGGCCCTGCTGAAATGCAGCTGGCTCTGGGGTGAAGGGCAGCAGGGGGAGTGAACTGTGTAACAATGGGAATCGGGAGGGAAATCCAGGCAAAGTGCCATGGGGTGTAAAGGCCCCACAGAGCAGAGGGGACCCCAGCTGCTGAGTTCAGTCCCAGCCAGAGCCATCACCTGGCAAGAATTCATCTCCCTTCCTCCCCAGCTCCCGGGGGGCTGCGAATGCGGTTGATCAGTTCCTGGTTGCTTGGTGCTCTGCATGTGCTGGGGGGACCCCAGGGGCCAGCTCTCCCCAGCACGAACCTCAGGTATCCAAGCTGCCCCCTCTGGCTGATAGTGAGCAATGACATGCTGGAGTTCCCAGATGCAGCCTGGGGTCTGGGTCCGAATCCCTGTCTGGTTCTGGGGGAGGTGTGGGGGGGTCCAGCCCATTGCCGCGAGGGCTCTGTCAGTGCAGAACCTCCCCGGGGCTCGCGGTGTGTTGTGGTGCCTGGCTATCTAGCTGTGTGGCCTGGTCACTCCGAGCCCATCCCCGGGGCGTTGGAGCCGAAAAGGTAACTCTCCACAGGGGAGAGCCCACACACTGTTCCTGCCTGTATAGAGGCCTCTGGGGCAGGGCCATCCCTGGGAAGATGATGATGGTTTATTATCTGTGTGACGGGTTGGGTCACAGAAACCCCCTTGGGAGCTGCCCCCTGATGTGCTGGGACTACCTCTGAGCCATTTTCCCTGGCAGCCTGGGACTTTAGAACCCTGCCTGGTTGTGCCAGACATGCCAGCCTGCTGCAAACACAGACCCAGGGCCAAACCACGTCCCCCAAAAGCTGCAGGCTTAACTGAAAACAGCTGAAGAAGTGCTCCTGTCTCCAACACCCAGATACCCAGTTCCCAATGGGATCCAAACCCCAAATAAATCCGTTTTACTCAGTATAAAGCTTATACAGGATAAACTCATAAATTGTTCGCCTTCTATAATACTGATAGAGAGATATGCACAGCTGTTTATTCCCCCAGGAATTAATCACTTACTCTGGGTTAATCAATAAGTAAAAAGTGATTTTATTAAATATAAAAAGTAGGATTTAAGTGATTCCAAGTAATAACAGACAGAACAAAGTAAGTTACCAAGTAAAATGAAATAAAACACGCAAGTCCAAGCCTAATACAGTAAGAAACTAAACGCAGGTAAATCTCACCCTCAGAGATGTTCCAATAAGCCTCTTTTACAGACTAGACTTCCTCCTAGTCTGGGTCCAGCAATCACTCACACCCCTGTAGTTATTGTCCTTTGTTCCAGTTTCTTTCAAACATCTCTTTGGGGTGGGGAGGCTATCTTTTGTGCCAGCTGACGACAAAATGGAGGGGTTTCTGAGGGGCTTATATAGCCTCCCTCTTGTGGGTGGAGACCCCTCTCTCTCCCTGTGTAGAATCACAGCTACAAGATGGAGTTTTGGAGTCACATGGGCAAGTCACATGTGCATACTCATGAACGTTTATGCTCAAATAAATTTGTTAGTCTCTAAGGTGCCACAAGTACTCCTTTTCTTTTTGAGAATACAGACTAACATGGCTGCTACTCTGAAACATGTCCATACATGACTCAGTTCTCTACAGGACATTCCCAGGAAAGCTCAGATATGGACTAGCATCCATCAAGGTCCATTGTTAGCCTAGTACTTCCATTTCTTGAATAACCCCTTCAGACTATGTTGACCAAATCTGCCTTAGGTGCTTTCTACAACAAACACCTTAAATACAAGCATAGAGCCAATGCTCATAACTTCAGATGTAAAAATGATACATGCATACGAATAGGATGAATACATGCAGTAGAACATAACCTTTGCAAAGATATGTTACATGACACATCTAGCATAAAACATATTCCAGTTATGTCATATTTACACTCATAAGCATATTTCTATAAAGAATTATGGGGTGCAACGTCACAATCTGTACACCACGGTGCCTGGGAGCCCCCCTCGCAACTCAAGCCCCTACTGGGCTCAGCGCTGCACAAACACAGACTACAAAGACAATCCCTGCCCCGAAGAGCTTCCAAACACAGGACGAGATGAAATAACATGTGGAGCCAGACACACCGATGGACGGGGGAGTGCCAGGGCACAATGGGGGTCAGCGGGGCACGCAGGAATCTCAGCATGGCAGCAGCCGAATACACAGTTTTCCTAGGTGTGCTGACATAGGAGGGCTTGACGTCAGATTCAATGAGCTGACGGGGTCCGTGCAGGCTGGTCCCGAGCAGTGCGAGGCCCCGGAGGGCATTTCCTGAGCGATTCCCCCTGCACCATTGCCTGTGGGTCTGCAGCTGCCCCGAGGCGGAGAGGAATCAATAACAGCTGCCCTCCTGCCATGGAGTCCAGGAGCTCCGGGGAGTCCCCTTGCCTGGGGGCTAAATAGGCTGATGAGGGCTATGTCCATGGAGCCCAGCATAGGAGAGTCTGAGAGAGCTGCGGGGCCTCTGGACCAGCCTGGCAAGGCACAGAGTGTGCCGGTTCCCTGAACCAGACAGGCTCCAATGGGACTGGTCCAGGGACTGCCCTCTCCTGGCTGCTGGCACCTGATGGCGGGGGGCAGAAACAATGTGTTTCATGGGGGTGCTGAGAGCCACTGAGCCAAACTGTAAACCCTGGATATGATGGAAACCACTTCAAGCCAGGGGGTGCTGCTGCACCCCCAGCACCCCTAGTTCCAGCACCTGTTCCTGACCGTCTTTCTCTGCCCCCGTCGGCCTGAGGAGTAGGGCCAGCAGGACCCAGCTCTCCATCCCCGTGGGGGCTGCCAGACTGGTCCTTCCCAAAGGCCATCAGGCTTGGGCCTCAGCCAGGGGTCCGCAAGGGCGGGACAAGCTCCTGTGTGCTACGGAGGAAGATGGGGCCAGGGTGGAGGGGGAAGAACTGGACTGGGGGCTCTGTGTTTTGGCTGCGGTCCCAGACTGGGAGGAAGCGGAACGGCTCAGCCGCAGGGCGTGAAATTTTCCCCCCGCCCTCGGAGCCAGCCTGAGACCCAGAGCCCAGCTGAGTTGCCCAAGCAGGACTTTAGTGGCCCCAGGTGGATTTCCCCAAGGAGGCTCCCATCAGGTTGTTCCCGGAGCTGCATGCGGGTCGAGCTGGTGTCCAGGCTGCTCCCGACCGACCTCCGCCCGTGGCTGCTGAATACCAGCCCTTCCGGGGCCAGGGCCTCCGATACCCCTTCCCCGGATACGACACGACATCCCGGACCTTTCACTATGAACATCAGACACAAACAACTGATGCCGGGAGCCCAGAGTCCCTCCGGCCAGAGGTTACCAGAATGCAGCCGTCCGGAGCCTTGGCTTTGCCCCAGACTCGGCTGGTTACACAGCCAGGGAACAAGGCTGGCCTGCCCCTCAGGCACCCACGGCGGGCATGGCCCATCTCTGGCGCCCTGTCCCCAAGCGCAGCAAGTGCTCTCAGAGCAGTCTGGCTCCAGGTGGTTCTGTCTGCGCTCTGCAGTGTTCTCCGGAGCACGGTGGGCTCTCCCTGGGTGCCGGGTCTGCTGGCTCCTAAGTGTGTCCTGTCCCTTCAGATCCCTCATCCTCTTGCACAGTCACCAGGTGTGAGCCAGGAACCTGGCACCCCCACGACTCCATTGGGTGTTTCTGGCCGGCTCCACATAGGAGCACCTGTCTTCATGGCTGGCAGGTCCTTGGCTGATGCGTTGTACTCCAGGGCTGGCCATCTCCTGTCAGTGGGTCTCCATCCTGGCTGCAGCCGGTCTCCCATTGTTGGTAACAGGTAGGCAGGCCGTTCACCCAGCTGTAAACCGGACAGTCCACCTTATGCTACATCCAGCATGGAGACAGAGACAGGCATGATTTGATCCGGTATCACACAGGAGATGCCATAGTGAGGAGCACATCGCTCTGCACCCGCCAGCATGGACCTTGTACGCACAAGGCTGTGGGGTGGGGTCATGCCAGCTGGAGTGGGCCCTCGCCATTCCCAGAAGGACCAGACCCTCCGGTAAGCTGGGAGCGCAGGAGTAGCTGTCCTTGTGAGAGGCTTGGGCCCCTCACCCTGCCAGTGCCTGCACCCTGACACCCCGGTGAGGGGCTGGTCCTGGGGATGGCTAACCAGGTCCTGACCCAGAAGAAACAGCCTTGTGGACAAGTCTCTCAGAAGCTGTCACAGCTGATTCTGCTTCCCATTACTTGGTGGGTGTTCCGGGCAGGTGGGGTGGTGGGAAGACGCCCATTTCTCTTGAATTCTTCCCGGGCAAACTGGGGTCCATTGTCGGTGGGATGCTGTATCTGCAAAGCGGCTGACAGTTCGCCAGTCACTGCCTTGCTGCTTGTATCGGGCAGGGCCCGGACCTCCCGAACGTTGGCAAAGTCTCCAGTGCATTCAGGTACTGCTTTCCCTGGGGGGTAAGTCCACGCCCAGCTTTTCCCATGGAGGAGCGGGCACCTCACACGGTGCCAGAGCCGCTTCCTGCTGGCAGTTATTACATGGCCGGCAGGCGGCAGGCCCTTCTGCTGAGGAGCAGAGCTGGGGTTTCATCCTGGCCAGGATGCCCACTCTTGAGCCTATCTCAGACAGCGGGCGCTGCCCAGGTGTGGGGCAGGTGTATTTTACATAACAAGGTGGGGAAAACAGGCGTGTGTCCGCAAAATACAACTCCATCCTGCCCACTCGGCTCCTCTTCATTTGGAAATACAGTTCTGCTCCTCCCGATCCTTGGCTTTGGGCTTCTCTCCCTCGCCCCTGCTAGGGTCGTGCTCTGGTTCTGCAGCCTCTTTGACATCCATCGACTTTGTTCCTGACTCAGGGAGACAGCGCAGCCTGTCGGTGGATTCAGTGGTCCTATCTCCTTCCCGCAGCTCACCGACACTGGGTAGTCGGGCCCTGCTCTGGGTGCCAGCTAATACCAGGAATCGTCTTGGACAATGGCTGATGTCTGCCTGGTAGTGCTGGAGAAGCTGCAGCCTCTTTGGACCACAAAGAAAGAGCTCAGGGGACAAAGGGGTCTGTGAATGGTGGATCCTTGTGGCCGGAGGGCTGGAGGTGCTGGGAGCTTGATGCATGTGAGAAAACAGCTTAGGCAAAGATCGTAACTTGCAGTAAGTAACGTGTAGCCCCCAGGAAGCGTGTTATTTGGGTTTGATTTGTAACTTGCCCTGTTTCGGGCTCTCTCGCTCAGTGGCACTGAAATCTCTGTTCCTTAGTAATAAACGTCTGCTTAGTTTGCCATTGAGCCATCCCAGTGCCATGTATTAAGGTAAAGAGCATGTCCTCGGTGAGCCAACAGGCTGGTGTTTGGGCTCTGGCTCTGGCTCAGAGAGGGGATTTCTGTGGGCATTTGGGGGAGGGACTGGACACTGCAGAGACGTCTCTGGGGAACTGAGCGGTGCCCGCCAGGCGAGGGTTTAGCCAGGAGGCGTTTGCTGGCGAGGTGGACAGACTGGTGTGGCCGGGGCTGTCGCACAGGTTAAGCTCCAGCCAAGCTCCCCCTTGCTGAGGTAGAGAGAGGGGTACCACAGGGGCTCCCCGAGAAGAGCACCACGCTCCCCTACAAATGCCACAGCCAGCAGCGTTTGTTCTGTTTGGGGTGCCCTTGCTCAGACCCTGCTTGCACTCGGCTGATGTAAGTGACTGGCTGCTCCCGCAGCAGAGCTCCACCCAGTCCTTTCTACCATGCAGCACCTGGGGGTGGCAGTGGCTCTCCTGGCTGGTGATGCTCCAGGACAGGGGCATCCAATGTCATCCTGCCTTGTGAGCTGGCATCTGGGTTCCGTTCCTGCAGCCAGGGGTGGTCAGAACTTGGACAGAAAATGGATGAATAAGAATATAAGAACGGCTAGACTGAGTGAGACCAAGGGTCCATCCAGCCCAGTCTCCTGTCTACTGACTATGGCCAATGCCAGGTTCCCCAGAGGGAATGAACTGAACAGGGCAACCATCACGTGATCATTTCTACGAAGCACTCTGCCCCGTCACATCCACTGCAGCTGGCCTGTCTCTGACTGTCTTGGTCTAGCTGGGATCTGCTTTCAGTCCCTCTGCCCTGAGCAACACCTGTCACCTCACGAAGTTCAGGTCACGTTTTGTCTGGGCTGAATTTTAGGTTCTTGTCCTTACATCACTGTAGAAAAGGCTGGTCATTTTCAGTCAGGGTCTCGTTCCATGTCTGTATCATTGCTCCCTTCACCTGCATGGAGGATAACGTCTGCAGTTATTTTCACCCCAGGTAGCCCTTCTGGTGCTTGGGTGAGTTGTGATGCTGGCAGATCAGGTGCCAGCTTATGCCAAAGTTGCCATGTCTCAAGGGAGCTTGCTGAACATAGAAATGTCTACAACTTTTTGGAACTTAAGATTGTACCTCATTTCTGTATCTGTGGTTACCTGCTTTAATCTTATAAATCTCTCTAACTTCTTTTTCCTAGTTAATAAATCTGTGTATAGTTTATTATAGGACTGACTACAAGCATTGGCTTTGGTGTGAGAGCTAAAGCGCAGGTGACCTGGGGTAAGTGACGGGTCCTTTGGGACAGGGAGTAACCTGACTATTACCGTATCCTTGGGGTAAGGGCCCAGCTATCTCACAGGCAGCTCCCCTGGGTGGCAGGACAGATGGGGGCACCCAAGGGGCCTGTCTGTGACTCCCAGGTTAGGCTGTTGTAGGGCCTGAGGAGTTCACACCTGGTAACTGGTTGGTGAAATCGAATACAGAGCTTGCAGCCAATGGGGGTTGGTGCTGGGTTCCCAGCCCTCTGCCCTGAGGCTGGCATGCACGCTCTGGGGTCACGGCAGGCAGCATTACATGAGCCTTCTCTGGAACACTTCTGGTGCTGGGCTTGTGTCTGTCAGCACGCACAGCCATGTGTAACAACCAGACAGTGTTGCACAGGTTGTCAGCACGCTGGACTCTATCCAGGCTGACGTGCCAAGCCCCATTCCTCACATCCCAGCCCGTACAGATACTGGCTTTGGAAAGTTCTGGCAAGATGTCATCAGTTGTGGCCAGTGGATAGTGGCATCTTTACAATGCCTAGACCAGAGGCCATGTGTTATTTATCTGATGGTTTCTTACCATCACCATGCTGCTAACTCAGCCTGCATTGGCCTCTCCAGGTGTTAAGTATCAGAGGGGTAGCTGTGTTAGTCTGGATCTGTAAAAACAGCAAAGAGTCCTGTGGCACCTTATAGACTAACAGACGTATTGGAGCATAAGGTTTCGTGGGTGAATGCATGTTTAGAAGAACATCTGATGAAGTGGGTATTCACTCACGAAAGCTTATGCTCCAATACGTCTGTTAGTCTATAAGGTGCCACAGGACTCTTTGCCACTTCTGTGTGTTAAGATACCCCTGCTCTTCAGCTTGCAAGCTCCTTGCATACTGGAGTGCGCAGTGCCAGTGGAATTTTCCTTCGTGGTAAGTTCACAGGTTTCACTTGCAGCTTTCCTTCGAGGCCCCCGCTGCCTTGGGAAACACCACCCCGTGCTTCTCAGATGGGCTCCGTTGTCCAGGGGACGCCTCCTTTTGCTACTTGCACTGCAGCGCTGAAATCCTGACCCTGCTCCCTGAGAAGCTCCATGGCTTGTATGGCTGTGTGCATGTGTGTGTGTGCAGTGTGGGGTGTGTGTGGGGGGGGTTGCAGTGTGTATGCGTGTGCATGCAATGTGGCATGTGTGTGTGCATGTGCAGCATGTACATATGTGTACACCGTGTGGGGTGTGCAGTATGTATGTCTGTGCATGTGCGCAGTGTGTACATGTGTGTGTGTTTGTGTGTGTACAGTGTGTGTGCAGGGTGGGGTGTGCAGTGTGCTCCCCATCCACCACTGCAAACTTCATCTGGCAGTGCCTGTTGCTTTCTGGGTTAGTTCTCACTTTAGAATAATAGAATCATAGAAGATCAGGGTTGGAAGGGACCTCAGGAGGTCATCTAGTCCCACCCCCTGCTCAAAGCGGGACCAACCCCCAACTAAATTATCCCACCTAGGGCTTTGCCAAGCCTGACCTTAAAAACTTCTAACGAAGGAGATTCCACCACCTCTTTAGGTAACCCATTCCAGTGCTTCACCACCCTCCTAGTGAAAAAGCTTTTCCTAATATCCAACCTAAACCTCCCCCACTGCAACTTGAGACCATTGCTCCTTGTTCTGTCGTCTGTCACCACTGAGAACAGTCTCGATCCATCCCCTTTGGAACCCCCTTTCAGGTAGTTGAAAGCAGCTATCAAATTCCCCCTCATTCTTCTCTTCTGCAGACTAAACAATCCCAGTTCCCTCAGCCTCTCCTCATGAGTCGTGTGTTCCAGTCCCCTAATCATTTCCGTTGCCCTCCGCTGGACTCTTTCCAATTTTTCCACATCCTTCTTGTAGTGTGGGGCCCAAAACTGGACACAGGACTCCAGATGAGGCCTCACCAATGTCGAATAGAGGGGAACGATGACATCCCTCGATCTGCTGGCAATGCCCCTACTTATACAGCCCAAAATGCCATTAGCCTTCTTGGCAACAAGGGCACACTGTTGACTCATATCCAGCTTCTCGTCCACTGTAACCCCTAGGTCCTTTTCTGCAGAACTGCTGCCGAGCCGCTCGGTCCCCCTTTCCCATGGGCTGCATTCTGCTCTCTCTGGACATGCGTAGCTTGCGCCTGCTCTTTGCGATAGGTGAGTTTGAGTCCCATCCCCACAGGAATCATGCTGTAGGAGGCTCTGCCCCCACAGGGCATTGCCCGTAACCGTCGCTGTGTGCACGGAGGGTGGGATTGTCCTTCGCTGCTGTCCTGGCCCGGCAGCCCGAGTCTGCTACGCTCTGGGACTCCAGGAGGGTCGCGATGTCATCGCTGCTGTCTGACGGGCCCTCCCCCTCTTGCACCAGGCCGAGCTTCCTCAGCTCCAGGGGTTCCTGGCAGTGCTGCCCTGGGCGGGCACTTCTCCGTTACCCGCCCAGGTGCCCGCAGGCAATGCGTCTCCCCGGGGGGCTGGAACATGCCACCTGTTCTCTGCTGGGGTCTCCCTGGAGGTATTCCTGGGGCTGCCCTGCCTCCCTGGGCTTCCATCCCGTCTCCTGAGGCTTCAGCTGCACGCCCCACGGCTCAGCATCTGTCTAATGTGAGATGGTCTTCCTGGAGCAGCTGCTCCCGCAGGGCCGATTATCTGGTCTGGAATTAGGGCTTCTGTCAGCTCCCCGAGACTGCCCGGCGCAGCCCATGTGCGTAATGTAGTAACATAGGGGGCTGTCCCCTCCCCTTCGGGCCCCAGGGCCCCGGGATGCTGGGAGGCTCGAGGCTGTGGTGTCTCGGCTTCGCTCCCCAGGAAGGTTCACTAACAGCTCCACTGTCCTGCCGTTGTCACCCTCCTGCACGGCCAGGTCTGCGTGCGGCTGGAACGCCTCCTCCCACCGGGTCCGTCGCTGGCCTACGCCTGTGTCTGCATGACCCAGGGCTGCAGCCCGAGTGCCATGGCTCCCACTGCCGGCCCTGCCCTGCAGAGAGTGCATGGCTCCCATGCTGGCACCGTGGGGCACTAGCACACAGGGCAGCTGAGCGCAGGTGGAACGTCACTAAACACTGGGCTCTGCTCTGTCCACATGGCCACGTTGCACCCAGCCCTGCTCCCCTGGTCCACTGGTGCCCCCTCAACAACAGACCCTCCCGCCATGGGCCCCCCGACTCCAGTGCCACTGATCGGGACACATGGAGGATCCTTCCAGCCCCAGCCCAGAATGAACGGGACGCTAAAGAATCTGCTGTGGAGTCTAGTGTGATAGAGCTGGGGGGCTGAGACCCAGGACTCTTGGGTTCTACCCCCAGCTCTGGGAGGAGGGTGGGGCCAAGTGGGATAGAGCAGCGGGGGCTGGGAGCCAGGACTCCTGGGTTCTGTCCCAGCTCTGGGAGGGAGGTGGGCTCCAGCAGTCCGAGCCACAGGAAGGATGAGCCGGGGGTTCCTGGCTCTGGGAGGGAAGCGTGTCCTAGTGGTTACAGTGGAGGGCTGTAACATCAGGGATTCTAGCCCCAGCTCTGCACTGATTCACTGCATGACCCTGCATGACTCACTTCCCTGGGAGCCCGTTCCCCGGCTTTGCTGCGTGCTGGGGCTGACGAGGCCGGTGTGGTGGTCGGGGCTCGCCAGGGCAGAGTGAAGTGCCCATCTCCAGCAGAACCACCCCTGCTGTTCACAAACCCTCACTGTCCCCATGTGCGAGACAGGGCTTGTCCTCCAGGGGAGGGAGTTAAGGCACAGAGGGGAAAGGACTGGCGCAGGTTGGCGGTGGAGTGGGAACCAGGAGCCTGTCGTCCATGCGTCTGCCCCGTGCAAGCCTTTCCTTCCTCGTGGAGGAGCTGGGGCCGCTGGGTGAATGAGCTGTCCTGTCTCCAGGGCCGGGGCTGGAGCCATGTTGGGCAATAGCCTCAGAGCAGATCCTGCCTGCTCATTTCCTCCCGGCGGGGGCAGCTCTGCTGACGATGCTGGAGCAGGGCCGTGCCCGCTCTCCTGGCAGAGCAGAGCCCCGCCACTCCCCGGCTGGGCTGGGTAACTCGGAGCCACCTTGCCCTGCCCCTATTGCAGGAGGATCTGCAGAGCTGGACGGGTTCTGTGGAATGGTTAACCCGAGGCAATCTCACCCTGAGCCAATCACAGGCGGCAGTAGCAAATACTTGCCGGATTAGAGCCACTGCTCCCCACAGCTCTGGCTCTCTGGCCCCGGGGAGCCTGGCCGGAGCCGCTGCATCTCCCTGAGCCCGCGCAGCCTTCGAGGACGCTGCCATGGCTCTCCTGGTGCCCCTGGTTCTGCTCTGCCTGGGGGGGGCCGTGTGCCCGGGGCGAGGGGCGCCGGTGCCCAGCCAGGAGGAGATGCTGCAGAGCGTGTGGGCCCTGCTGGCGTCGGGAGAAGGCTCTCTGCCCCACGATGCCCTGGACTCCCTCTTAAGTATCGTGGCGGCCCGTGTGCAGTGCCCAGCAGTGCCGTGTGAAAAGGTAACGCCGCAGCCAGGCGCGGTCCACTCCCCTCCTTCCTCTGCGGGTCGGGAGCAAAGACTGGGTCAAACTCCAGCCTGGGCGGGAGGGGACGAGGCAGCAGGAACGGCAGGTTCCCAGCCGGGGCGTCGCAGCCAGGCCACGGCACCGGCTTCAGGGGGAGTGCCCCGTCTTGGGGTGGGAGATGCGGGGGTGCCACGCAATGGGGAGATGTTAGTGGAGGGGCGTGCAGGGATGGCTCCGGCCAGAGGAGCATCTCCCTGAGCGATGGGGGAGCCCTGGCGTAGCTGGTGCTTTCAGTACTGGCGCTAGCGTGTAGGGGGCAGGGGTGGGAGGATGCCCTGGCTGCCCCGGCTGGTGGCTGGGATCCAGGCCAGCTCCGGCACCGGGAGGAGCAGGGAGGCAGCTCCTTTGTTCCCAACAGTTTACCATCCCTTAGCCCCCTACTCCTCTGACACAGGGCGTCTGTCCCCAGACACAGAACCGGTCCCTCGGCTCGTTTCCCGGGCAGGTTCCTCCCCCCGGGTCTCGCCTGCACCAGCGTGTCTCTGAAACGCCCCAGCGCCAGCCCAGTGTGAGCTCATGTAGACGGGAGCAGGCACTTCAAGCCCCTTGTGAGCAGAATCAGCCCAGACTGGCTGGGCCGGGTCGGCAGGAGAGGGGTGGAGCCGGGGACCTGCACAGGGGCTGGGGCAAGTGCCAAGGGGCTGCCAGGGCAGAGCCAGCCTGGGGCCTCGATTCTACTGTGTCTGTCTCAGCTGCGCCTGGCGGGCTCCAGCTGTTGCCCAGGGCTGCAATTACCGAGGTGACTCGGACTATTACCATTGACTGGGCCAAATCCTGGGCAGTCTCTGATTAGGGAAATTCCCCAGGAAGTCAGTGGGAGTTTGGCCTGCACCGCAAGGGAGCAAGGCTCAGAATTCGCCACTCCCTGCTGCCAGCGGGAGCCTGGCACACCTGCTTCACCTGGGTGCCCATGGCCAACCAAGGGGCAAGGGAAGGGGCATCAGGCCTGCGCTCTGTCCAGTGTGTGTGTGTGCGCGCGTGCACTCTGTTTGCATGATCCCCTTGTGTCTGGCATGTCAGCACCGTGTAAGTGTGGGGTGTGCACTGTTTATATGTGTGTGTGCAGTGTGTGGGTATGTGTGTAGTATATGTAAACTATGTGCGTTTGTATGCAGCGGGGGTGCGCAGTGTGTATGTGTGTGTGTGCACGCAGTGGGGATGTGCAGTGTATCCATGTGTGTGTGTGTGCACAGTGCGGGTGTGAAGTGTGTATGTGTGTGTGTGCAAGTAGTAGGGATGTGCAGTGTATACGTGTGTGTGTGTGCGCACACAGTGTGGGTGCACAGTGTGTACGTGTGTGTGTGCAAGCAGTAGGGGTATGCAGTGTGCATGCATGCAAAGTGGGAGTGTGCCGTGTGTACATGTGTGTGTGCACGCAGTAGGGTTGCACATTGTGTAAGTATGTGGTGTGCATGCAGTGGAGCTGTGCAGCGTGTATGTGTGTGTGTGCACGCAGTGGAGATGTGCAGTGTGTAGGTGTAGCCAAGCCGGCGCGGCTACATGGCCATTGCCCGAGGCTGGAGATCTGGTCTCTGAGACTGGCTGCTCCGGGGAGTGTTTTGCACTGTAGATGAACGCAGTGACTCCAGCTAGAGCAAGCAGGGAGCTGGCCGTTCCCTGCTGCCTGGGGCCGCGCGCTTTGCATCCACACAGGACGCCCAGCCAGCCTTGCTTGCCTGATAAGAGCTGCCGAAGGTAGAGAGGCAAATACTCCCCTAGGACAAGGCTACTCTGGGACCAGGTTAGCAGTAGGGTCCCTTCCTGACCTGGCCACCATCGGACCTGTCCCCAACACGCGGGCGTGTCAGTGCATCGGGCCTGCCAAGAGCTTGGTGTGCGAGCTCATGAGCGAGCCCAGCCTTACCCCCACCTGACATGGGGAAACTGAGGCATGAGGTGGCAAACACAACGGGCCTGTTGGACACACCCCCGAGAGCTGCTGGGTGCTCAGCACGTCCCAAAATCTGGCCCTGCGTCCAGATGCCAATATCAGGTGTCCGACTGTGAAACCGTCAGCCCCACTGTCAGCGCCCGTGGTGCAGAACCCCAGCAAGAGCCGCTTTCTTCTTATGCAGAACGAGAACTTTGTTAGAATAAGGGAAGCCCTGTGATCCCCAGGGCTGCTGCTTCTCAGCGGGGTCTCAGCCAGGGATGGTGCTCAGGGACCACCCTGTCCCCCTCAAGGGTGCGGAGGGTTCTGGGGAGTCCTGAGATGGGAAAGGTTGGAAACCCTTGGCCTAGACCCGTCCCCAGCTCCCCGCTGCTGACTGGAAGCGGCTGGGCCCGAAGCTCACACAGAGACTCACCAATGGCCCAGAGCCAGGCCCTACGCTGGGGATCCCAGCTCCTTGGGTCCCAGGCTCACTGCCCCAAGGGCGCCAAGGTCTGAAGCTGAGGTAAAATGCCCCCTTTGACCCCAGCGCCACAAGTCACCTCGAGGGGCTCACCACCCCACAGATGGATTGGGGTAGTTACCCCAGTGCAGCCGAGAGCAGGTGTGGCAGGGCACGCCGGGCATCCAGTGGGCTCTGCAGTCTCCAGGCCATCGTCACAGCTTGTCACCGATGGCCAGAGGCTGCCCGGTCCCAGTGCGTTGTGGTTTGTGCCAGCCCCAGCTCTGCCCCTCTCCCCACAGTGCATCTCCGTGCCGGACGTCTTCACGCTTGTGGGCAAGGCAGGGACAGGCGACGCCAACCTCACGGCTGCGGAGCTCCCGCAGCTGGGCGCCGGCGTGCTGCTCTACCTGACAGACCCTGCAGCCACCTGCGCTGCAGTGAGGGGCGGCCGATGGGTGGCCGAGGCCGGGGCCTTCCTCACCAGCTTCTCCAGCGGGAATCCCGTTGCCGGGCCCACGGCGGAGAAAGTGGCGGAGCTGCTGGGAGGCATGCGGGAGAATTACAGAGACGCAGACAGGCACCAGGTAAGCGTGTGTGTGTGTGTGTGTGTGTGTGTGTGTGTGTGTGTGTGACTGCCCCCTGCTGGGGAATCGTGTGTGTCACTGCAGGGAATGAGATCTGTTTATTATTATTGTTATTGCCCCTTCAGACCCCAGTGTCACCCTCTGCCAAGTGGCAGCAGATATCTGGTGCTTTGCAGGTCAGCTTCTCAGCGGAAGAGAAATCAATGATACAGGGCCTGGGTCTATTCTGAGAGTGACTTGTTTATTTACATACATGTACCGGTCCTGGAAAACGGGGGGAGGAGGGGGAAGGAGGGTGGTCAAACAGTGTACAGGACATTCCCTTCTTCCAGGAATCTGATTCCAGTTCCCAGGGAGCTACTGTGCGTCAAGAACTGACCCTGGTACAGAGCAAACTCCTGCAGCTCACACAGCTCCACAAACCCAGAACCCAAACAGTTCTCCCAAGACTGAACCCTTGCTTACTCACTGCAAACTCGGCAAACTGTGCATCACAGTGTCACCTAGTGATACCTGCTATAGCATTATTATTTGTATTCAGCAGCACTTAGGGTGTGTTTTCACTGCCTTGTCTCTGGGACTTAGACTCATGTGATTCCAAGCCGGCTCTTCAGCGTCCACACTGCATTGTAAACCTGGGCTTACCATTGCTGGACCCGGGTCTCCCAGTCGTGCTGACAGGTCCGTACTGCACTATGGGTCTCACAGCCTTGCTAACAGGTCCGTACTGCACTATGGGTCTCACAGCCCTGCTAACAGGTCCGTACAGCACTATGGGTCTCACAGCCCAGCCAAGAGCCAAAGGTCCATACTGCACTACGCAGCCCTTTTGACTTGGTTCTGCAGCTTGAGTGGCATCCACACTGGCAAGTGACAGGGCTGGGACCTGACTCACAGCGGGACTCAGGCTGTGACCCACCCTCTAGCAGCTCCTGAGTGGTGTCTGACCCAATTCAGATTGGCTTGCGTGTGGACAGAAGGGAGGTTTGGGTACGAAGCTGAGTGTCCAGTGTAAACGTAGCCAGGCCCAATTGCACTGGGCTCTGTACTAACATCACTCCCTCACTCCCTGCCCTGAAGAGCTCCCCCTCGAGGACAGGCAGAGATGGCAGGTGGAGAGAGCAAACGGGAACAATGAGACGATTGCGGAGTGAAGCAGCGGTGCTGCCATAAGCACCCTATTCATGACTTGTGTGTGCGGGCATGTGCCCCAGGCCAGGCCCTGGCTGAGCAATGCATGAGTAGACACAGGCTCTGGGACAGGTCACTGGACAAACACTTGGGGGAGGCAGGGACCCTGCTGCATGGCACCTCGGGACCAGCGCTGGGAGGGCGCAGAGCGAAACCATTGAGTGCGCCCACAGCCGGGTACCGCGAGGGAATGACAGGGGAAGGAGGGGAGGCCAGAGCATCTCTCCACAGAGCCCTAACCAGGGCCCAAATTGTGATCCCCCTCGAAGGCTGATTCAGATAAATGCCACAACTGGACGGCTTTGGGGCCAGATTCAAACTGGGTCCCCCCAGGCTCTGTGTCCCATTCCCAGCCCTGCCAGTCCTCCCACCCTGGGGCCGGATCGGAGCTGGCGCCCCCGTTGAGGAAAGGCCCCATGTCCCTGTTGTCAGCTGGCGTGTGCGTGTTCTGCCCGTGTGCGGTCCCTTCTCGGCGCAGGTCGCTGGATCAGCTGACGAGTCGCTGCCTTGGGAGCGCTGGTTCGGCTGCTCAGTGTGTCCAGCCCTGGCGCTGCCGTGTTCCGGGGCAGCTCTGCGGGCACGGCTCAGTGACCACGGCGCTTGGCCAGGTTTCGTGCTGTCACGCCACAGTCCACACGCTCCCCGGCCCGCTAACACACAAGGGCCCTGTGGCAAGGAGTGGCTCCGTCAGCGGAAGGACTCGGCGCTGCCCCCGCGGCCGAACCAAGAATGAAGGCGAAGTCCCCCGACTCGTACAGACCAAACCACACAGCCAGCGTACCCCCCACGGACAAGCCACCCCGAGCCGTCGTCCGCCGAACCGTCCTAGCTTGTACCAGATGGGGATGGGAGGGGGGACTGTACTGGCTGGAATATATTCATGGAAATATCTAGTGCCTGGGACACTAGCAACAACTTTGCCCCGTTCATGTACTGGGCCAGGGCTTAAATCCTCAAAGCCCCACCCCCCCGCCTGCCATTCAGGGCTTATGGCTTTATCCCTCGGGAGGGGGTAGGACTTGGGCTTTAACCCTGTGGTGGGGGGGCGGCGTCAGGGCTCAGGACTTTAGCCCCACAGGCGGGGTGCTGGGGCTCAGGCAGGGTGAAAGGAACTTAAGGGACTTACCTGCATGCAGGGCCGGGGTCCTGAGTGGTGGGGGGCTCAACCAGAAGGGGCGGGGCCTTGGGTGAAAGGGGCGGGGCCTTTAAATCTCCGTGCCCTTTAAATCGCCACCGCTACCCCAGGACTCCAACAGTGATTTAAAGGGCCCGGGGCTCCGGGCCCTTTTAAATTGCTGGCCTGGGGAAGCTGCCCCCCGCCGGTACGGTTGGCTGTGTACTGGCTCTTGCTGGTACGCTGTACTGGACAGGACTGGCTTACTTTCACCTCAGGGCTCAGGGCTTTAGCCCCATGGTGGCGGGGGCGGGGGGCTGCCAGGGCTGGGGGCTTTAGCCCCATGGGGGGAAGGGGCGCCAGGGCTCAGGGCTTTAGCCCCATGGGGGGGAGCATGGGCCTGGAGGGGTTGGGTCTGGGACTTTGACTGAGGGGTGTAATTCTCAGCTGATTCGGAGTAACTAGGCTATTTGCCAGTGCTGTGTCTATAAGAAGCAAAACAGGTGTTTGGAGCAGGGACGTCACAAAAGAGCCCTTCACTAAAAGTGTTGTGTCACTAGTTACTACACAGCACTGTCCAGCCATGCGATGGGTTGTTCTTGCAGCGGGCGGTTACCATCTGGTAAATTTTGCTGGACAGGAGACAGGAGCGACCCCCTTCTTTGTTCCACTGGATTGGGCTGGATTTTTATGGCCACACACTGGAATCGGGATGTTAACAACATTTCTGGCCCCTGTTGGTTTGCATTGCTCTGCGGTGCACCAGTCGCTGACGTAGACTGCGTTGTATTTTTGTACAGTCCCATTCTCCATCCTCCCCAACCCCCTGTCCAGCACTAACTGTTAAGCTCAAGTCATGCAAGCCCCATGGCACAGCTCTGCTGTGGTCCCTGGCAGAGGTGGGGCGCGAGGTGTGTGTGGGGGGAAGTCAGCTTAGAGTCCCTCTCGGAAAACACCGATGCGCAGTTGAGGACAGCACTCACAGCCAGGTCCGATTGCCCAGTGGTTCTGTGTGCCGGGATCCTGGCCCATTGCAGTCCCAATGCCCTCTGCTCACGAGCCCTGTGCCCATCAGTGGAGTGCGGATGGGGCCAGGAGTCTGTCACCTGCCCACCTGCCCCAGCAATCACCCCTGCTGACTCGAGACACCGTGTCCCTGCCTGGCTGCCCCCCATCACTGGCCGGTCGTGTTGCCCTGGAAAAGCTCAGACGGGGCCGTGGGACAGTCCATGCAGTGCCTAGGGCCATCCAAGAGCTGGAGCGAGGCGATCGCGCGAGCTGGGCCCTTTCCAGCCAAGTGGCGCTGCCAAGACCGCTGGCGAGAGAGCTGGGACTGTGGCCAAGGAGGAAATTGGCTGGTTACGCTTGTTAGCAAACAGCTCCTGGGATTGAGGCTGGGAACTGGCTGGCAGAGCCCAGCGGGGGCGTCCAATCCACAAACTGTGACCCCCTCTCCTCTAACACTGGGAAGGGAGAGGGGCTGAGGTCCCCCCTGGGAGCCTGTGGGACATCCTGATCTGTCGCTGTCATGGTAGCGCCTTGCCCCCTCCCCATATCACCAGATCTCACCTCTAGGGCATGTCTCGCGGTATCTGGGGGGGTCCTAAAGCTCCAGGCCCTGGAGTCAGGGGATTACAGGAGACTTGCAGCACAAACACCCAGCAGCTTCCAGACCTGCGAGCTGCTGAGAAAAGCAGGAGACGCCCTCCCTCCCCTCGATAGCCCCCTTTGGTATTTCTCATCTCCTCTTGGTGGGCGCTTTCTCGCTCTCCTTCCTCTGTGTGTCCCACCCCCCGCACCGCGAATCCACCCCCCACAGCGGCTGGGGGAGCCCCGACCCATGGGGCGGAGGTGGGGCTGGGCTGGGAGCCGTTCTCATCAGCCCTCTCCCCCCAGCCGTGCCTGGACGCGGGCCGTGTCCTGCAGCAGAGCGCCGCGGTCTCTGGCCGGGTGACGGCCGACGTGGCCGGGAAGGTGCTGGTGACGGTCATGTACCACGCGCTGCTGGGGGACTGCTTCCATGCCCTGCCGCCCCCCCACTATTTCCTGGGGTACATCTTTCGTCACTACGGCAACGAGTCCCAGAACCTGACGCTGGCAGGTGAGTTGGGGCAGCTGTGGTCAGGGATAACCCAGGGCTCGGTTCCCCCCCACACCCCTGCAGGCTCCTCCTCCTCGCAGGGCCCCAGAATCCTTTGCAGCAGGCCACTGGGGGAGGGCTGGGTCCCCAGGGGGACAGCTGGCGGGGACGGTGCTTTGCTGAGCTCCCGCCCCGTAGGAAAGGATGGCACAGGGCGATGGGTCCTGCAGCCCTTCAGCTCCGTGGCCAGCGGGCGCTTGGCATGGGTTTCCCTGCCAACAGGGCGTGTGCCACCTGCTGGCTCCAGGTGTGAGCAGGGCGCCCTCCGGTGGTAGGCTCAGGGACGGCCATGAGCCCCGTCCCTGCCGTCGCTCCAGGCCAGGACTGGTGCCGGTTCTGAGAGGCCCCCGGGCAAAGCCCTGCTCCGGCCCCCGGCAGGCCGATGGTGTGACGCAGGGTCCCCATTACGTCCCAGAGAGCTGGGCTCCCGACAGCCTGGCTGGGTTCTCCCCACTCGCCGGGGGAGCCGGGCTCAGAGGGGGAAATTCCTGCAAAGTCCCATCCCAGCCCCTGCCTCAGCAGCGCCCTCTCCAGGGTGGGGGGGATGGATTTTCCCAGCCATGTTGCACTTGACAACGTCGATGGCGCCCGGCTGCCCACTCCTGGAGCTCTGGGCAGCTGGTGCGCCAGCATCCCCGGGCCCCAGCCAGCTCTGAGCCCTGGGTGGGGGAGGATTAGATGGGGATGGGCAGGAGGCTGCAGGGGAAGGGCCGCTCCTGCCCAGGGGCGACTGGGCTGGGAGCTGGTATTACAGGGTTGCCCTGTGACAGGCCTGACTACACTGATGGGCCATCTGGCCTTGGGGCCAAAGGATGAGCACGCGGACCACCACCATGACAATGGAGCGCACGCCAATCACCACAAGGAGCCCGCATTAGCTCCCCGTGATAGCCAGCACCCTGGCAATCACACAGACCCCGACGATCACTTGGATCCGCACCATGGCAACACGCTCAGGCGGCTGAGGAGCCTCCCCGGAAAGAGGAAGCTGGATGATCCCGGTCTTGTCTGGGACACGGTAGGCAGCGGGGCCACTGCTCTCCCCAAGCCGGCTGTCTGAGGGACCCAGAGTCCAGGGCAGGGGCATCTGGAGAATCATTGGGTTAAAGGCCAGAGGGACCCAGATCATAGTCTGACCTCCTGGGTGTCACAGGCCCCCAGCACTCCCTGGCGAACCCCACAGCTGAAATGTGACCAATGCACCCCAGCCCATAGGCAGAGCACAGCAGGGACCGAGGGGTACCGGTGCCTGAGGCCCCGCAATGGCAGGGCAATGTCCCAGTGAGCTACACCCAGCGAATCCTGGCAAGTGACCCGCATGCTGCAGGGGAAGGTGACCCCCCTGAGGTCCCTGACAGTCTGACTGGGGGGAAACTCCTTGCCCACCGCACATGTAGGGATATCAGACCCTGGGCATGTGAGCAAGAACCAGCCAGCCAAACACCAGAGAAAGGGACTGCCATCCCCAGTGCTTGAGGAAGGAGATAAATCCTCCAAGGATACACTGGGGAAGATCCCTTCCTGACCCCGCCGGTGGCCGGCTGAAGCCCTGAAGCATAGACACAAACCGGAAGTGAGCCCCGGGCTGCCGAGCCCAGCCCCCACCATCACCAGCCACCCGCCAGAAACGCGTCCAGCTCTCTCCTTCCTAACCCCAATTCAGTTGCTCTCCCCAGAACCACTAGTGGTAGGCTGTCCCAAAGCCCGAGAACAGAACCCAGGAGTCCTGACTCCTAGCCTCCCTCTAGCCAAGCTCCCCTCCCAGGGCTGAGAACAGCCTTTCTCAGGATAATGGGTACTGCCTGGCAGCAGCCTGGCTGGACAGAGGTCTGGGGGCAAAGCCACGGGATAGGAAAGTTTCACACCTGCGTTTGAGTTTAGGGCTGGAGTCGTGTCCTGCTGTCTGGTGAGCAAAGGGCAGTAGCTCAGGGCTGGTCCCAGTGGCAGGAAGCAAAGAGCGTGGATTGCACCCTCAGCAAGTTTGCAGATGACACTAACTGGGAGGAGAGGTAGATACGCTGGAGGGGAGGGATAGGATACAGAGGGACCTAGACAAATGAGAGGATTGGGCCAAAAGAAATCTGAGGAGGTTCAACAAGGACAAGTGCAGAGTCCTGCACTTAGGACGGAAGAATCCCATGCACCTCTGCAGACTAGGGACCGAGTGGCTCGGCAGCAGTTCTGCAGAAAAGGACCTAGGGGTTACAGTGGACGAGAAGCTGGATATGAGTCAACAGTGTACCCTTGTTGCCAAGAAGGCCAATGGCATTTTGGGCTGTATAAGTAGGGGCATTGGCAGCAGATCGAGGGACGGGATCGTTCCCCTCTATTCGACATTGGTGAGGCCTCATCTGGAGTACTGTGTCCAGTTTTGGGCCCCACACTACAAGAAGGACGTGGAAAAATTGGAAAACGTCCAGCGGAGGGCAGCAAAAATGATTAGGGGACTGGAACACATGACTTATGAGGAGAGGCTGAGGGAACTGGGATTGTTTAGTCTGCGGAAGAGAAGAATGAGGGGGGATTTGATAGCTGCTTTCAACTACCTGAAAGGCGGTTCCAAAGAGGATGCAGAGTAGCAGCCGTGTTAGTCTGTATTCGCAAAAAGAAAAGGAGTACTTGTGGCACCTTAGAGACTAACAAATTTATTAGAGCATCCGATGAAGTGAGCTGTAGCTCACGAAAGCTTATGCTCTAATAAATTTGTTAGTCTCTAAGGTGCCACAAGTACTCCTTTTCTTTTTTCCAAAGAGGATGGATTGAGACTGTTCTCAGTGGTAGCAGATGACAGAACAAGGAGTAATGGTCTCAAGTTGCAGTGGGGGAGGTTTAGGTTGGATATTAGGAAACACTATTTCACTAGGAGAGTGGTGACGCAGTGGAATGTGTTACCTAGGGAGGCGGTGGAATCTCCTTCCTTAGAAGTTTTTAAGGTCAGGCTTGACAAAGCCCTGGTTGGGATGATTTAGTTGGGGGTTGGTCCTGCTTTGAGCAGGGTGTTGGACTAGATGACCTCCTGAGGTCCCTTCCAACCCTGATCTTCTATGATTCTATGCAGAGCCACCAGCCCAGGCAGTGTGGCAGCAAGAGCATTACGCTTGGACCTCGGGCTGGCAGTGAACCAGGGCAGAGCAGGCTGAGAAGCTGGAAACCTTCTGGGGGTGGGCTGGATCCATGTCGCTGGAGCCAGGACAAAGCCCTGGAGAGGCCGCTATCCACTGGCTGAGGGCCCTGGGCCGTGGAGGGCTCAGATCCGTGGCTTGGGTGCCCCTGACTCCATCAGTAACTCACCATCTGTGTTTCCAGATGTGTCTGAGCCCCGGTGACCTCCTGGAGATCTACAGCCTTGAGCCCGACGCAGGGATCTCTGGCCCGGACTTCACCAGCCTCAGCCCGGCTCTGATCCAGCAGCAGCTCAGTGGGGCCTGCTCTGTCCTTCACCTGAGCGTGCCTGGCGGCCACCTGACCGTGGCAGAGAGTGAGGCCCTGTCTCCTGTACTGCTTTCTGTGCCGAGCTGGGGCTGCCTGGCGAGAGGGGCCCCATGGCTGGGCTTGGTGGTGCTCATGTGTTATGTCCCGGCTAGGTTAGAACAAGGGCCACCCCCCAGGGCGTGCGGAGATCTCTCCATTTCCAAGCATCTGGTGGTAGGACGGGAGGCGGTGGCCACGGTGCCCCATGTCCCCACAGCAGCTAACAGCTCAGGACTGAGGCAAGTGCCCTGCCCCCTCCCGCGTCCTGTGCCCTGTGGGGGCAGACCCCAGCTCCTTCCTGCCTCAAGTGCCTGGGGGAGGAGCTGGAAGGGGGCATCGGGCTGGCTGGGAGTAGTGCGTCCTGCCCTGTGCAGGCTGGGGCTCCGGGCCGGGGTGGGTGACACCCGCTCTCTGCGCAGGGTACATCTATGGCTCGCTGGCCACGCTGGTGATCTGCCTGTGTGCGCTGCTTGGCATTGTCCTGCTTCTGTGCACCGCCTGTGCCAGCGCCTACCCTTACATCATCCAGGGCTTCGTCAGCCTGGCCGTGGGCTCGCTCACTGGGGACGCCCTGCTCCACCTCATCCCCCAGGTGAGCTGCTGGGCCAGCCGGGGGTCCGCGCCTGGGCACTGCGTGCACAGCTCGGAAATGGGCGTGGGTGAGACCCCAGTGGCGGTGTGCGTGGGCACGGGGGCGGGTGCACATGGGTGTGCGTATGGGCATGTGTGAGTGTGTGCACATGGATGTACGTATGGGCACATGGGTGGGTGTTACGGAGTCCCTGGGTGATGCTCTGGAACGGCTCCCTATGAAGCCAGGCAGGACTCTGGGGAGTCTCCTCTCTGGGAGCAGCCTGTCTGCAGGACACACAGCTCACCCGGCTTCCCCCTTCCTGGGTCTGACCTCGGAGCATTCAGCATCCTCTGCCCCTCCGTGTGCTTCCCACAGCCAGTCCGCTCAGGCAGGGTCCTGGGGAAACCAGAGGGTCCCGCACCCCAACTCCGCAGTCAGACGTGACTCTCAGCCAGCCAGTAAAACAGAAGGTTTATTAGACAGGAACATGGTGTAACACAGAGCTTGGAGGTGCAGAGAACAGGACCCCTCAGCTGGGTCCATTTTGGGGGGCAGTGAGCCAGACAACCCCGTCTGCACTTCATTCCTCATCCCCAGCCAGCCCCAAACTGAAACTCTCTCCAGCCCCCCCTCCTCTGGGCTTTGTCCCTTTCCCAGGCCAGGAGGTCACCTGATTCCTTTGTTCTCCAACCCTTTAGCTCTCACCTTGCAGGGGGGAAGGGCCCAGGCCATCAGCTGCCAGGAAACAGGGTGTCGGCCATTCTCTGTGTCCAGACCCCTGCACACACCTGCCCTCTAGGGCTCTGCAATAATCATACCCCCTTATCCCACCATCTAGATACTTAAGGACTGCATAGGGGAAACTGAGGCACCCTCACAATATTCAGAGGAAACATTAAGAACAGTCCCGCTTTGTCATAGCGGGCATGTGGGAGTGTGTGCACATGGATGTACGTATGAGTACGTGGGTGTAGATATGGGCACATGGGTGTGCGTATGGGCATGTGCAAGTGTGTATGAGCACGTGGGTGTACATGTGGGCACATGGATGTACGAGGGCACATGCGAGTGCGTATGGGCACGTGGGAGTGAGTGCACGTGGGTGTGCAGATGGTTGCGTGCGTGCTGGCCAATGGGGGAGCGGGGGGGGGGAGCATGCACATGGGTGTGTGGCAATGGCAGGGGCGTGTACTTACACACGGGGAGTGCGTGAGCAGAGGGGGGAGCCCCAGCATGCCCAAGTGATTCCCCGCCCCGGCTGAGACTCCCTAGTGCTGTCGTTGCAGTTCCTGGGCCTGCACTCGCACGCGGACGAGGGGCACGCGCATGGGGCTGAGGAGGCCGGGCCCAGGGACACCACCTGGAAGCTGCTGGCCGTGCTGGGTGGCATCTATGCCTTCTTCCTCCTGGAGAAGTTCTTCAGCGTTCTGGGGGACGACGAGCCCAAGGTCTGGGGGGGCGACGGAGGCAGGTGGGGGAGGGAGATGGGGTATTTTGGAGGGGCAGGATGCACAGAAAAAGCAGGTGCTCTCCCCTGGCAGCCAGCACTGACCCCAATGCCCCAGTGCAGCACTAGGGGTGCTGTGGTGCTGGGAGCAGAGTAGGGGCTCAGCAGGGGGTGCTGTGGTATAGGGAATGGGGCAGGGGCTCAGTAGGGGGCGCTCTCCCCTGGCACTCAGCCCTGACCCCAATGCCCTGGGTGGGGTAGGAGGTGCTGTACTGCAGGGAGGGGGCTCAGCATGGGGTGCTGGGAGGGGGGGGCTCAGCAGGAGGCGTTCTCCCCTGGCACTCAGCACTCACCCCAATGCCGTAGGGGGTGGGGGTAGTGGGAACTGTGCTGCTGGAATGGGTTAAAGATCTCCTGGCCCTTTCCCCGCGTCTTAGCCAACACCCCCTCAGGTGCTGCCTGGCTGCATCCCGGCCTCCCGGCGCTGGTGCTCCGTGCCCTGGGCTGTGGGGGGGTGTTGCACCTGCCATGCCCCCGAGGCGGGTGCCTGTGGGCCCCGAGGGCCGCTCCCTGTGGGGGGGGCACTGGGTGAGCTGTGTGTGTTGTTCTGGCAGGACGAGGCTGGTGGGGGCCACCCGCACGATCACGCCATGTCCTTGCAGCTCTACCAGGCTGAGCAGAAGAGGAAGAAACAGGAGAAAGGCACCTCGCAGGCTGACCTGGTAAGGCCCAGCCCCCAGGATGGTGGGGGGAATGATGCAGGCTGCAGGGTGGGGCCAGCCATGTGGGTCTCAACCGCTGGGCAGCGCCAGGTACAGCCCAGTGAGCACGTCCTGGAACGTCGCGTCCCCCTTGCTAACATCGCAGCCTGGCACAGCTCTGGGGCTGGCCTGGCAGTGAAGGGGTTAAGGGCCAGTTCTGTGTCCTGATCACGGCTGAGCGGAGCGGGGCGCGTGTCCCATGCCGGCCATGCCTGACCCTGCTGGGGGTGTGGCCAGGGGTCCCAGGGTCACTGCTTGGGGTGGTGGTCTGGGCCCCAAGGGGCACTCTCAGGCAGCTGCTGCCAGCAGAAGGCTCCCCCAGGTGAGGGCCAACCCTCCCGCTCCCTGTCTGTCCATCCCTCCCTCCTCCAGGTCACCGCGGAGGAAGCCAGTCTCAGCAACACGGGGCCGGTGAGACGCACCCGGGGTGAGTGAGTTAGTGCCTCTACCCTGCAAGGGGTGCCAGCCCGGTGAGCCTCTCGGTGCCACTCTCCAGCCCCAGCAACCAGCCTCCAGCCCTCAACCCCGGAACCCCCCAATCAGACCCAACACCCCCCCCAACCCCGGAACCCCCAATCAGACCCCACCCAGCCCCAATACCCCCCAACCCCGGAACCCCCAATCAGACCCCTCCAACGCCAGAACCCCCAATCAGACCCCCCATGCCAGAACCCCCAATCAGACCACACCCAGCCCCAACACCCCCCAACCCCGGAACCCCCAATCAGACCCCCCCAATGCCAGAACCCCCAATCAGACCCCACCCAGCCCCAACACCCCCCAATCAGACCCCCCAAATGCCAGAACCCCCAATCAGACCCCACCCAGCCCCAACACCCCCCCATGCCAGAACCCCCAATCAGACCCCATCCAGCCCCAACATCCCCCCAACCCCGGAACCCCCAATCAGACCCCACCCAGCGGGGGTAGGAGCAGCTCAGGCACTGGAAGGCTGGAGCAGAGGAAATCCCTGGGATAGGGGCTACCCTGCGTCTGGGGGGCCAGGGCAGGTGGGGCCCTACAGCCTCTTACCCGCAGCCCTGGGGCTTCACCTTTCTGCTGCTGCTCCCGCCTGGTGCCCCCTGGCACTTTGCTGCCCCTGGCGCACTCACCCCCCAGAGACATATTTCAGCTTCTCCCCCAGCTTAGGTTTGGGAAAAGCAGAAATATTTGTTACCCCCCAACCCAGGTGGGACTTGAACCCACAATCCCCAGCTCCGGAGGCTGGTGCCTTGTCCATTAGGCCACTGGGCCGCTGGTGTGGGGCAGCTCTCACACACTCACACAGTGACAAGGGCTTGACGTTGTTCCACCCCAGCAGAGGCACCAGGCCTGGGGCCACGTGGGTCTTCGGGGCTTCATGACCCATCCCCAAAGTATCCGCCGTTCACTGCTGTCAGAGACAGGCACCAGGGTCGCTGGGCTGAGGCTGTGCAGGAGGGGGCAGGGATCCTGGCAAGCTAGGTCTGGGTGGGTGGGGCCGGGGGTCCCAGGCTGGCCAGGCCTGGGGCTGTGGGTGGGGCCGGGGGTCCCAGGCTGGCTGGGCCTGGGGGTGTGGGTGGGGCAGGGGGCCTGGGGGTCTGGGTATGTGGGGTGGGGGGCCCCAGGCTGGCGGTGGTCTCTCCATTGGGAGGGGACCGGCCCCTGGCCCAGCCCTGACTGCCCCTCACTCCACAGAGCAGCGCATGATCCCCTACATGATCACCATCGGAGACGCCATCCACAACTTCGCCGACGGGCTGGCCGTGGGGGCCGCCTTCTCCACCTCCTGGAAGACGGGGCTGGCCACGTCGCTGGCCGTGCTGTGCCACGAGCTGCCGCACGAGCTAGGTGGGCGGCTGCCCCGGGCGGTGGGGGAGTCGCCGGATGCTCAGCCAGCACTGGGCTGCCCCAAGGCCGTGCTGCGGGTTATTCAGCCCAGACCCCCCCAGGGGAAATTTCCCAGGGACTCCGGTCCGGGACCGGCTCAGAGCAGCTCTTACCCGGCTAGCTGGGGGGGTGACTCCAGGCTCCGGCTGGGCCAGCCCAGGGGAGGTGACGCCCCGCCCAGGCTGGCGTAGTGGGGGGCGACCGGCAGCCCAGGCTAATGGCAGCCCCCGCTGACGGGGTCTCGTTCCCGCCCCGCCAGGGGACTTCGCGGCTCTGCTGCACGTGGGGCTAAGCGTCAAGAAGGCCTTGCTGCTCAACTTCGGCAGCGCCCTGACCGCCTTCCTCGGCCTCTACATCGCGCTCTCGGTGACGACGGGCGAGGAGTTCCAGGCCTGGATCTTCACCGTGGCCACGGGCCTCTTCCTCTACGTGGCCCTTTGCGACATGGTGAGCGACTCGCACGCAGGCTTCCCCTGGCTCCGGACCCCTGCCCTGCCCCCACGCCCAGCTCGCCAGAGTCCTAATCCAAGGGTCCCGCTGAGAGCTGAGTCTGGGGGTGTGGGGACCCCAGGGCTGAGCTAGCAGGGGGCTGCGGGTCGGGATCGAGGGGCACTGGCAGAGCTGGGGGAGTGGGGAGGCCAGGGCTGGGCTAGCAGGGGCTGCAGGATTGAGGGTATCAGCAGAGCTTGAGGGAGGGGGGAGCCCAGGGGTGGGCAAGCAGAGGGCTCCGGGTCGGGATTGAGGAGTGTCGGCGTAGGGGCACGGGGGGGTAGCCTAGTACTGGCTTTCTCCTCAGTGCCCCTCGTTTTCATTAGCACACCGTTCTCCCCTGAATTCAGTGAGGTGACGGGGGCAGAGCCCAGGGGGTGCCAGAGCCTGGCGATGGGGGGCAGGGCCTGTTGCAGCAGGGAACACAGGGCCCCTCGGCTCAGGGGCCAGGGCTGCACTTGCTGAGCCCCTTGCTAGCCCTGCCGTCCTGGGGGAGCCCAGAATTCCCTGTTTCGCTGCCCCCAGGGAGTCTAGGGTCTGGGCAGTGTCACTGCAGCCCTCTCCTCCCCATTCCCTGTCACCCCCCCGTCCAGCCCACGGGCACCGACCTCCCACTCCTGGCTGGGGGTTCCGGCAGAGCGCCCCAGCTCCACGGGCTGGCCAGGGCGTCCCAGGGCTGGGAGCCCTGCGGGGAAGCCAGGGCAGTGCAGCAAGCGCTCCCCAGTCAAGGCGGATCCCTGTGGGCTGTGGTGCCGAAAGCGGGGTGGGGACTTGCTAGGAGGTGCTCTCCCTTCAGGGTCCCTAATGGCTGTGATGTGCTGGCCCAGCGCGACGGGGCGCTGCCTTTCGGATGAGACGTGAAACGCAGGCCCCTGATCTCTTGCACTCAGCAAAGCTCCCAAGGTACTTTCCCGCTGCTGGGGCCTTAGCCCCCTTCCTGGCCGAACCCCAGTGTGGGTGCTTCCCTTTGGCCCTGGCTGCAGCTGGGATTTATCTGGGCAGTGGTGCTGTGGCCCTGAGCCAGTTGCCCTGACCCACCCCAGAGGTGGCTGCATTTCAGTGGTGGGCACTGTGAATCCTTCTGGGAGAGCTGTGGGCCCTGCGGTGCTGTAGCCCCTGACCGCGTCGCCCACACAGTGCAGGGCTGCTGGGGCCACGCACCCCAGGCTGGGGCTCCGTACCGGGCACGGTGGGTGCAGGCCCTGCCCTAACCCCCCTTTCCCTTCCAGCTGCCAACCATGATGAACGTGAAGGACAAGCGGCCTTGGCTGCTCTTCGCCCTGCACAACCTGGGCCTGTTGGGGGGCTGGGCCATCCTGCTGCTGCTGTCCCTGTATGAGGAGAACTTCACCCTGCTGTGACCCCTGCCCGGCCCCCCATGGAACTGAGCCCACAGGGGGAGGTGGGGCTGCCTCCAGGGGGGAGGGGCACAACCAAGCAATGGGCATGACTGAGGGGGGGCTGCTCTTCACTGATGCCCGTGGACTGTCTGCAGAGCATCCTGTGCCCCTGTCTGTTTGTGCTATTTATTGGGAGAGCAACAACCCCTGGGCCCTGCGCGGGCACTCAGAGGGATGGCACCCTTCACACCCAGCTTCCCAGGCCCTGCGCGGGCACTCAGAGGAATGGCACCGTTCACACCCAGCCCCCCAGCCCCTGCATGGGCACTCAGAGGGATGGCACCGTTCACACTCAGCCCACCAGGCCCTGTGTGGGCAATCAGAGGATGGCACCATTCACACCCAGTCTACCAGGCCCTGCGCAGGCACTCAGAGGATGGCACTGTTCACACCCAGCCCACCAGCCCCTGCACGGGCACTCAGGGATGGCACCATTCACACCCAGTCCCCCAGCCCCTGCACGGGCACTCAGGGATGGCACCGTTCACACCCACCCCCCGGGCCCTGTACGGGCACTCAGAGGGATGGCACCGTTCACACCCAGCCCCCCAGCCCGTGCGTGGGCACTCAGAGGGATGGCACCGTTCACACCCAGCCCTCCAGGCCCTGTGCGGGAACTCAGAGGGATGGTACCTTTCACACCCAGCCCCCCCAGCCCCTGTGCGGGCACTCAGAGGGATGGCACCGTTCACACCCAGCCCCCCCAGCCCCTGTGCGGGCTCTCATAGGGATGGCACCGTTCACACCCAGCCCCCCAGCCCCTGCGTGGGCACTCAGAGGGATGGCACTGTTCACACCCAGCCCCCCAGCCCCTGCACATGCACTCAGGGATGGCACCGTTCACACCCACCCCCCGGGCCCTGCATGGGCACTCAGAGGGATGGCACCGTTCACACCCAGCGCCCGGGCCCTCCCTAGGGCAGCCACGCCAAACACAGATCTCAGGGACACTCTTCCCCCACCCCAGGGATCGCCCCTCCCACAGCACTGCTCACCCAGCGCAGCCCAGCTCCCTGGGGCTTGGCTCAGGTCCTGTGGCCCTGCCCCCACCCCCCAAACTACCCCAGGTGCCCTGCAGGTCATGCAGCTGGGCAGCCCCTCTGGACAGGGATGGCCTGGGGCTCTCTGAAAAGGCCCGTTGTTTGCTTAGTGCCCAGCCCAAGGGGGCCCGATTTCTGCAGGGGCCTCCTGGCGCCACCACCTCACACAGCCCAGCCATAGATCCCAAACTCCCCCCACAGGCCCTCTGCCCCACGCTGATCCCACACGGCTGCTCAGTGAGGGAGCCACGTGGGGCGGCTACCTGCTCACACTCAGCCCTGCCTTGCAGGAGTGGGGAGAGCGGAAAGGGCTGGGAGGAGGCTGGGGGATCCGTGATGGCTCATGCCAGGCCTGAGTCCCCCAGAGATCAGCCTGCCCGATGGACAATAAAACGATGCGTCTCCCAAGCTCTCTCTGCCTTGCTGTGGTGAAGGCTGGAGCTGTGATGGGCCCGGGGCAGGGGGGTGGGACGTGCCCAGGCACCTGTGCCAATGGGGCCCGTAAGTGGCTGAAGGTTCCAGCCCCCTCTGGCTGCTGCTCAGAGGCCGTGCTAGGGGCTGGCAGGTCACGGGGCCGGTCCCTGGGAAGGGGCACAGCCTACGCAGGGAGTTTTCTTTTCCCCCAAGGGGTGCTCCACCCCTGCTCTGCTCCTGGCCCAAGGCCTGTGGTGCTGGGGATTGGGGCCGTGCCCCATATGCACCAACTCCATGGGTGCTCTGCACCCCTCAGCCACAGCTGTTGAGACAGCTTGGGAGGCACTGGAGGGAGCCCTGGCAGCCAATGAGCCCTGGCTGAACACACACGGTCCCTCTGTGTGCCCAAGGGCAGCTGGGAAACCAAAGCCCCCTCCATGGGTGTAGTTTGATATCTATTTAGGGGGTCAGGGGGGTTAATAATATATAGAGGCTTAATTTCTGGATTTACCAAATGTTAGTGGTAGTTACATTATAATGGACTTGAAATCACAAATACAGTTTACATTATTTAATCACCTTTTTTATTTTAACATAATTATTTGCCATGTTTACCAGTTACCACTGAGAAATCAACATTAGCATAGAAACAAATTCTTGAATAAAGAGAACCGAGCATGCTCATGTAATTATGAATCACGTCTCCTGGTTTGAGAGTCACATAAACATTGTCTTACTATAGAAATACTGTCTTTATCTTCATGTAGAAGCAATCGTCTTTCCCTTGGGTTAGCTTTTCTTGGTTTTCAAGTAAAATAATTAGATGGGCCTAAATTAAAACAGAACATTATTTTACTCAAGTTCAAACTTGTAAAGGTCACATAGTCACTTCTCTATAGGTACTTTGCATCACCCTCTAGAATCTAATCTATCCCTGCCATAGGTTTTTAAAGGTTTCAGAGTAGCAGCCGTGTTAGTCTGTATTCGCAAAAAGAAAAGGAGTACCCGTGGCACCTTAGAGACTAACAAATTTATTAGAGCATAAGCTTTCGTGAGCTACAGCTCACTTCATCGGATGCATTTGGTGGAAAAAACAGAGGAGAGATTTATATACACACACACAGAGAACATGAAACAATGGGTTTATCATACACACTGTAAGGAGAAAGAAAAGGAGTACTCTTGGCACCCTAGAGACCAACAAATTCATCAGAGCACAAGCCTTCGTGAGCTACAGCTCACTTCATCGGATGATGATGTCCATCTGTTTGCATTTGGAGAGGAAGATGATGTCTGTCTGTATCTGTGTGAGTTTTTTCATGAAGTTGACAGATTTCCACTCTATACGGCTAAATTCAGTGCCTTGCATAATGACAGGTTTCAGAGTGAGCTGTAGCTCACGAAAGCCCACGCTCCAACAAATTTGCCAGTCTCCAAGGTGCCACAAGTACTCCCTTTCTTTTTGCGAATACAGACTAACACGGCTGCTACTCTGAAACTGTAAGGAGAGTGATCACTTAAGATAAGCCATCACCAGCAGGGGGGGGGGGGGAGGAAGGAGGAAAACCTTTCATGGTGACAAGCAAGGTAGGCTAATTCCAGCAGTTAACAAGAATATCAGAGGAACAGTGGGGGGTGGGGTGGGAGGGAGAAATACCATGGGGAAATAGTTTTACTTTGTGTAATGACTCATCCATTCCCAGTCTCTATTCAAGCCTAAGTTAATTGTATCCAGTTTGCAAATTAATTCCAATTCAGCAGTCTCTCGTTGGAGTCTGTTTTTGAAGCTTTTTTGTTGAAGGATAGCCACTCTTAGGTCTGTGATCGAGTGACCAGAGAGATTGAAGTGTTCTCCAACTGGTTTTTGAATGTTATAATTCTTGACGTCTGATTTGTGTCCATTTATTCTTTTTCATAGAGACTGTCCGGTTTGGCCAATGTACATGGCAGAGGGGCATTGCTGGCACATGATGGCATATATCACATTGGTAGATGTGCAGGTGAACGAGCCTCTGATAGCGTGGCTGATGTGATTAGGCCCTATGATGGTATCCCCTGAATAGATATGTGGACAGAGTTGGCAACGGGGCTTTGTTGCAAGGATAGGTTCCTGGGTTAGTGGTTCTGTTGTTTGGTGTGTGGTTGCTGGTGAGTATTTGCTTCAGATTGGGGGGCTGTCTGTAAGCAAGGACTGGTCTGTCTCCCAAGATCTGTGAGAGTGATGGGTCGTCCTTCAGGATAGGTTGTAGATCCTTGATGATGCGTTGGAGAGGTTTTATTTGGGGGCTGAAGGTGATGGCTAGTATCGTTCTGTTGTTTTCTTTGTTGGGCCTGTCCTGTAGTAGGTGACTTCTGGGTACTCTTCTGGCTCTGTCAATCTGTTTCTTCACTTCAGCAGGTGGGTATTGTAGTTGTAGGAATGCATGATAGAGATCTTGTAGGTGTTTGTCTCTGTCTGAGGGGTTGGAGCAAATGCGGTTATATCGTAGCGCTTGGCTGTAGACAATAGATCGAGTGGTATGATCTGGATGAAAGCTAGAGGCATGTAGGTAGGAATAGCGGTCAGTAGATTTCCGATACACGATGGTCACATAAACACCACCCTATATTAGCACCGTAGTGTCCAGGAAGTGGATCTCTTGTGTGGACTGGTCCAGGCTGAGGTTGATGGTGGGATGGAAATTGTTGAAATCATGGTGGAATTCCTCAAGAGCTTCTTTTCCATGGGTCCAGATGATGAAGATGTCATCAATGTAGCGCAAATAGAGTAGGGGCATTAGGGGACGAGAGCTGAGGAAGCGTTGTTCTAAGTCAGCCATAAAAATGTTGGCATACTGTGGGGCCATGCGGGTACCCATCGCAGTGCCGCTGATTTGAAGGTATACATTGTCCCCAAATGTGAAATAGTTATGGGTCAGGACAAAGTCACAAAGTTCAGCCACCAGGTTAGCCGTGACAGTATCGGGGATACTGTTCCTGACGGCTTGTAGTCCAACTTTGTGTGGAATGTTGGTGTAGAGGCTTCTACATCCATAGTGGCCAGGATGGTGTTTTTAGGAAGATCACCAATGGACTGTAGTTTCCTCAGGAAGTCAGTGGTGTCTCGAAGATAGCTGGGAGAGCTGGTAACGAAGGCCCTGAGGAGGGAGTCTACATAGCCAGACAATCCTGCTGTCAGGGTGCCAATGCCTGAGATGATGGGGTGTCCAGGATTTCCAGGTTTATGGATCTTGGGTAGCAGATAGAATACCCCAGGTCGGGGCTCCAGGGGTGTGTCTGTGCGGATTTGTTCTTGTGCTTTTTCAGGGAGTTTCTTGAGCAAATGCTGTAGTTTCTTTTGGTAACTCTCAGTGGGATCAGAGGGTAATGGCTTGTAGAAAGTGGTGTTGGAGAGCTGCCTAGTAGCCTCTTGTTCATACTCCGACCTATTCATGATGACGACAGCACCTCCTTTGTCAGCCTTTTTGATTATGATGTCAGAGTTGTTTTTAAAGTAATTTTAAAGTAATAAAATAGGTTTTTAAAGTAATTTCTCAACGTGCTGGATCTAATTCCCATGGAAGTCAATAGGAGTCTTTGGCAAAGTCTACACAACACACTTGCTGTGGTATAATGACATCACTCGGGGTGTGAAAAATCCACACACCCCCATGCTACATAGTTATAGTGACCCAACCCCCCGCAGGCACTGCTATGTCAGGGGGAGAGCGTCTCTCTTCCATTGGCTTAAAGCATCGTGACAAAGTGGGACCGTTCTTAATGTTTCCTCTGAATACTGTAGGAGTGCCTCTGTTTCCCCTATGCATTTCTTAGGTCTCTAAGTGGTGGGATAAGGGGGTGTAATTGTTGCAAAGGGCCAGTGTACGTAAATGGCCGACACTCTGTCTCCTGGCAGCTGATGGCCTGGTCCCTTCCCTTCCCCCCTGCCAGGTGAGAGCTAAAGGGTTGGAGAACAAAGGAATCAGGTGCCCTCCTGGCCCGGGAAAGGGACAAAGCCCAGAGGAGGGGGGGCTGGAGAGAGTCAGTTTGGGGCTGGCTGGGGAAATGGAGTGAAGTGCAGATGGGGTTGTCTGGCTCACTGCCCCCCAAAATGGACCCGGCTGAGGGGTCCTGTTCTCTGCACCTACAAGCTCTGTTTTAGACCATGT
Source organism: Dermochelys coriacea (assembly GCF_009764565.3). Taxonomy (NCBI): domain Eukaryota; kingdom Metazoa; phylum Chordata; order Testudines; family Dermochelyidae; genus Dermochelys; species Dermochelys coriacea. Next base: position 3,241,359 of record NC_050069.1, on the reverse strand, counting down.
TCCTGTCATCTAATAAACCTTCTGTTTTACTGGCTGGCTGAGAGTCACGTCTGACTGCGGAGTTGGGGTGCGGGACCCTCTGGTTTCCCCAGGACCCCGCCTGGGCGGACTGGCTGTGGGAAGCGCACGGAGGGGGCAGAGGATGCCGAATGCTCCGAGGTCAGACCCAGGAAGGGGTAGCTGGGAGAGCTGTGTGTCCTGCAGACAGGCTGCTCCCAGAGAGGAGACTCCCCAGAGTCCTGCCTGGCTTCATAGGAAGCAGCTCCAGAGCATCGCCCGGGGACCCCGTGACAAGCATCTTCTCCAGACCCCTACAGCAGTGCAGCTCCATCTGTGAAATTGACAAGAATGGGCATGAATTTGGTAGAGTCCTACCAGGACGTGTCTAAAGACCCCTCTTGATTCTGTACAACTGCTCCATTTGGGTGTCCAGCAAACCTGGATCTGCTTGAGAGCGAGGACCTGAAATCCCAGGAACTTCTGTTGAATTCAGCTTTCAGTTTGGCCCCAGACTCTGGCCAAGCAGGCGGGAAGGGAAGAAAAGGGAAAGCAGCATCTACAAAACAAGATTTGTATGGCCCACTCCAAACTGAGATCTCTAGCTGCACATACGTTCTCCTTATGGTACCCATATCTTACCCTTTGCATGAAGCAGATGCGTCTGCATCGCTTTCCACAGAGTTAACGGTATTTTTAATAACCATATTATATTAATTATCCTTACAAAATGGAAATATAACCCTTATATGACCAAATAGGTCTTTCAGAAAGACCAGGAGCTAAATTTTCTCTTTCCCTCTGTCACATTCTCCTGGGATGGGAGGGCTGCTATCTTTTGTTGCTGTTCAGTAAAACAAGTCTAAACTGTATTTTCAGCCCAAAACAGACCATGCCCAGTGTAACGATGCTGGTTTTGACGGGACCCAACTGAGTGCCAATTCAGGACAAATTGCTTCAAGCAGGGCAGTTACAGCCCAAGGCTGGGGTTTCTATGCCCACCAAGGCAAACCAAACCAGCCAGACAGAGAAGACTTTGGTTTTACCCCACTGGCTAATCACAAGTCACACAAGCAATTCCCTTAGGCACTCCAGTTTTCCCAATATCACCACCAGTGCCACTCATTATGGGGACGAATGGTTATGAAAACCAATACCCCAGTAAAAGAAAAAAGGTTCTCTCGATCCCAAAGGACCAAGCCCCAGACCCAGGTCAATATACAAATCAGATCTTACCCACAAATCATGCTGTTGCCAATCCTTTAGAATCTAAAACCGAAAGGTTTATTCAGAAAAGGAAAAAGATATAGATGAGAGCTAGAATTGTTTAAATGGAATCAATTACATACAGTAATGGCAAAGTTCTTGGTTCAGGATTGCAGCAGTGATAGAATAAACTGCAGTTTCAAATCCAGTCTCTGGAGAACATCCTCAGCTGGGATGGGTCATTCAGTCCTTTGTTCAGAACTTCAGTGTAGCAAAGTCCTTCCAGAGGTAAAAGCAGGACTGAAGACCAGATGGAGGAGCTGCAGCAACTGTTTATATTCTGTTGCCACATGGTCTGTGTTTCTTTGTCCCAAAGACAAGCTGTCTATAACATGGCCTGGAAAAACCTCAGAGTTCTGTCCATAGGCAGGTCCCTGCATACCTTGCTGTATCCCAAGGCGTGTCTGCCTTCTCTCAATGGGTCAGTTGTATAGAGTTTGGTCCTTAATGGGCCATCCAGCAGGCTAGGCAGAGCTGACACCAACTTGTCTGGGGTGTCACCCAGAAGCATTGCATAGGTTTGGAATACAAACAGTATAGAGCCAATACTTATCTTTAAATACAAAAATGATACATGCAAACAGATACCATAATTCTAACCAGCAAACCAAAACCTCGTCTTAGATGCCTTTGACCCCCTTTATACATGATTTGGTGCCACTACAGGTTCTTGGTTGCAAAAATGTTCTATATGGTCCCAGTTCAAGTCAATAACGTCACACCCAGTAATTATGCTTTGCTTCAGCACATGCAATGCCCACATCAAACCATTGCTAAAGCCTGTCCCCTGCCCCTCCATGCCAGGGGCACCAGGATAGTGAGCAAGAGACACAGTCTCACAGGCATGCCCAGCCGTGCCCTCCAATCCAGATATGGGGCAGGCAGGCTCAGCCTGGCAGGATTCAAGAGCTCAGATGTGGGGGGGATGTGGATGCACAGGGGCTCAATGGAGGATTCTGGGTAAAGGGGGAATGGGACTCTACAGGGGGGATCCAAGTGAAGGTGGTTGGAGCTCAGTGGATGGGTATCTGGGTGCTGAGGGGAGGGCTTAGCAGATGAGGTCCAGATGCATGAAGGCTGGGCAGAAGGGGGGGGGGGGAACTTCCCATACAGTGACCCCTCCCCCCCATGGGTAAGGAGCGATGGGGGCAGGAAGCAGGGGGGTAGTGCGAAGCTTCCTGCAGCCGGGGGAGGCTCCTGGGGGTAGGTCTGACCACCCCAGTGGCTCCCTGCAAGGGAAGTCCTGTCCCCCCATCTAGCAGCTGAGTGCTCCCCTGGGTTGGGAAGCAGCCCGGCTCTCCTCACTGAAAATAGACATGGTCCATGTGGGAAACTGACCAGAGGGAACAGAGCGCCCCCCACACCGCACATTCCTCCTGCCCCCCTAAGGGCCTGGCAGGAGGGGGCAAGCAGTGACTCCAGGGGCTCTGTGCCTGCTGGTCACTTTCCCCACGTGAGCTGTGAGGGAGCTGATCCCTGCCCTTCCCTTAGGCAGCCCACATGGGCAAACTGATCAGCAGGCATCTGGCATCCCCGCCCCCCCAACCCCCGTCTGACGGCTCCTCCGTGGGGGGACCAGGGCTAGGGGACAAATCTGGGTGCTCCCCTGCACATCCCCCCTGCAATGCACCCAGTGTGTGGGGAGGCATGTTCCCCCATAACATGCCCATAATCTCCTCCCATGCCACTCAGTGAGAGCCATGCTACGGGTGGCCCCTCTGTGATAGCCCGGTGCGCCCTGCCTACTGCTCCTGGACCCAGCCCTGCACCCCCACCTGCAGGTCCTAGGCTAAGCCCCCTGTGCCTGCCCTGCACCTACTCCCCCCGGTCCCGGGCTCAACCCCTGTGCCTGCCCCACCAGTGGTTTCCCCAGGAATTGAAATTGGGGGGGTGTTTGAATTTACAGGGGGTATGTGTCAGGGCCGATGAAGGGTGAGACCGTGAGGGTGAAGGTGGGCTGTATGGCACCATAGTAAAAACTGAAAAAATGTTTCATGACCATTTTATTAGATTTAATTCATGTTTTAAAATCACACAAATTAAAGTTGGCTACTCAAGCCTTCTATGAAGCACAACGTCTACATCCTTCTTGGTTTCTTGTTATAATTTTGCACAACTCTGTTAATGAACTTCTTGAATGCAATGCGCTCATCTTTGGTGGCTTCTCATGCGTCCAGTACTTCCATTCCTTCAATTGATATGCTCATTAGTTCATTCACATGATCAGGCAGAAGGCGACTTCTTTCAGAACACAAAATTCTATTCAATGATGAAAAAGAAGGCTCAACTGTAGCTGTTGTGACTGGAGTAGCAAGAGATTAATTCCTACTTCTTTCAGCCCAGGAAAGAGAGCACAAAGATCAGGTCGAGCTACTAGTGATGATAAAAAAAAAAGAAGTTGAAGTCAAATCTTTATTCATTTGTTGTATGATATTCCACTGTGTGTTCAAGTTCTCTATTCTGTCCTGAGCAAATGGCAGCCCCATTGCTGGTAGTGCCTCACTCCACCCAACTGTCGGTGTTTTATAGGACAGGCATCTGTAAAAGCTACGTAGAGGTCGAGTAGAATCTAGAAGTTGCTGTTGTAGATTTTTAAGAATCAAGGCTGTGTACTTTTTCAGTTGTCTTAAACGCTTCTTGTCTTCTTCACTTAAGGATTCAACATAAATGCCTTGATTGGTCAACTTCTGGACTGAAGTCTTTGCTTCTTTCAGTACTTTTTCAATGGATAGCTCTCTGATTGATCCAAATGTAGCCTCTCTTGCTGGACAAAGATCTACTACTGTTGTAGCAGATGCCTGGATGTCATTGTTTAATGACCCAAGTGGTTTCAACAGTAGACTTACGAGAGAGAGAATGGCAATAGTCTTCTTTGAACGTAGTAGCAAAAGTAATCCACCAGCCTCACTACTTAGATCCATCCCATCTTGGTAGATACTTTCCAAAGCCAGTAATAATGGCTGGAGTAATTTTAAGACAACAGCCAGGGATCGCTCATGAGAAAGCCAGAGGGTTTTCCCAGGTTGGACTAATTTGAACTTCAGTCCCAGTGCATCTTCTATATTTTCCAAGATATTCAGTCTTTTTGGACTCTTGCTGAAAAAAGAATATAATGAAGACATTAAATTTATAAAAAGAAAAGGAGTACTTGTGGCACCTTAGAGACTAACAAATTTATTAGAGCATAAGCTTTCGTGAGCTACAGCTCACTTCATCGGATGCATTTGGTGGAAAAAAAACGTTTTTTGTTTTTTTTTTTTTTTTTCCACCAAATGCATCCGATGAAGTGAGCTGTAGCTCACGAAAGCTTATGCTCTAATAAATTTGTTAGTCTCTAAGGTGCCACAAGTACTCCTTTTCTTTTTGAGAATACAGACTAACACGGCTGCTACTCTGAAACCTGTGATTAAATTTATAGCTTTTTTTAATGTCTTTTGAAGATTTTGCAGCTCGTACTAGTGCTAGTTGGAGTAGATGGCCTCTGCCATGTGTATAGGAGAGATTAGGGTTACACTTTTCTCTGAGCAAAGCTTGTACTCCACCATGTCTTCCAGAGAAGTTTGCAGCTCCATCAAATGCACAAGCAGCCATCTGTCTGGGATCCAATTGACAAGCATTTAACTCTTCTAAGATGTGGGTTGTCACAGATGCAGCCGACGTGTCTTCTATAACTTGAACATCTAGAAATGCATCTACTGGCCTATCCCTGACATCAAGATAACGCACACTTGATTTAACACACTACGACTTAACACTTGATGCCCATTTGCATCGGTGCATTCATCAGCCATGGATGCAAATTTTTTGAATGTGGTGAGAGAGTTCTTCACTTTTTCAACTGCTGAGTCTTTCACTGTTGCACCGCATGCTTCTAGCCAGTCAGTTGAGTTTCTTACAGAAAGACAGTGAGCATTTGCTGGTCTTGTTTGGAACTGGTGTTCAACTACAGGATGAACAAGTGACAATGCACTTAACATTGGCCTCCAGTTTGTAGTGTGTGGTATCTCTTGCTTAAATAGAAAGTAGGATGCCATGTTTGTTCCCATGAACTGTGTTGTGTCTCCAGCATTCTTAACAGCCTCATTAAGTACGTCTAAAATTGGCTTTGAAAGGGGGGCTTATAAGGCTTTCTGCATGTTGATGCACTCCAGAGGCCTGGTGTTTTGCAGCCTTTTCACGTAGCTTGTCAGCACTGGCTTTGCTGATCGGTCTGACAAACCAAACTCCTCCACTTTTACCAATTGTAGCATTGGGAAGCGTTCCTCCTTCATAAGCTTTTTGCAAGAGGGCACCAGTAGCCATCTTTTGTAACTTCAATAAATAGGAACACTTTGACAGACAAACATCAGGAACTGCCTTTAGGTCTTGGAGACACCGTTTCTTCAGTAGGTAGCTGTATTTGTGCTTTGGGCTGGTCGGATATAGATACACCACTTGAACCTTCAGATGACATGTTGATATATTCTTGGTTCTTCATGTGTTCTTCACCTTGGTTAGTTTTTGAGGCCTTTGAGTGGAAAACTGTTGTATTGTTTTTTGTCTTTTCATTTTCACTTTGACCTGCAACATATAAAAGAGATATGAATAAACTAAATGTTGTGTTAGGATAATGCAAATTTAACATCATGATAATGCAAGTTACACCAAAACACAAAACAGGTCTAGATTTCTAAAAAAAAATATAAATTTAAAAAAATGTATTTAATTTAAATTGACTTTTGAAAAGTAAGCCATCATGGGATAAGAGGGAAGGTCCTCTCATGGATCAGTAACTGGTTAAAAAATGGCAAACAAAGGGTAGGAATAAATCATCAGTTTTCAGAATGGAGAGAGATAAATAGTGGTGTCCCTGAGGGGTCGGTACTGGGACCAATGCTGTTCAACATATTCATAAATGATCTGGTAAAAGGGGTAAACAGGGAGGTGGCAAAATTTGCCGATGATACAAAACTACTCAAGACAGTTAAGTCCCAGGCAGACTGTGAAGAGCTACAAAAGGATCCCACAAAACTGGGTGACTGGGCAACAAAATGGCAGATGAAATTCAATGTTGATAAATGCAAAGTAATGCACATTGGAAAACAATCTCAACTATACATACAAAATGATGGAGTCTGAATTCGCTGTTACCCCTCAAGAGAGAGATCTTGGAGTCATTGTGAATGGTTTGTGACAACATTCACTCAGTATGCAGCGGCAGTCAAAAAAAGCAAACAATGTTGGGAATCATTAAGAAAGGGATAGATAATAAGATAGAAAATATCATATTGCCTCTATATAAATCCATGGTACATGCACACCTTGAATACTGCATGCAGATCTGGTCACCCCATCCCAAAAAAAGATATATTGGAATTGGAAAAGGAACAGAGACGGGCAACTAAAATGATTAGGGGTATGGAACAGGAGGAGAGATTAAAATGACTGAGAATTTTCAGCTTAGAAAAGAAACGACTAAGGGGGGATATGATAGAGGTCTATAAAATCTTGACTGGTGTGAAGAAAGTGAATAAGGAAATCCTTCACATAACACAAGAACTAGCAGTCACCCAATGAAATGAATAGGCAGCAGGTTTTAAAAAAACAAAAGGAAGTACTTCTTCACACAATAAAGTCAACCCGTGGAACTCTTTTTCAGGGGATGCTGTGAAAACCAAAACTAGATAAATTCCTAGAGAACAGGTCCATCAGCGGCTATTAGCCAGGATGGGGAGGGATGCAACACCATGCTCCGAGTGTCCCTAGCCTGTTTGCCAGAAGCTAGGAATGGGCAACAGGGGATGGATCACTTGATGGTTATCTGTTCTGTTCATTCCCTATGGGGCACCTGGCCTTGACCACTGTCGGAAGACAGGATATGGGCTATACGGACCATTGGTCTGACCCAGTATGGCTGTTCTTATGTAAACATTAATTATAATAATAAAAATGTTTAGTACAGAAACTCCCCAACATAATGACCTCTCAAGATAGCAATGATGTGAGATAACAACCTGGGCAAATAACGCATTTTAAAAATCTTGGCCTACTAGGAAACATATGTATATAAATTTCCATTCCCAGTCACAAATCTAGCATTCTGGAGCAAAGTCATTAAAATATAGTCCAAAAAACGTTTATTTAATGTGCCCCTCACTTTCCCCTCCACTGCACCCCACTCACCGGTGTTGTCCTTGGTCAGTGGAGACTCAGAGTTCAGAGCTGCTTTCACACGAGTTCACCTCCCATGTGGGGGGCAAGAAGGCACCTTGCTCGTTCCTCCAGCTGCCCACTGTTCACTCTGGCCATTGCTGTTCGTTGTTCCATCGTTTACGCCACTGCTCTGTTGCCAATGGCCCTGCCCCGTCACCATCTGCTGCCACCAGCCCCTGTGCCTGCCCCATGCTCCCCCCCGGTCCCAGCCCCTGTGCCTGCCCCACGCTCCCCCCCCAGTCCCAGCCCCTGTGCCTGCCCCATGACCCCTGCCCCTGTGCCTGCCCCACGACCCCTGCCCCTGGGCTCAGCCGCTGTGCCTGCCCCATGCCCCCCTGCCCCTAGGCTCAGCCCCTGTGCCTGCCCCACGCTCCCCCCCCGGTCCCAGCCCCTGTGCCTGCCCCACGCTCCCCACCCAGTCCCAGCCCCTGTGCCTGCCCCATGCCCCCAGCCCCTGTGCCTGCCCCGCGCCCCCCTGCCCCTGGTCCCAGCCCCTGTGCCTGCCCCACGCTCCCCCCCGGTCCCAGCCCCTGTGCCTGCCCCGCGCCCCCCTGCCCCTGGTCCCAGCCCCTGTGCCTGCCCCACGCTCCCCCCCCAGTCCCAGCCCCTGTGCCTGCCCCATGCCCCCTGCCCCTGTGCCTGCCCCACGACCCCTGCCCCTGGGCTCAGCCGCTGTGCCTGCCCCATGCCCCCCTGCCCCTAGGCTCAGCCCCTGTGCCTGCCCCACGCTCCCCCCCGCTCCCAGCCCCTGTGCCTGCCCCCCGCCCCTGGTCCCTGCCCCCGGCTCGGTCACGGCGCGCGGCCGGCGCTCGTGGAGCCGGGCGGGGAACCCAGGCGTCCTGGCGCTGCGGGGCGGGAGGCTCGGAGGGACCCGGGTTCGAACCCCCGCTGCCGGGGGGCGGGGGCGGGGGCGCAGGCGCAGTCTACCCCTTCCGCGGCGGGGCCAGGGCTGGCCCTGTCTCTATGGTCCCGGCTAGCCCCGCCCCCTCGCGGCCACTCTAGCTCTGTCGTCGCTGCGCTCTATGGTGGCCTGAGCCCGGCGCGGGACCCGGCGCTTCCGGCGGCTGCAGGAGGAGACTCTGCCGGGGGTGGGGGGCAGGTGAGGGGCTGGGGGGCCTGGGCCGAGCCGAGCCGGGGAGCGGGGCCGTCCGTGGCTGCAGAGGGGTCTCGGGGGGGCCGATCCCGGGGGGGAGGGGGTAGCTGTGTGTGGAGGGGTCTCCGGGGAATGGGGCTCCCTGGGGGGGTCTGTAAGGGGAGGGGTCTCCGGGGAATGGGGCTCCCTGGGGGGGTCCGTAGGGGGAGGGGTCTCCGGGGAATGGGGCTCCCGGGGGGGGTCCTTAGGGGGATGGGTCTCTCGGGGATGGGGCTCCTTGGGGGGTTCGTAGGGGGAGGGGTCTCCGGGGAATGGGGCTCCCTGGGGGGGGTCCGTAGGGGGAGGGGTCTCTCGGGGATGGGGCTCCCTGGGGGTGTGTGTGGAGGGGTCTCTACCGCTTCTGTTTCCTGGGGGTCAGGCCCCTGGCAGGGGGCTGCGGTGCAGATCCCTGGGTCCCTCCAGGGGGAGGTGGGGTGCTGCCCCCCAGGTGACAGGGCTCCCTTGCTACATTGTTCACATCTTGAGCCGATGGGATCTGCTGTGACGCCGGGGGGTGGGGGGTAGCAGACTGGCATAGCCGCCCTCCAGCCTGTGTCCTGGGCCCCAGGGAAGGTGTAATGCCGAGCCATGAACATGTGGGACTGTGCCCTGGGGAATGGTCCTTCCCACCCTGCAGCCTGGGGGTTAACAGCCCCCCTCGTTCTGTCCCAGCATCAGGCTCTGATTGGCGCCGGGAGATTCCTTGGCTAAGGTGTTGTGGAGGGTTTCATTGAACCAGGTCTCAAATCTCGCTTGGGAAATTTGGCTGCCATAATGTCTTCAGCCCAAGAGCCAGTGACTCCCCCAGAGGAGCAGGGTGAAGATGTTCCCTGGGGGAAACATTTATCTCACAGTTGGCAGGAGGCTCAGGCTGCCAAAGCAGGGCCTGTTCTTATGGCCAAGGATCTGGTGTGCGTACGGGAGAAGAATTGGTCTCTGGGATGTCACCCTTTTGCAGTGCTAGGCTCTCTCACCATCTCGCAGGGCCTGGGACAGCAGTAGTCTCTCTGGCAACCCTAAGGTTATCAGTGGTTCTCACAGCCGATTTGTCTTTCTCTTTCCTTTGTGTCCCTGGGCAGGTTCCGCGGGGATGTATGCGGTGTACAGACAAGCCCACCCCCCGACCGGGGTGGAGTTCTCCATGTACTGCAACTTCTTCTCCAATGCGGAGCGCAACCTGGTAGTGGCAGGAACATCTCAGCTCTATGTGTACAGGCTCAACCATGACTCAGAGGTATCTTGTCCTCTCGCGAAACCATCCAGCAATCCCACCCAGCCTTCTGTGTCTGTCTGTGCTGCAGTTGTGTTTACAGATCCTATCTATGTGCGTCTACGGCTTGCCTGTGATACCAGGGACAGGACTCAGTGACTCAGGAGATCCCTTACAGTCCTGTGTTCCTAACTCAAATCCAATTTGTGTTTTAATCAAATTAAAGCATTATATTTTTTGACCCCTGGGACCTCAGAACTAATTCTCCTCTGAGTGGAGGTGCATAAACATAAAAGCTTTGGACACCTTCCATGAAATTTTATTCATAAATCACAAAGGAGAGAGGAAATCTGGAACAGTGTTTGTAAATTATTATTATTATTGTTGTTGTTTATTACTTGTATTTCCATAGTGCCTAGGAGCCTTAGTCATGGACCAGGACCCCCTTGTGCTAGGGTCTGTACAAACAACAAAAATGCAGCTCCTATCTCAGTAAGCTTCCTATCTAAATATAAGACAAGATACAACAGATGGATATAGACAGACGGAGGAGTACAAGGAAGCACTGAGACAGCATTGTTGAGCATGATAGGCTGTGGTCTCAGCCCACCAGCAGCCTAACTGTTAAGATTTTTGTAGGCCTCATGGCAAAGGAGAACTTTGAGGAGGGTTTTGAAGGAGGGTGATGAGGTAGTTTTGTGGATGTTTACAGCGAGTGCCTCCCAAGCATGAGGGAAAAGCAGGGCAAAAAGCATGAAGGAGCTTGTTTGAAAATTACTTCTGAGGGAATTCTGCACCAAAAAAATAAAAATTCTGTGCACAATATTTTAAAATTCTGCAAAATTCTGCATATTTTATTTGTCAATAAATGTGGAGGCTCTGGCATGGCAGTGGGGAACACAGGCTGCTGGCTGCACTGAGGTGGGAGAGTACCCTGCAGTCTCCCCTCCCCCTGACACAGATTTGGCAGTGGGGCTGCACCTGACCCTGCTATAGTGCAAGGGCCGGGCCTGTCCCAGAAACACCCTGGGGCCCTGCTCCTCCTACACCTGAGGGCATTCTGCACCAAAAATATAAAAATTCTGCACACAATATTTTAAAATTCTGCAAATTATATTTGTCAAATAAATGTGGAGGCTCCAGCATTGCATTGGGGAGCACAGGCCTCTGGCTCTACAGAGGTGGGAGATCACTGTGCAGCTCATCCCCGGGACATGGACTCAGCAGTGAGGCTGCACCCAATCCTGACACAGTGCAAGGACTAGGCCTGCCCCAGAATCACTCCAGGGCCATGCCCCTCTGTGCCAAGTGCACGAGGTGTGGACATGCAGGCTCAGCAATGCAGGACCCAAGTGTGGAGGGGTTTAGTGTTGGGGGTGGGGGATCGAGCTGTGGGTTGAGATGGTTCTGTGTGGGGCAATCTGGGTGCAGGTAGCTCAGTGGGGGATGCAGGTGTGGGGGGATCTGGATGCACAGGGGCTTGTTGGTGGGGGGCGTTCTGAGTGCAACGGTAATGGGACTCTGCAGAGGTGTCCAGGTGAAGGTGGTTGGGGCTCAGTGGGGGGGTGTCTGGGTGTGGGGGGAATAGAGCTTGGCAGGAGGTATGGGTGTGTGGGGGGGCTCAGTGGAGGGTCCAGGTGCAGCTGGTTGGGGCTTGGTGGGGTGGGGATCCAGGTGTGGGTTGCTCCTCAGGGTGGTCCAGGTGCAGGGGGTGTGGGGCTCATTGAGTGGGGGTTTTCTGAGTGCGGGAGTCTGAAGCTCAGTGAGAGGGTATGAGGGGGTCTGGATGCACAGCAGATGGGGGAGCAGCTCCCTGTACAGGGATCCCAGCTCCTGCAGCTGAGGAGCGATGGGTGCAGGAAGTGTGTGTGTGGGGGAGAGTTTGCAGAGCTTCCTTCAGCCAGGGGAGAAATCTGGGGAGGGGTGTCTGACCCAGCCCCAGATGCTCTGCAAGGGAAAAGGAAGTTCCATCCTCCCCAGCCTAGCCAAGACTAGCAGCTAAGCCCAGTGCAGGGTAGAGCCACCAGCCGGGTCTTCCCGAGAACTTCCCGAGTTCTGCCTCAGTGATTTACCTCTCTGCTGGTTGCCCTGGGCCCCCGAAACATAGTGCTGGGGAGGGTCGCATGACCACTCTTGTGGATTCCCTTTGCTTCCCCCTCAGAAAGACATTTTTCTGCAGGGAAGCAAAGAAATCTGTAGGGGACATAAATTCTGCGCATGCACAGTGGCACAGAATTCCCACAGGAGAATCCTCCAGACCAGGTGCACCAAGATAGCAAACAAGAGGGACAGAGTCTCACATGCACACCCAGCCCTGGCCCCCAATCCAGGTGTGGGGCAAGCAGGCTCAGCCCAGCAGCTTCCAAGTGTAGAGAGGCTTAGTGTGGGGGGATCCAGGTGTGGGGTGAGAGGATTCTGTGTGGGGCACTCTGGGTGCGGGTGGCTTGGTGGGAGATCTGGATGCATAGGATCTCCTTGGGGAGTTCCAGGTGAAGGGGGAATAGGACTTTGCATGGGGATCCAGCTGAAGGGGGGGGTCTGGGTATGGGGGATTCAGTGGGGGATGGTCTGGGTGCAGGACTGGGGAGCCACATGCAGATGGGAGGGGCTTGGCGCGGGTCTGGTTGTAGAGGGGGTGGTGCTTGGAGGGGCGTGGTCAGGATGCAGGGAGTGTGGCTCAGTGGGGGGTGCTCTGGGTGCAGGGGGGCTCCAGATGCAGGGGGTGAGGTTCAGTAGGGTGGGTGTTCAGCCATGGGGAGCTTGGTGAAGAGGGGGTTCTAGATGTGGGCAGGGTGGGGCTCGGCAGGGGTTCTGGGTATGGGGGTTCAGGATACGCAGGGGTTGGACAGATGGGGGAGCAGCTCCCTGAACAGTGACCCCTCCCCCGTGGCTGAGGAGCAATGTGGGCAGGAAGTGGGGGGGAGGTGCAGAGCTTCCTGCAGATGGGGGAGGTTTCTGGGAGTGGGTTGGCCCCAGCTGCTCCTTGCAGGGGAAGAGAAAGTCCCATCTCCCCAGCCCAGCTGGGACTAGCAGCTGAGCCTGGTGCAGGGCAAGAGCCACTGGCCAGGGCATCCCCAGCCCCACAATGATTACCTCTCCGCTGGCTGCTCTGGGCGCCCGAAACAATGCACCCATGCTGCTGGGGAGGGGCGCATGACCGCTCTTGCGGCTTCCCTTTGTTTCCCCCTCAGAAAGGCATTTTTCTGCGGGAAAGCAAAGCAATCTGTGTGGGGCATGAATTCTGCACATGCGCAGTGGCGCAGAATTCTCCCCAGCAGGAAGAGAGAGCTCTGGCCCATTCAACGTGGCAGGCTAGGGTATGGGTGGAGCAACGCCAGAGAGAAGGAGATTGTGGTAATCAAGATACAAGCTGATGAGAGCTTGCACAAGAGATTTAGCTGTGTGGATGGATGGGAAAGGGTGGATCTTAGAGAGAGAATCTGTGAGACATAGACATAGACTCGGTGGAGAACCTAGAGAGGTGCTTGTGCTCGGCTTAGCTTGGTTAGCCTGGGTTATTAGAGTGCTTAGCACTTACATCACTTCTTATTTTCAAAGGGGTTTAGGTGCACGTACCTGGGGGCTGGGCCTTGTGGGTCAGGCTTGAGAGGCATGGGCAGAGCCTGGGGGTATAGGGGGAAGCCCAGGAATAACAAGGGGATCTGCTGGCCAAGATTGAGGGGCAGCGGCAGAGCTGTGGGGGAAGGGGAGCTTCTACGTCCCTTGCCTGCTCTGGAGCTGCCACTCTGACTAGGATCAGACCCTCTCGGCCTCAGGAGCACTCATGTCATTCTGGCGTTGAACTGAGAGATGCCTTGGCCAATTGCCCCAGAGGAGGGCAGCAGCTGCCTCTGCTGGGCTCGCTGGATCCAGGCTGTCTGGTTGCAGCTACTGATGTAGTTCTTTCTCTTCCTTCCAGCCCTCCACTAAAGGAGACAGGAACACAGGTACGTGGGACCAGGGCATCAGGGGTGGGCCAGTCTGGGCTCTGCTGCAGCTCCTGGGATCGCCCCGGGGCGGGGTTGGAATTTGGGGGGTGAGAGCAGGGAGGGATGGAACCCAGGACAGCCTCTGTTTCCTGTTGAGGTTACGAGCTGGTGGAGAGGCCGTGGCCCAGCGAGGTGATCACACTGGGGCTGGAAGGAGGGCTCGTGGGTGGAATGAGAGGGGGCAGTATGGAATGACTATCTGGGGGTGACATCTGTGAGGCCATTGACTCCTCTCTGCAGGGAGGGGGTGGAAGTGGGTCAGGCGGAGCCCTGCAGAGGATGCCGGGCCTGCCCTGACCCAGGGGCAGGGCCCAGCCTCAGCGCCTCGGCCTCTCACCCCTCTGTCTTGCTGGCCCATGCAGAGGGCAAAGGTCACAAGGAGAAGTTGGAGCTGGTGGCCTCCTTCTCCTTCTTCGGCAATGTCATGTCCATGGCCAGCGTGCAGCTGGCAGGAGCCAAGAGGGACGCTCTGCTGCTCAGCTTCAAGGATGCCAAGGTAACTTCCCGGGTCGGTGGAGGGGGAGGCAGGCTCCTACAACGGATCAGCAGCTACATCCATTCCTCCAGCCTAGCTGGGGGAGGGGTTAGATCCAGTCCCAGTTCAGAGGTCTGGGACTGGAGTAGCTGCGGGGGACTGCAGGCCTGGAGTGAGGGGCAGTGACTGGTCAGGCCTGGGATGAGGGGCAGAGACGTGGGGAGTAGCTTGGCGTGCTTCAGGACAGAGCTGGGTAGTGTCTCGGGTGCTGTTCTTTAGTCTGTCCATACCTAGGCAATGCCCCAGGGGGTGCTGTGCCATGGGGGCCCATCTTTCAGCCAGAGCATGAAACCAAGGGGCAGGTGAACTCAGCTGGCCCTGTCCTATGCCCTGTCCAGGAGGGCCGTGGCACTCCTCTTGGGAGGTGGCTGCATTTCAGGCCTGGGCGAAGTGCTCCCTGCAGGCCTTTGAAGTCCATGGAGATGCTGTATCCGTGGATGGTGCCCACCTGAACCGAGGGGCGCCATTTCATTAACCACTTTCTCTTCCTCCTCTGTAGCTGTCGGTGGTAGAATACGACCCTGGCACCCATGACCTGAAGACCCTCTCCCTCCATTACTTTGAGGAGCCTGAGCTAAAGGTTGGTCCTTGTGTGCTGGCTGTGGCGGTCAGCACCTTCCTGTTCCCGCTGCAGCACGGAGGCAGCTCTGGGGGCTGTTTGGTGGCAACCACTAGCCCTGTGGTGTCGTGCCCAATCAGTGCTGTGAGCTCTGTGCTCCTTCCTATCCCGATAGCCCTGCCCTCCGCTCCCGAGGGATGCGTGTGAAATATGGCCGGGAAAGGGCCCAGCCCAGGTGTTTGGGCAGGTGTCCGATCCACGGGGCTGGCTGTTCTCCTCAGGCTGCTGTGTGTCAGGAAGAGGCGGGACCCTGGTCTTGGTGCTGGGGTGTCTGTGAAAGGAGGAGGCTGAGCTGTGCTGAGGATATTGGGGAGAGTACCTCCAGGCCTAACCTCAGAGGAGATGTGGGTGATGGCCCAGCTCCTGGAGATGGGGCAGGCCCCCTCTCCCAGCACAGCTCTGCCACCATGGCCACCAATGATCCAGTCTGAATCTGAGCCACCAGTGCAGACTGAGACTCTCTGCCGTGCATCCGAATGGAGACAGCCTGTGTTCCCCAGGCTGAGACCACTGCTTGGGCATCCCAGAGCTAGAGGGGGAGTGGGGAGTGACCCCCACATGCCCTATCCAATCCCCTCTCTCTGCCCTTGGAGGAGAGAGATCCAGGAGCTCAGTGCCAGGGGTCCCAGCGAGCATCAGAGCAGGCCTGTGCTGTCTGGCTGGGTTGCCTGAATGAGACCCGCCATTCAAGGTGGCTGTGAGGGGGGGTGCCAGCCCCCCAGCTCCCTGTGAGGCTCCATCGTGGGCTGCCCTGGGTTGGCATGTTTGCTCCTGGGCCCTGGCAAGGCCGGTGTGGTTCATTCTCTGTGCTATCTCTGCTCTCAGGATGGCTTTGTGCAGAACGTTCACATCCCCAAGGTGCGGGTGGACCCGGACGGGCGCTGCGCAGTCATGCTGATCTATGGCACGCGCCTGGTGGTGCTGCCTTTCCGGAGAGAGACACTGACGGATGAGCACGAGGGGGTCATGGGAGAGGGGTAAGGTCCCAGAGCTAGCCCTGGCAGGACTCCCCTCTGCACTGGTGGGCACAGGGTGAGAGCCTATGAACTGCCCGGGCTAGGACATGCCCCTTGTCCCATTCCAAAGCTGGCAGCGTTCCCAGCTCCCTGCTGGCTCACGGGATCCCGTCATTCTGCTCGCCACCTAGCTTCCCTGCACTTGAGCTCTGTGATTGCAGTGAGGCCTCGCAACAGCCCGGCTCCCAGCTTTCCCCCGCAGGACACCTCGGGGTGGACTCTGGCACTTTGTGAAGTTGGCCACTGGAGTCATGTTTTCGGGGATGGAAAAGGCAAGAGGGCGGTGGGATCTGAAAGCCCAGGATCTCCCCCTGGAGGGAGGAGGGGCTGCACTTTGGCTGGGCCATTCCCAGTGCTGGCTGGGCCAGGAAATGTACCAGAACGGGTGTGAGAATAGGCGGGGAACCCTGTGGCTGGAGTGGAGACGGGACGCTGCTGCGTGAATGGAGCCTGCCATCTCCTGCAAGGTGCATGCGCCCAGCACCGGATATGCCCGGGGTGGCCACAATGGCAGCGTGCTGAGGATCCAGTGCACGTGTAAAGAGCCGATTACCTGCAGACATCAGGGTGCAATGTTCCACCTGGAGCGGTGCTGCCACGCCTCTCTGGTCAAGGAGCTGAGACCTGTATTCCCCACGGGCCTTGCTCCACCTCCGAGAGGACGGCAGCCAATAGGGCTCTGGTCATGCTCCAGCCACCAGGTCTCAGGCCCCTTCCGAGGGAGTGTGGCCAAGCATGGGGTGCCAAGGAGCCTGCCCGGGAGCTGCCTGGAGGCTGTGGGGAAGGTGCCGCGGGGGTGGCTGGGCTGGAGCGGGGCAGCCTGCTAGGCTCGGCCTCCCAGACTCTGTGTGACAGTGTTTTCCCTCCTCTTCCCCCCCCCCCCCATTGCAGCCAGAAATCGAGTTTCCTGCCCAGCTATATCATTGACGTGCGGGAGCTGGACGAGAAGCTGCTTAACATCATTGACATGCAGTTCCTATATGGCTACTATGAGCCCACCCTGCTCATCCTGTTCGAGCCCAATCAGACCTGGCCAGGGTGCGTCCCTCCTGCCCCCCGGGTTGCTGCCAACTTGGAGTCCCGGCTAGCCCACTGTGGGCACTGAGCGGGTCGGGCCCCATGCAAGGCTGGGCCTGCGAGGTGCTGAATGGAGGTGCTGGAGGGCGACTCGGCAGGGGATGCTCTGGTCTGAGTTGGTGCTGGGGGGGCACTGTGCTGTGTCTTGGTGGTGGGGGAAACGATTTCTGTTTGCAGGGGGCTCTGGGCTGCCAGGGGCGGCTGGTGCAGCCCCTGCCGAGCTGGAGTGCAGATCAATTCCAGCGAGTGCTGTGGCACGACTCGCTGCCCGGCATGGACCCACAGCACTGGGGTAGCTCTCCCGGAAGGAAGGGGCTCACTGGTGCAGCGTGGAGGGGCTGGGGTGGTGGCACCAAACCTCGCAGGACCCAGCAGGGCAGACGGGTTTGCAGAGGTGAGTTGAGCAGTAGCAGAGACAGACGTAGTCACTGTGGAAATGGAGGACGTGGGGGTTGGTGGAGAGCACGTGACCAATGATAGTGAAGCACAGGGCAGCCAGCTTTCTGGGGGAGACCCCACCCCAACCGTTCTCCCCTTCCACCCACTTCCCGTGGCATCTCTCCCTGCTCGCTTCTCACGCTGCTGCGGCCTGTCTTGCTCCGGGCTCCCTGAGCAGGCCTGGGGGCGGAGTGTATCCGAGCTGCCGTCTCTCCTTCCTCTCGGTGCAGGCGGGTGGCTGTGCGCCAGGACACATGCAGCATCGTGGCCATCTCTCTGAACATCATGCAGAAGGTCCATCCGGTCATCTGGTCCCTCAGCAACCTGCCCTTCGACTGCACGCAGGCCCTGGCTGTGCCCAAGCCAATAGGTAAGATGAGGTCTACTTTCCAAGTGTGGAGTGCGACCTGGTGGCTACAGCATGACTCTAACATGACTCCTGGGCTCTGTCCCCCCTCCGCTGCTGACCCTTTGTGGCCTTGGCCAAATTGCTCAGCCTCTTCGAGACTCTGGAAGACTAGTTCAGTGGTTGCCTACCCCTGGGACTTGGGCAGCAGCATGGGGCTTTGCGTGTGGCTCATTGGGTGGCGGTAAGTGCAGGATTGTAGCATTATTACCGCCTTGCTGGTTTGGCCAGCCCAGTGTCTGGCTAATGCAGAGCACTGGCTAACGCTCGCCACCCATACGGACAGAATGGCACCTGCTGTGCGGGGCGCTCACTCCCCTGGAGCGCAATATGGGGGGGGCTGAGGGTGGACCTAAAGGACCCCCATTTCCTCCCAGACTCCTCTCTGACCATCTGCTGTCCCTGGAGCTCAGATGTGAGCCTGCATCACCAGCCCCGCCAGCTCCCCCCTGGGTTGGTGCAGAGAGACCCCTCGGTTCTGAGAGGAAGGGGTCAGACCCAGCCCGATCCCCAGGAACTGGTGCCGTGAGTTCTGCAAATCCTTCCTCGCCCAGCCCCAGGGGAAGGGTTTAAAGCAGGGCAAGGATCCCGGGTAGATCTAATTTACCCAGCACAGGAACCTACCCCAGTTTGGCCAGGTGGGAGGGTGCCTGGGGGTGCCTCGTGCTGGGTCCTATGAGCAAGAACTCCAGGGCTGTCCTCTGCGCAGTGTCCTTCCCTGCCGCCAGCCCTGGCCCTGTGTACGCCGGGGAACGTGAGCCCAAGTCCCGACAAATCTTCCCTGAAGAATGGGCTGAACTGCAGGTCTAGTGAGGGGTGCTCTGGGCTGGGGTCCGGAGCCCTTCGCCTTCAGCTCACTGTGCCCGGGCTGGCCCGGACAGCTGCATGGGGCCGTGTGTGCAATGAGTCTATGGGTCTCACGCTAGCTGCCCACCCCGCAAACTGCCCTCCAGTCAGCACTCGTGTGGATAGCATGGAGGAGCTCTGTCCCCAGGGCAATCCCTGCTCCGCCCTGGTGTCTGCGCCTCTGACGCCTACAGCTGGGCTCATTCTCTCTCTAGGAGGCGTGGTGATCTTTGCAGTTAACTCCCTGCTGTATCTGAACCAGAGCGTCCCACCGTACGGAGTGTCTCTCAACAGCCTGACCACCGGGACCACGGTGTTCCCCCTGCGTAAGCCGGCGTGCCTTTCCTCATCTTCGCAGCTCTCTGTCCTGGGCCTGGCTCAGTGTGGGACGGGCATCTGGGGCTTCTGGAGGGGCAGCTCTCTGGGCAGAGCTTAGGGGCTGATGGGCACCAAGGTGGCGAGATAGGCTGGGTGATCTTGGCCTGAGTGGGAGATGCCAGCTGCCGAAGCGATGGCAGCGATGCTGTTGAGGGCTTTACTGACTCTGGCCCGGTTGGGAGCCAGGGTCTGAGCAATCCGATGGCCGCGGCATGTGTAGCCCAGAGAACAACTGTCCCCGGCCGCTCTGGGTGTGGGGAGTTTGCTGCCGACAGCCCGTGAGGGGGCCTAGCTGTGGGCTGCTGTCGCTCAATGATGCATGTGAGACGAGCCAGGGGCTCAGGCCAGCTCCCGCCAGCTGGCCCCTGCATCGTCATCAGACGGTCCAGCCCTCAATGGCGACTCCACTGCCAGTTCTCCAGTGGCCTGTCTGGGTCCGGCTCGAGGCCTGTGGGCAGCTGGAGGGATGTGGAGGTGTCCTGTTCCCTGAGCTCTCCACTCCGAGACCTTTCCCCAGCGCTGAATTCCCACCCGTTCTGGACAGCCGGATGCTGCACCCACCTGCCCGACGGTCAGGTCCCTGCAGAGTGCTGCTTTCCCCAGAGTGTGTGCAGCAGGCTCGCCCTGGCCCCGCGAGGGAGCAGAGCGCTGTGCTGGGAAAGGGCCGTGCTGGGAAAGGGCTGCGGGGACAGTAAAAGTGACCTGCCATCGGTCCAGCAGCTGTCAGGCTAGAGATGACAGCTCTCGTTGTGGGGCTGGGGGTGTGAACCTCCCCTCAGGACTCGGGGTCTGCTCCAATTGGAGGACCTGTTCTGGTGCCAGCTGCAGACGTGCTTTGTGGGGGGTCATTAGTCTGCAAGGGACCGGTGGGTTAGAGTGGGCTTGCTCACCCAGGGAGACTGCAGCAGTGCTCATGGGATGTCCATCGGTGCGCTCCTTTGCCCTCTGATAGACCCTGCATCAGTGTGTGCCACAGAGGCCCCTGCATTTGTGGTGCCGCGGGGCGTGGAGGGGGCAGCGTTCAGAGCAGGGGGCCGCAGCATAGGTGCAGCCTATAGGCCCGATGCAATGCAGTGCATGGAGCGGTGCGTGCTGGGACATGTCGTCTGTGTGGGCTGTGCTTGCCAGTTAGCTGCCCCGGTTCCTTTTCCCCAGCTCAGGCACAGCCCTGGGGGTCGTGGTGGCGTGGCCGGCTGAGCTGGGCCGTGGGGCTGCGTCATGTCCCTTGACTGCCACTGAGTGGGGCCCTCTCTCCGCAGGCGTTCAGGACGGAGTGAAGGTCACGCTGGACTGTGTGCAGGCAGCGTTCATCTCCTACGACAAGATGGTGATCTCGCTGAAAGGAGGGGAGATGTAAGACCCCAGCAGCGGCCCCGGGAGCTTGGCCCGGCTCTCCTGACCTTGCCTTTGGGAGCTGGGCCTGTCCCAGGGAGCTGGGAGCTTAGAGCTGCTGCTGTTCCCTCCAGCTCCTAGTCGAGGGGTGGTGGGGAGGCCACGGATTCTGAATAGCCAGGGTTTGAAAGGAGCCCGCCCCCCCAGCAGCTGCAGGGTCGTAGGAGCTGTTGGGGGGTACTGGGGTCTAGGGCTAGAGTGGAAGACTGGGAGGCAGGACTCCTGGGTCTGTTCATTTCTCCTCAGCGGCCCTGGGCAAGTCCCTGCCCTGTGTGTGCGTGAGGCAGGGATGGTGGCACCGGCTCGTTGCGTCGGAGGTGCTGCTGGGTGGAGAACCTGTGACAGTGCGGCCAGCCCCTGAGAGGGAAGGGATGGGCGAAGGGCCATGGGGTGGGCTCCACACACGCTGCTTGGAGTGCCCTCTGGGAGTCCCCGGGGGGCAAGAGAGAATACTAGTGGCTAGGAGAACTGCTAGCAGGTGCCTGCGGTTTTGGGGAGCTCATGGTTTGACTCGCTTTCCTGCCAGTCTCCACGGAGTCCCCCTGAGCCAGCGTTAGAAACTCACCTGTGCGGAGCTTTAAGCCCTGGTGCTCTTGCTGTGACTTCGCCAGCATGATCCATGCCCATGCAGGGCTTCCTCCTCCCCCGTCCATTGCCCCCATGTGCTTCCCCTGCCTCTGCCACGCAGGGCGTGAGCTCTGATCTGCTGTGGAGCTTGGCCCCTGGGTGCTGCCCTCCCGGTGTGGTGCGCAAGAGCTTGCCCTGGCCCCTCCCCAGGCTCCTGAGCCGTGCCCGGCTCCGCAGCGGGGGCTGATCGCAGAGCCTCTCTCAGCAGAGCTTCCAGCTGGCCCAGAGCAGCCCTGCGGGACCCGGGACAAGCTTCTGGCCTCACCGCTCTCCCTGTCTCTCCTTAGCTACGTCCTGACCCTCATCACAGACGGGATGAGAAGCGTCCGCTCCTTCCATTTCGACAAGGCAGCAGCCAGCGTCCTCACCACCTGTGTAAGCCGCTGGGCTGAGGAGGGGTGTCCTGGGGGGCCTGTCACGGGGGTGCTAGTAATTGCCTGGGGACTCTCCTGGACCTGGCTAGGTGGGATCCCAGCTCTTGCCTTGTGCCAGGCTAGTGCTTTTCTCTTTGCCAGGGTAACTGGGCTACAGAGACCCTAAGCGGGCAGATGGGGGCCATGGGGTTAGGTGCCATGCTTCCCAGGGATCCCTGTCGTGTGCCTGGGGATGAACTGGTGGCCCAATGTGGAGGAGCAGGTGTGGGCGGGACACTGGTGCCAAGAGCGATGCCGACTCCGCATGAGGCCAGTCAGCAGGGCTGAGCCCAAATGGGCAGTCAGAGGGGCAGCTGTGGGGCCCTTACGCACTAGCAGGTGGCTGCTGGGCTGCCAGGCCAGACCTGGGTGGATCAGTCACTGACTATGTCAGTGTCCTGCGAGTGACCCATGTGGTCCGGGGGCTCGGAGGAGCTCGGGTTTCACTGCCAGGCCTGGTTTCACTGCCCTCTGCAGGGCACGTCTACACAGCCAGTGACAGCGAGCCGCCGAGCCTTGTGCTGCCACTCTAAAAAGAGCTGTGTAGGCTTGACAGCAACATCTACATGGCTCTGGTAGTGCCAGTGCGGACCGGGCCCGGGTGCGGGCGGGTTGGCTGGCAGGCGCGGGCCACGTGGCCGGGCCTGGGACGCGGGCTGGCTGGCTGGCGCGGGCCGCGTGGCCGGGCCTGGGACACGACGCGGGCTGGCTGGCTGGCGCGGGCCGCGTGGCCGGGCTGGCTGGCTGGCGCGGGCCGCGTGGCCGGGCTGGCTGGCTGGCGCGGGCCGCGTGGCCGGGCTGGCTGGCTGGCGCGGGCCGCGTGGCTGGTCCTGGGCGCGGGCAGGCGGGCAGACTGGCAGGCGCGGGCCGCGTGGCTGTCCCCTTTGTGTCTGAGTCCCAGAGCGGGGCAGGGGTGGATCTGTTGAGCGTCCATTTCTCTGCTCCCCTCAGATGATCACAATGGAGCCAGGTTACCTGTTCCTGGGCTCGCGGCTCGGTAACTCCCTCCTCCTCAAGTACACAGAGAAGCTGCAGGAGCCCCCCGTGAACGTCGTCAAGGACCCCGCCGACAAGCAGGTCAGGGCAGCCCAGAGCCTGCGGGTGCTTCCTCCTCTACGAGCTCTTCGCCCCGCCCTCCTCTCCTGGGCTTCTGCTGTGGCCCAAGCCAGCCTGGCTGCATTTCCTGCATTGGTGCTGCGCCGTCCTTCGGGGGATTGGCCCAGCGGCTGCTGCGGGTCAGCGTGGCGAGGGGCTATGGGGTATGGATCTGTGAGCTAGTAGCCGTTAGCCCCACGTCCCGGTGGTCTCCCGCTGGACAGCTGCGGACCTGGAGGTGATGAAAGCTCCAGAAGAGGTGCCAGGCTCAGCCCTGTCCCAGACCACGGACAGCCCAGCGGGCAGCCGGGCAGGCAAACCCCACCTGCCCACCCTTTCTCTGCCCAGGTGTCTGTCTCCAGCTGGTCCCTGGCCTCTCTGGAGGCTGCCAGTGTAGGGTCTGACTCATACCCATGTGCTGTGGCTTCCCTTAGAGCAGGCCTGAGAGCCCCCAGCTCCTCCCACTGAGTGGCTATTGCTGTGGGTCACTGCTGGCCTGGCCATCAGCACCAAACAGCCCCATCCCTCCTCCCATTCGCAGAGTGAATGGAAGGGTTGGAGCCCCCTAGCTCGGGGCCAGAGGTGGGGAGTCACTGCTGGCTTCTCTGTTCCCCACAGGAGGAGCCCCCTGTCAAGAAGAAGCGATCGGAGTCGTCCGGGAACTGGGCTGGTAGGTGGGCGCCTCCTCGGGGTCGGGGGGCAAAGGGGTCCGACTGAGCCAGTCTCTGCATCCCAGGATTGGCCAGGGGTGCCTGGCAGCGGTTGCCCAGCCCTAGGGCCGGACCCCCATGCACCACAGTGCAGGGGAGCTGGGGGTACAGGGTATGCGGGGGACACATGAGGCTGGTGTGGCTCAGGGTGGGGGAGCTGGGGCACACAGTGGGGTGCAGGAGGCTGGCGTGGCTCAGGGCAGGAGTACAGGGGGGCGCAGCGCTGCCCCCAGCTCTGTCCCAGGTTCCGGCTCGCTGTTGTGTTGCAGGGGGGAAGTCGGCCCCGCAGGACGAGGTGGATGAGATCGAGGTGTACGGCAGCGAGGCCCAGTCAGGGACCCAGCTGGCCACCTACTCCTTCGAGGTACGCACTCTGCGGAGCTGCCTGAACACCCTGGACCTGCCGTTCTGGCCGGGGGGGCTGGCTGTGGCTCCCTGCCCAGCGGCCTGGGGGGGCTGGCGGCAGCTAGGTGGGACCCAGGCCCCTGCTGCCCCCAAGGGACTGAGCTCTGCCATGAGCCCAGCTCTCCCTAGGCTGCTCCGCTTGCTCATCGGTGTCAGCCCAGAGGGTGAGTCCCCCACACTTCCCGAGCAGCCTGACACGCCCAGGGCCCCGGCTAGGCAATGGGGGCTCTGTTTCCCCTCCCACGCTGATCCCCTCTCTCATGCCCCTCCCTTCTGATGGTCCCCGGGAGGGGCCAGGGCCAGTGACTTGGTGGTGCTGACCCTTCTCACTTAGGAACCGGGCTGATCCCCACCAGCTCCTTGGTGGCTGGGGCCAGGCTGGAGCTGGAGCCCTGGGGGGCAGGACCCTGTGTCCCGTTCTCCTGGCCGTGGGGCTGGGTTGGAGCTGCTGCCCCGAGGCTAAAAGCTCCGTTTCCAATCCCTTGACCCCTCCCCCGCGAACTCCCCCAGCCTGGTCTATGGCGCAGGGCGCTGACCCCCTCTTGTATCTTGCAGGTGTGCGACAGCATCCTCAACATCGGGCCCTGTGCCAACGCAGCCATGGGGGAGCCGGCCTTCCTGTCCGAGGAGGTGCGTACCGCGCCAGAGCCCACGGCGCTCTGCTCCCCTCGCGTCCACATGCTGCCTACGGGTCCCAGCAGGCCATGCTCCAGGTGGCCTGGCTGCAGTGCATGCTGGGATCTGGAGTCTCCCTGGGCTGCTGCCTGCTACGGGAGGGCTGTGCTCTTTGCAGCTTGAGCCAGGGTGGCATTTGACCTGAGCTGACAACGCTTTCCAAGACCCCCCAGTCCTTCCGATCCTCATTCTTCTCCCTCTGCCCCCTGAGAACAGTCAGCACGTGGGCTGCTTTGGGAAGTTCAGTCCAGCAGCTCCCTCCTGTCCTGTCTGATCCCCCACAAAGCCAAGTCACTAGCAATGGCCGTTCCCAGCTCACTGCCTGCCTGAGTCCCCATCGCTGCAGGGCAGCTGGGCGGGAGGTCGGGACTCTGATAGGATGGGTGCAGGGGCTGGAGTAGGGCTCCCTCTGTGCTCCGTAGAGCCGAGGTGGTGAGGGCCAGTGGGGTGAAGGGGGGGTGGCTACTGGGGGTCTGGGGACTGTGGAACCATCAGCATGCAGGAGCAGCAGCCCCAGGGCTGGGTGCCAGCCCTCCAGCACAGGGCCCGCAGGAGGTGGTGGCACTTCCCCTTCACGGCAGCCAGTCCTAGGTGGGGGGGACAGGGGGCTTCCCTCCCTTTGGGGGTGGGGCAGCTCCTGACATCCGGTGCTTGTCTCCATGGCTACAGTTTCAGAACAGCCCGGAGCCAGACCTGGAGATCGTGGTTTGTTCAGGCTATGGGAAGAACGGGGCCCTTTCTGTCCTGCAGGTGAGCACAGTGCCAGCGGGGTGGGGAGCATCTGTGCCGGGAGGAGCCTGGCCCTGATGGGCGGGAGGGGCGGGCATCTGTGCCGGGAGGAGCCTGGCCCCGATGGGCGGGAGGGGCGGGCCTCTGTGCTGGGGGAGCCTGGTGCCAGTGAGCGGGAGGGGTGGGCATCTGTGCTAGGGGAGCGTGGCGCCAGCGGGGGGGGTATGTCTGTGCCCTGGAGTGAGCCCGGCACAGGCAGGGGAGGTGGAGTCTGTGCCCTGGAGTGAGGGTGTTATGTGAGCCCTGGCTGGTCCAAGTGTGGCATGGGGAGGGCTGTCACTGTGCGAAGGCCCCACATCCGGGCTCTGGGCTTCAGACATCCCCGCCCTCTGCCTCGAGGCTATGGGAGGGGTGGGGTGGGGTGCCTGGCAATCCCTGCAGGGGGAGCGCCCAGTGGGGCAGAGACGGGCCCTGCCTGAGGGAGGGGGGTGGGGAGGAGCAGACAGAGCCGGGGGAGTGAGCTCTGCTACCCCAGGTCGCTCGGTGGAAGGGGGCGTCTGGCGCTTGTCATGGCAGGGCTGGCTGGCGCGTGGCCCCTTCTCTCCAGTCTAAAGGCGCAGCCACATGACCGCATGCAGTGCTGCAGCTGCTGGGCAGGCAGGGCTGCGTGCTCTCTGCGGGCTGCTCCCTTGGCTGTGCACATGGCGAGGAGTGGCCCGCGGCTGGGCAAAGTTTGGGCTCCGTGCCAGTGTTCAGGAGCGCTGGAGGTCTCCGGGGAGGGAGTCTTGGGTCTCGGCGCTTCTCCCACCAGGGCTGGGGGGACTGGGAAGCTGCAGTTCTAGCCTCCACCTCTTCCCAACAGAAAAGCATCCGCCCCCAAGTGGTGACAACCTTTGAGCTGCCCGGCTGCTACGACATGTGGACCGTGATCTCGCCCCAGAAGAAGGAAGAGGTCAGTGGGTGGCTGCCTGCAGCTTGGAGGAGGAGGCTCTGGGTTGGCCCATCAGCCGCCTGCCCCTAGAGCTCCTAGCACCTCCGCTGGCTTCCACCAAGCCCCAGTTCCTTCGGGCTGATCCCAGCATGCCAGGGACTCGCTTCCGGGTGTGCTCCTTAGCTGTGTCTGGCCTGGCGAGGCAGGAGATGTCTCTTGGGGGAGCGCCCCCGTCCCATCGCTGGGGTAAAGGCCCCTGGCTGGGCTGGTTAGCGCTGTGCCCCATAGTACCCCATCGCTGTGGGCTCGGCTCCTAGGGACTGGGGGTTGCTGTGCGTTCCCAGGGCCCGGCTTCATTCTCTCCTCCTGCAGGACGAGAGTGCCAAAGGGGAGACTGCAGAGAAGGAGCCCAGCCACCCCGAACCTGAGGACGATGGCAAGAGACATGGGTTCCTGATCCTGAGCCGCGAGGACTCCACCATGGTAAGGGCCCTGGCAGTGTGATGCCAGCCAAGGCAACTCTCCCCAAGGGACCGTGGCACTGGAGCGTGCATGGAGTCAGTTCCGTCTCTGGGGAAGCGCCCCAGCAGCAAACCGCCTCAGAGGCCAGGTGGCGGGACCCCGGGTGCGCTGTGCTGCTGGAGGGGCCGTATTCGGGTGAGAGAGAACAAAGGCCCTGGCCCTTTTCCCGGCACGTGGGGTGTGAACCTCCCATCCAGCCTGGATCGTTCTGTTCCAACTCCCTGATTTCCCAGTGGGTTCATCGGGACATGGGGAGCTTCGTCTCCTGCCTTCCCTGGTGTTGCTGGGCTCTGTTAATCAGCTGGCAGGCTCCACCTCAGAGGTAGCTGCATTGGAGGGGTGAGCGGTCGGTACCTGTCCTGTTTTTAAAGGGGCGGGGTTGGCTCCTTGTATGCCTGCTGAGGTGACGGGCAGGCGGGTTAGTGTGGGGCTCGGGCAGGGTTGGGCACTCTCCACGCTGACTGCCCTCTGGTCTTGTGCCCCTTAGATCCTGCAGACGGGTCAGGAGATCATGGAGCTGGACACAAGCGGGTTCGCCACACAGGGGCCCACCGTGTTTGCTGGCAACATAGGAGAGAACCGCTACATCGTGCAAGTGTCGCCCCTGGGCATCCGGCTGCTGGAAGGAGGTGGGCACTGTGGGTGGGCAGAGCCGCCACATCTCTTCCTGCTGACCCCCTCAGGCCGGCCTGCCTACCCCAGTCACCACGCTGGGACCGAGTAGCTAGGGCCATCTGCAGTGGTGGTGCTGGCGGGACTGGTGCATGCTGGGGACCTTCATGGCCCCCCATTCTGATCTGGGAGCAGGGCCACCTTGGTCTATTCCCCATAGGGGGATGCAGGGCTGGGGGAACGTGTTGCTCCGATCTGAAGGGGTGTGCTGGGTTGTCAGGCTGGGGCTGGGCCTTGTGGCCATGGGTATGGCCGCAGCTCAGCCGGGTGGCTCTGTTTTCCAGTGAATCAGCTGCACTTCATCCCTGTGGACCTGGGCTCCCCCATCGTGCACTGTGCCGTGGCCGACCCCTACGTGGTGATCATGAGCGCCGAAGGCCAGGTGACCATGTTCGTGCTGAAGAGCGACACGTACGGGGGCAGGACGCACCGGCTCACCCTGCAGAAGCCCCAGCTGCACCACGTGAGTCTGAGCAGGCGGTGCTGCTGTGGGGCACAGGCTGCCATGCCCCCGCCCTGATGTCTGTGTGACACTGGGGCTGTCCATCGAGGTGGGGCTGGAGGGACATGCTCAGGTGCTGTAGGTCGGGGTGGGCATGTGCGACATACCAGGGTACAGTCCAGACCAGTGGGGAGCTGTGTCACTCCAGCCCTGCCCTGCAGCCTTGGCGGTTTCACAATGTCTTGCTGCTGCAGCTCCTCCCAGAGCTGCCCACAGCCAGCCTGCCAACATGTGAGCCACCCCCTGAATGTGTGTGTGTGACAGCAGCCTGCCAGCCACACCTGGGTCACCAGCCTGGGTTACGCTGCAGGGTGACCCCAACACCCCCCCCCGTCCCGGATCCCAGAACGTATGTCCTGTAACTGCCCAGCCCACTCCTGGGCAGGACAAATACTTTCCTTTAAGGGAAGAATATGCCAGTTTATCTCGAATAGTTATTCCGACGCTTCGGTTTAAACACACGGGATTAGATAAAACAGTAAAACAATTTATTAACGATACTGAGAGAGATTGAGTCCAAATAATGAGCCTTAAAAGTCAGAAATGGTCTCAAGAAAATAAAGACCAGACATTTACTAATAATTAACTTAACAAACTATATTGGATTCAAGCAAAGTTTCTCAGCACATGCTTCAGCAGGTTACTGACCAACCCCCTCCCCCAGAGTCCAAGGCCTGCTTCCCTTGTCTCTTTGGGAGCAGTGAATGCGATGGGCAGGGAGAGAGAGGCTGGGGGTGTTTGTCCCTCAGTTCTATAGTTTCAGGCCCCCTCTTGAAAAATGATTCCAGCTGGGCACCAGGAGACACAGTGTCTGTGTGGAAGGATGTTCCCTGCTGCTTTTCCTCACCTATTTGAACTTACTTTGTTCTCCCTCCCTGTTCGATGACTCTGTTTACCCTTAAATGCAAATTAAGTGACGCACCCATTCCTTGGTGTAGGACAGGCCTGTTTGCCAACTTCTGCCTGGGCAGGGCTGTGGGGTTTGGCACATGTGTAAATCACACCAGACAGGGGAATCTTACCACGTCACACAATGTTGCCACACACGTTACCAGGCTGATACTGACCAGCATGTGATGAGTTTTCAGTGGTCCCTCACCAGGTGTACCTTGTACCGAGATGGTTACAGTAGCGTGCAGGGTGTGAATGCAGGGGCATGTGCTGTCATATGCACAGAGGGCTCAGGGCTGGGGACAGCCTGGGCGTCTCCTTGCTGTGCAAGGTGGGACCTGCAGCTCCTCTCCCTTGCAGCAATCCAAGGTGATCGCGCTGTGCGTCTACCGCGACGTCAGAGGCATGTTCACCACGGAGAGCAGGACGACCAGTTCCAGGGACGAGCTCTCCCTCAGGAGCCACTCAGAGGTGGAGACCGTCATCCAGGACATCAGGTGCGAGAGAGGCTGGGGCCTTTCCCTGGCCATCGGGGATGGGCCGGTGGGTGGGGAGAAGCACACACGGCAGGGGGGCTTTAGCGCCGCTTGTCCTGGCCCAGTGGTCGGGAGCGGCAGTCGAGCTGTGCCCAGCAGCCCGTGGCAGAGGAGAGGAGCCGTGTCTGCATGAACGGCATAGGGAATGACTGTGTGACAGGGCACATCTGGGGGCACCCCCACCCCCCTCCAGGCTGCTGCTTCTGTGCCATGTGAGCCATCGGCAGTAATCCCTACATCCTGCGCCTGCCGCTCCCGACCAAGAGAGGGTGCATGAGTCTTCCCCCAAGCGTGGGCGTGTCCCTGTGCGCACAGGGTGGGAAGGAGCTCAGGACTCCCCATAACAGCCTCTCCCTGCTTCCCCCGCCCCGGCTGCCCGGCACAGTAACACAGTGGACGACGAGGAGGAGATGCTCTACGGGGACTCCAGCTCGCTCTTCAGCCCCACCAAGGAGGAGCCACGCCGCAGCAGCCTCCCACTCTCTGACAGGGACCCCCACCAATACAAAGTGGAGCCCACGCACTGGTGTGTGCTGGTGCGGGAGAATGGAGCCATGGAGGTAAGACCTGGTCCAGCCCTCCCTAAGGACCCTGATCTGGCACTGCCTGGAGGGCAGCCCCTGCTCACCTAGTGCTGAGCCCCTTGGATCTTGTAAGCTATGCAAGGTTCAGTCTGGTCGGGGCTTGGATGGGAGACCTCCGGGTTCAAAATGGCCTGCAGGGAGTGGGGTGGGGGGCTTAGTACGAGGTGTCCTCCCCCCTGGAATCAGTGCTGACTAATGCCCCAGTGCGGTACTAGGGGGCGCTGTGGCATTAGTGAACCTGTGGGGGCGCTGACCCCAGGGGACCCCCAGGAGGTGCTGTACTGCTGGTGGGTGAGGTGTGAAACCAAGGCCTCGTTAGTGTTTACCCCCAGAGTTGGGCAGTGAGTCCCAGCCAGATCCCAGCTCTGCTCTGAATCCCCCGGCGAGTTGGCTGGATACAGGATTCCCACAGAGCTGTGACCCCATGCTGCTGCTGGGCCTGTTCTGGGGCGTTTCTAGTGCTCCCCCTTGCATGAAATTGCTCTCTTGGTCCAGTGTGCAGAGGCCCTAAAGGGGAGCAGCTAAACTGAGACAAGGAAATAATGTTGACCCCCACGTGTGATTAACCTGTGGAACTTCTGGCCACAAGACTGAAGCCAGAAGCGTAGAAAGGCCATGACATTCACATGGCTAATAAGAGTAACACCGGCCATCCTATTCTAGGGTCAGTGCCAGGCCGAGGGAGGGGGCTTGGGAGACATTTCTCCATGGGCTGTTATCTGGGGATGGCCCCTGCAGGGTTCCCTGCAGCTTCCTAGGGACAGCTGGGAGTGGGCGAGGCAGACCATGGTCTGACCTCGTGTGCGGATTCCTATGAGGAGCCTCCATGGGCCCCTTCCTAGCTCAGTCGCTGTCTCTCTCCCTGCAGATCTATCAACTGCCCGACTGGCGCCTGGTCTTCCTGGTGAAGAACTTCCCCATGGGCCAGCGGGTGCTGGTGGACAGCTCGTTCGGGCAGCCTGCGGCCCAGGGTGATGCCAAGAAGGAGGAGGTGACGCGACAGGGGGAGATGCCCCTGGTGAAGGAGGTCCTGCTGGTGGCACTGGGCAATCGCCAGAGCCGGCCGTACCTGCTGGTGAGCTGGGTCGTGGGCGC
Source organism: Dermochelys coriacea (assembly GCF_009764565.3). NCBI lineage: Eukaryota > Metazoa > Chordata > Testudines > Dermochelyidae > Dermochelys > Dermochelys coriacea. The sequence goes on along the minus strand of NC_050069.1, from coordinate 3,210,479 downwards.
TCACTGCTGCACTTGGAGCAGTGCTGCTGCCCGGGCAGGCTTCCCTGGCGCTGTGTGCATAGACCAGGCAGGGGAGCAGCGAGGGGGCTGCAGGGCGGGGTGCAGATGGCTGCTTACTGCAGCAGGGGGGGAGTGCAGAAAACCCTTCCCAGAGAGGAGTTATCAGTGGTTCACAGTCATGCTGGAAGGGCAGAACGAGTGGGGTCCTGCAGGGATCGGTTCTGGGTCCGGTTTTGTTCAATATCTTCATTAGTGATTTAGAGAATGGCATAGAGAGTACACTGATAAAGTGTGTGGGCGATACCAAGCTGGGAGGGGCAGCCAGCCGGGCAGTGTGAATGTGCTGCGGGGGGCACAGCAGGGGATGGGGTCTGTAGCGCTCTGGCTGGCCAGTGTGTGTGTGTGTGTGTGTGTGTGTGTGTGTGTGTGTGTGTGTGTGGGGTGGGGGGGTGGCGAGCAGGGGATGGAGCAAAGGGAAACGTAGGCTGGTTGGGAATTGACTCTCCAGCGCAGTGTGGGAGCCCATCCCTGGGGTGTCTGTCTGAGGGGTACCGTCCTGCCCTGCCCTGAGGGTTGAACCCACTGGGGTTACTCCAACCCTGTGATCGCTGGGTAGGCTTCCTTTCACAGCACAGCTTCACACGCCTCCTGCCACTGCCCCGGCTCCGCTGCCTGGAGCTGGGACCTAGTGCGACCTGTGGGTACGGGGTGGGGTGGGCTCTGGGTGAGCACAGGAGGGGCAGGAGTCTCAGCTCTTCTCGTCCTGTTGGCAGGTTCACGTGGACCAGGAGCTGCTGATTTATGAGGCTTTCAGCCATGACTCCCAGCTGGGCCAGAGTAACCTGAAAGTCCGGTTTAAGAAGGTAACAGGAGTGTTTGAGGCAACCCATGTGTCCTCCTGCCATCACGCCCAGCCGATATAGAGCAGGGGGGCCCAAAGCAACCCACAAAGTTCTGCTTCGTAGTCACCCTCTACGCCAATGGGAATGTGTCAAACCAACTGATAGCTTTCTGTGACAGGGTTTAGCCTGGTGGATAGTGGGGGAGTGGTAGACGTGGTAATCTTGACTTTAGTAAGGCTCTTGATACTGTCTTGCATAATAAACAAACTAGGGAAATGCAATCTAGATGGAGCTATTACAAGGTGGGTGCAAAACTGGTTGGAAAACTGTTCCCAGAGAGGAGTTATCAGTGATTCACAGTCATGCTGGAAGGGCAGAACGAGTGGGGTCCTGCAGGGATCAGTTATGGGTTCGGTTCTGTTCAGTATCTTCATCAGTGATTTAGATAATGGCACAGAGAATACACTGGTAAAGTTTGTGGACGATACCAAGCTGGGAGGGGCTGCAAGTGCTTTGGAGAATAGAATTAAAATTCAAAATGATCTGGACAAACTGGAGAAATGGTCTGAAGTAAATAGAATGAAATTCAATAAGGACAAATGCAAAGTGCTCCACTTAGGAAGGAACAATCAGTTGCACACATACAAATGGGAAATGACTGCCTAGGAAGGAGTACTGTGGAAAGGGATCTGGGGTCATAGTGGATCACAAGCTAAATATGAGTCAACAGTGTAACACCGTTGCAAAAAAAAAAAAAAAAAAAGCAAGCATCATTCTGGGCTGTATTAGCAGGAGTATTGTGAGCAAGACACGAGAAGTAATTCTTTTGCTCTACTCTGTGCTGATTAGGTCTCAACTGGAGTATTGTGTCCAGTTCTGGGCGCCACATTTCAGAAAAAATGTGGACAAATTGGAGAGAATCCAGAGAAAAGAAACAAAAATGAGTAAAAGTCTAGCAAACGTGACCTCTGAGGGACGATTGAAAACATTGGGTTTGTTTAGTCTGGAGAAGGGAAGACTGAGAGGGGACATGATAACAGTTTTCAAGCACATAAAAGGTTGTTACAGGAGGAGAGAGAAAAATTGCTCTCCTTGATGGCTGAGGACAGGGTCAGAAGCAATGGGCTTAAATTGCAACAAGAGAGGTTTAGGTTGGACATTAGGAAAAACTTCCTAACTGTCAGGGTGGTTAAGCAGGGGAATAAATTGCCCAGGGAGGTTGTGGAATCTCTGTTGTTGGAGATGTTTAAGAGCAGGTTAGACAAACACCTGTCACGTGTGCAGGGGACTAGACTAGACGACCTCTCGAGGTCCCATCCATATGACTTCAGCTCTCAGCACACAATGCACCATCTTGACCCAGTGGCAGGTAAAACTCACAAGCAGCTTGTTCCTTTCTGGGAGGCTGGTTTGGGGCGAGTGCCCTGGTTTAAAGTGTGTGTCCTAGGTGCAAAGCAGCTGAATGGCTGCAGCTTGGACTGTCCCCAGCCACTTCCCTGGGGGCCAGCACTGGGCAGGGCCAGGGGGAATTGGGGTGTGGTCTTCAGTGCCCTCTGCAGGTGACGTGCCTGTGGGCATGGAAAGGTGGGGACCCCCCCCACCTGTTCATGTGGGTTCCCCGCTTGGTGCTTGCCCCTCCCAGCCTCAATTGCAGGGCTCTGATCCCATTGGTGCCTGGGGGCCCTGGCTCGTCTGTGACCATCTTTCCTCCCTGTCAGGTCCCCCACAACATCAACTTCCGGGAGAAGAAGCTGAAGCTGTCCAAAAAGAAATCAGAGAGTGCAGGGGGCGAGGAGTCGGGGGGAGCGCGGGGCCGGGTCGCCCGCTTCCGCTTCTTTGAGGACATCTACGGCTACTCGGGGGTGAGCCATGGGGGCAGGCCTGCCTCAGAACCACTGCCAGGGCTTGTCCTGGGGGCTGGCAGGGCAGCAGGGGCTGCCTCTGGGTCAGTCCCTCACTGTTCAGATTGGCCTCAGGCTCAACTGCTGGTATCGGGGGGCTGGGTGACAGCAGGAGAGAGCCAGTGGGGCAGCCCCACTCGGGCATGTCCCTGGGGCAGTTAGACCCTGCAGGGTGCTGGTAGGAGGTTGGGCACTGCGCTGTCTGTGGCCGGCTTTGGCTGCTGCACTCAGGAAGTGACGCCGCAGGATTTCCCGACCTCCTGCTGCAGGCTGCCATCCTGTGAGAGCCCAGAAGCTAAGTGGGGCTGGCTCGGCTGGCACTTGGAGGGGAGACCTGGGTAGGGCTGGGGCTGTGGGTTGGTGAGTCAGCTCTGTGTTGCAGCTGGCGTGCTGGCCAGGAAAGAGCCCGTGGAGAGTCCGAGCGGGAGCCCCTGGTCCGAAGCGCCCTGGCAGCGGACCCTGGGATCCCCACTCTGACCCTAGTGCTGGCTCTGCTCCCAGGTGTTCATCTGCGGGCCCTCCCCGCACTGGCTGCTGGTGACAGCCCGGGGGGCCCTGCGCCTGCACCCCATGACGATCGACGGCTTGATCGAGTCCTTCGCTCCCTTCCACAATGTCAACTGCCCCAAGGGCTTTCTCTATTTCAACCGGCAGGTATGTGGGGCATGGCTGGCTTGGGGGCAGAGCCCAGGGCCCCACAAGGGGCAGACAGACACTGCCTGGGCTCTCTGTGGAGGTGGGATGCAGAGGGCCTACAGGTCCCAGCACTCACTGCTCCATCTGGGCCCGGCTGTCTGGCCAGCAGCTCTTCTCTCGGGGTGTGAGGGAAGGGGGGCTGAACTGAGGGGAGGGGCTGACAGTGGGCTCTGCTCGCAGGGGGAGCTGCGGATCAGCGTCCTGCCCGCGTACCTCTCTTACGACGCTCCGTGGCCTGTGAGGAAGATCCCACTGCGCTGCACCACACACTACGTGGCTTATCACGTGGAGTCCAAGGTACCAGGGTGCTGCTGGGGCAGCCCTGCCGTGTGGGAACGGGCTATGCTTTGGGGATCCCCTTGTGGGGCACAGCATCCCCCGAGAGCTCAGATCTGCCGGCCCAGGACCCGCCACTCTGCAGGTAGTGCTGCCCGTCCCCCATCCTGGTCAAGGGGTATCCGGCCTTGTAGGGCACAGCCCCCAAAGGGGGTGCTTCAGACCTGTCCTGCCTGGCTCTGCTCCATGCCCCATGCTGGCAGCCTGCACGATGCCAGCCGAGGGGGGGGGGGGGAGCCCCCAGGGAGCAGCTGGTGTCTCCTGCGTCCACACTGCGTGGCTGGAGGATTGCAGCAGTCAGGGAGGTCAGAGAGGGGGCCCCTGGTCTTTGTGCTGCGCCCTGGTGGCCTGTTAACGGCTGCATGTCTCTGGCAGGTCTACGCCGTGGCCACCAGTGTCGTCAACCCCTGCACCCGCATCCCCCGCATGACGGGAGAGGAGAAGGAGTTTGAGAGCATCGAGCGGGGTGAGTAGAGACCTGCTCTGCAGGGGCCCCTCCCGCGTCCCCCCCAGGCCCCATTGAGTGGGAGGGATGCGTGGGGAGCGCATTGGAACTCGGTGCGCAGCGCTGGCAGAGGTTCCTGCGGGGCGGTTACGGGCCAGGCTCGGGTCGGCACTCCCTGTCCTGTGTGGGCCCCATGGCCTGGCTCCTGGCCCCCTTTGGCACAGGTCCCAGTGGGCTCCGCAGGGGCCTCCCCATTGTGCCCATGGCTGTGAAGGTCCCCCCAGCCCACAGCGTCCTGCGGTGGGGTCCCCGGGGCAGAGCTGTGTCCTCCCATGGGGCAGAGCTGTGGGATGGGGGGTGCCATCAAACCTTCCTGGGCTGGGTCGGTGCGTGACATTGGCGGGGAGGCTGCTGTGTCTGCACCAGCCCCATACCCTCTCCTGGGGGCCGGCTGGGGACTGGAGCTGTGTTGGTCTCTCCCCCAGACGAGCGCTACATCCACCCTCAGCAGGAGGCCTTCTCCATCCAGCTGATCTCACCGGTGAGCTGGGAGACCATCCCCAACACCCGGTAAGGGCCCGCGAGCGGGGCAGGCGGCTGGGCTTGGCTGGGCCCTGGCACTCCTCTCCTGGAGACGGGCTCCCGGGCTCTGCCAGGCAGGGGGACAAGGAGGCTGGCCCTGGGAGTGCTGCATGGGCAAGGGCCCGCCCTGCACCGGGAGGGCAGAGGGCTGGATGCAGGCGCTGGCCTCCCCTTGCCCCCCACAGCAGAGGGAGATGGTTTGGGGCAGGACGCTGGCCCGTGAGTGGCCTGGGAGGAGGAGCCTGGTGCCCTGGGCCAAAAGGGCCAGTTCCCATCCTGGCCCCGGCTGCTCTGGTGTGGGGCTCCCTGCTGCCCTGACCTGTGCCTGCCTCTCCCGCTTGCCCAGGATCGAGCTGGAGGAATGGGAGCACGTGACCTGCATGAAGACGGTGTCGCTGAAGAGCGAGGAGACGGTGTCGGGGCTGAAGGGTTACATTGCCGCCGGCACGTGTCTCATGCAGGGCGAGGAGGTGACCTGCCGCGGCCGGGTGAGTGCGGGCTGGGCTGGCTTTGCCCCAGCAGCCCCCTGGGGGGCCTGGGGCTTGGCCTCCCCCATCCTCTCCCTGCACTTCCTCCCACCAAGCCCCCGCCGCACTCCCTGCATCACAGCGCCCCCTACTGAGCCCATCCCCCTGCCCTCCTGGCTGCCCCCTCCACCTTGCACCTTGATGGGGGCTGGACTGTGCTGCCCCTGCCCTCCCTCGGTGGAGCCATCATCTGCACCCAGCACTTGGCCAGGTCGCTGTGTGGGAACTGCTGGACTGTGCCCAAGTGGTATCTGCTGGGGGGGCAGGAGGGCAGGTGTCACTTCCCAGACTCTCTCCATGGAGCTGGGCTCCTTGTGGGGCATGCTCTCTCCGCGGCTCTGACGGGCCCTGGGGGTGGGGCCAGCTCCCTCCCTCAGCCCAGGCCGGTGTGTGGAGCCTGGCGTGGGTGGCCCTGAGGCCGGGAGCTGCCCCTCGCTCACAGCCCCCGTCCCACCCGTCTCTGCAGATCCTCATCATGGACATCATCGAGGTGGTGCCGGAGCCGGGGCAGCCGCTCACCAAGAACAAGTTCAAGGTGCTGTATGAGAAGGAGCAGAAGGGCCCGGTGACGGCACTCTGCCACTGCCACGGCTACCTGGTGTCGGCCATTGGCCAGAAGGTGAGGGGCCCCTTCCCCATCTGGGCCTGCTGGGGGTGCCAGGAGCCTCTCATTGTCCTCCCCAACCGCAGAGAAACTGCACAAAACTCTGCCAAGGAGCTTGGTCCAGAGGGGGCTGTGGGCAAGAAACGGGCCCTTGGGTGCCACCCCATCCCACCAGCTGCCCAGCGGCTAATGATCCCGATTCAGGGAGAGCACCACCTGGGGAACAGAGTCCCGTCTCCTCTAGCTGGTCTTGGGGACCAAGCGCCCTGGGCGGTGGGGTCTGAGCATGAACCAGTGCCAGCCTGAGACACCACAGGGCAGCCGCTGCCTTTAGGGTGGACTGGCAGGGACTGGGGTATAAGGCCTGTTCCCTCTGGGGAGCGTTGGTTCTGATCCAGCCCTAGGGTGTGTGTGTGGGGGGGTGGTGAATGGCTGGCTCAGGGGGTGCGGTTATGGGGTATGGGGCCTGTCCCCTCTGGGAGCCCTGGCTCTGACCCAGCCCTGGGATAGGAGCGGGGTGGGGGATACTCCAGGTTACTGGTTCCAGTCGGGCCCCATCTCAGGCAGTCTGCCCCCTGCCGCATTGCCTGTCCATGGCCGTGAGCCTGGCGCCCTTGCCCCCTGCAGATTTTCCTGTGGAGCCTGAAGGACAATGACCTGACGGGCATGGCCTTCATCGATACGCAGCTCTACATCCACCAGATGATCAGCGTCAAGAACTTCATCCTGGCGGCTGACGTCATGAAGAGCATCTCACTGCTGCGCTACCAGGAGGAGAGCAAGACGCTGTCGCTCGTCAGCCGGGTGCGGGCTGGGCCCAGGGGAGCTGGGAGGGTGGAGAGGCTCTGCGGGAAGGAGGGCCCTGCCCAGGGCCAAGAGCAGGGCTCAGCCTGGCACCTTAGTCGCTCCCTGACGTGGTGCCGGGGGGTGCTGGGTCCCCTCCCGTGGCTGTGTGCACTCCCCCTGACCACTGCTTCTCCTGCCGCAGGATGCCAAGCCCTTGGAGGTGTACAGTGTGGACTTCATGGTGGACACCGACCAGCTGGGCTTCCTGGGTATGTAGTGCTCCTTCTCCATGCCCCGCACGTAGGGCTTGGCTGGGCCTCCTGCCCGGAGCCAGGGAGGCCAGCAAGGGAGGGAGACCCCCATGGGCAGCCCCAGTCCCGGCTGGTCGAGCTGGTGGTGCTGGAACTGCTTGGGGCCCCTCTGCTCAGTGTGGTGACCATGCCGAGAACTGAGAGCTGCAGGGGGTGGGGGATGTGGAGGGCAGATTCAGCAGCCGTGGGCGGATCAGGATGGGGGCTGGATCCTGGTTTGGACCCGGGGCAGGGAGGCTGGAGCATGCCCACCAGGGCGGGGGGGCTCTTGGGTAGCTCTGTGTTTCTGGTGGGGCTGAAAAGCTGCCCAGAGCAACGTTGTTGATCTCTGTTGTCTCCCCGCAGTGTCAGATCGTGATCGCAACCTCATGGTCTATATGTACCTGCCTGAAGGTAAGGCCTTCCACACCCTCTGCTTCTAAGCCAGGCCCCTGCCTGCGGGGGGATGTGGCTAGCACACAGGACCAGGGGTAGCCCCAGCTCTCCCAATGACTCGCTCTGGGGCTGTGAGGGGGCCAGTGCCTTCCCCTCTAGCACAGACACTATGACACTCGTATTTGTCTGGTGCTTTGGGAGCCCAGCCAAATAGGCTGGAGAAGAGCCAAGTCCGTCGGTGGCTGCTGGCTGAGCTGTGTCAGAAACACCAGGGGGGAGGGAACAGCTTTTATTGGGCCAGCTTCTGTGGGTGAGAGCCAGGCGTTCCAGCTACACCAACTACTGTGGTTCACCCACCTTGGGCCTAATTAGCCAGGGACACCCCCCACGAGCCTCCAACTGCCAGAACCAGGGACTGGCTCATGGGACGAGTCACTGAAATCGCCCCATTCTGTTCGTTCCCTCTCAAGCACCTGGCACCGGCCACTGCTGGAAGGCAGGATACTAGGCCAGATGGGCCATTGGTCAGCCCCGCTGTGGCCGTTCCCCATCTGGCTCTGTTTCTGGCCTGTTGCAGTGACGGATAATAATACTGTAGGGCTGCATGTAAACAAAGAGCAGCATGGAACCCACAGGAACATCTAACAACCTGCGGCCTGGAACCCCCTGAACCTGGGGCTGGAAATTCCTTTCTGCCGGCGCAGCCAGAGCCATGTCGGTAGCTGGGTGGGAGCCTGAGGACTCCAGCTAGTCCAGCCCCTTCGGGAGTGCGGCCCACGGAGACTCCAGCACTCAGCATGCCATGCTCCATCACCTGCGGAGCGGAGCATTCTGGGAACTGTAGTCTCCATAGACCACACCTCGCCCTGATGGAGTTGCTCCTGCTCCTTCTCTTAGCCAAGGAGAGCTTTGGTGGGATGCGGCTGCTGCGCAGGGCTGACTTCCACGTGGGCGCCCACGTCAACACCTTCTGGAGGACGCCGTGCCGCTGGGCCACCGATGGCGTCACCAAGAAGTCCAGCGCCTGGGAGAGCAAGCACATCACCTGGTTCGGTAGGTTGGGCTCCGGCCTGCAGAGGGCAGCGCTGCGCCGTTCTGACCCCACCCCCATGCTGGGGGAGCAGCCGGGCTGGACCCCCGTTGTGCCGGGGGCTGTACAAACTGAGACGGCGCCTGGGCCGAGCAGGTTGCCGTCTGCAGAGGCAGTTGCCATGTGGTGGGGGAGTGAAGGTAGTGGGCGTCTCCACCCTGGCCCTGCACCTCTGCCCTCCGCGGGGCTGTGCTCTGGAGGCTTTGCCCCAGAGGCTTGCAGCCGGGTTGGGGGTAGGCCCGGAGAGGGGCTGACATGGGCTGGGGAGGCAGGCAAAGCAGGAAGAGACGTGGGCGGACCAGTGTGGGGCGCAGGTCTGCCGGGGGAAGGGGTGGTGGGGGAGCTCGTGTTCAGTGCCGGGAAGCAGAGGAGCCACGCGGTGGCTTGTGGGGAGAGATGGGGCCAGAGTGGGCATCAGGTGCATCTATGGGGCCAGGGGCTGGCCAGGTCAGGACCATGGGGGACGTGCACAGCCTGCGATGGGAGCAGAGGCTCGCCTGGGGCCGTGGGTCCCAGCACTGGTGTCCAGAGTAGGACACGGTGGGGCCAGCGGGCGGGGAAGGCGCTGGAGCTGCCGGCCTCGCTCCGGGTTCTGCAGTGAAAGGTGTTACCTTGCAGGGGGCACCTGAGGCCCATTCCCTGTTACCCTGAGCTGCCAGGACTCGCTGCTGGCCCAGCCCAAGGAGCCTCCCCTCGCAGCGGGGCGTTCGGGGTTTCCCTAACTGGGCTGTTCTCTCCCCAGCCACGCTGGACGGTGGGATCGGCCTCCTCCTGCCCATGCTGGAGAAGACGTACCGGCGCCTGCTGATGCTGCAGAACGCCCTCACCACCATGCTGCCACACCATGCCGGCCTCAACCCCCGGGCCTTCAGGTACCGCCCCGCTCCCCACACACCATCTGCTCCCAGCCTCTGCCTTGCCCCTCTCCCCTCCTGGCGTGCGCCTGATGGCTGTTCTCCACCCGAGTTGGATGCATCTGGGCTGAGCTCTGTGAGACCCTTAAGGAAGGATGGCATTTAGCCTGTCTGACCCTGGAGGGGCAGGGATCAGCTGCTGGGTGCCAGTACCCTGTACCCTCGGTCAGGGGGAAGGGCTGTGTCCTACGGGCATGACCCTGGGCTCAGCTGCCCCCTGCCAGTAGCGGGGAGATGTGGTGAAGTGTCTCCAGGGAGGTGCTGGGTGGGCCTGCGTGGGGCTGCACTCAGCCCTGGTGCCCCCCCAGCTCTCCAGCAAGGGGGGATAGACCTCAAAACAGGCTGTGGGGCTCCTGGGGCAGGGCCAGCCTATTCCTAGGACTCCATGCAGGGTGGGAGGCTTTGATGCAGGGGGGCATCCTCCACTGGGGCAGGGCCCAGGAGGTGCTAGGGCCCTTGGGGAGAGGAGCTGGGGCTCCGTGTGGTCCCCCACGGCCTGTTGGCCATAGCACAAACCTGCCATCCCAACCGCCTCACCAAGGTCAGCGAGCTCCCCCAGCTTCTCCCTTCAGGGGGCTTATCACCCGGTGCCTTTCCCTGGGCCATCTGAAGTGCCCTGAGACCATGGGAAGGGCAGCATGGGGGGGACACGCCAGCCTGGGCCACTGCCCCGCCTCAGCTGGCTGTCCCTGCTGGTAGCTGCAACTCCTCTCCCGCAGGATGCTGCACGTGGACCGCCGGACCCTGCAGAATGCCGTGCGCAACATCCTGGACGGGGAGCTGCTGACCCGCTACCTCTACCTGAGTGCTATGGAGCGCAACGAGCTGGCCAAGAAGATCGGCACCACGCCAGACATTGTGAGTCGGGCCCCTGGGCTGTGGCAGCGGTGGTTGCCCCACCCCAGAGGGGTTAGCCGCCCGCTCCCCAGTCAGTAACCCCTCCCCTAACTTGCCTGCTTCTTTCCCTGCAGATCTTGGAGGACTTGTTGGAAATTGACCGCGTCACGGCTCATTTCTAATGGACTCTGGGCAGACGGGGCCACAGGGCCAGCGCCTGCCCCAGCTCTTGTAAATTCCTTGGAGCCCGGGCTAGGAGTGCCCGGCCCAGCTTTGTACGAACTGGGAGGGGTTTGTAAAGAAAAAGCACAATGCGCTCGTGGCTGTGGTGTTTGCTGGGGGCTGATGCTTACAGGGCAGGGCCCTGCTGGCGGCTGGCACAGAGAGAGATGCTGGCCTGCCAGGCTGCAGCAGGCTGGGGGCCAGGCCAGGGCAGAGCATGGCCCTGGCTGCAACCCCAGGGTGAAGGGGCAGGCATGCGCCTCATCCCCTGCCCTCCAGTCCCAGCGCTGGCCAGGAGGGGCCAGGGCCTCACAGGCAGCCTGTCTGGAGAAGTGGGTGTCCCCGCCCCACCGTACAGGCTCCCTAGCATGGAAAGCCATTGAGGGAGGGGGGCCTGGCTCCTTTTCTCCCCGCCGCTCCCCTTGCAGCACCACTGACCACCTGCTGTGGGGTGACCACAGGTACACACACCTTTTATTAGTGCAAGACCAGGGTCTGTGCGGCCCCCGGAGCTGATGCAGCCACAGGGAAAGGCCCAGGCTCCCGCTGGCAAGGCTCACTGCCCCTGGCGTCCAATCCGGCCAGCCAGCGAGGCCGCAGCAGGCCTGGGTCTGCCCTTATCTGCGCTGGCGGCTCAGCTAGGCCTGGAGGTACTCGTAGATTTGGTCACTCTCTGAGAGGAAGCCCACGTCGGTGAGGAAGCGAATGAAGGAGGCCATCAGCCTCATGGAGAGCGTCTCCAGCCTGGGGAGGAAGAGAGAGACCCTGTGAAGCGTGCGCTGGCAGCACCCCTGCTTCGAGTCAACACCCCGGTGCAGGAGCCCGCACCCGTACCCCCCCCTACCTGAGGGCGATCTTGAACTTGAGGCTCTCCCATTTCACCCGGAGCCAGCAGAAGAGGCTGCTGCTGCGAATGCCTGAGGATTTGTGGCCAGCGATCCTGCTCCAGCCCTTCACGGCACTGCAGGGACAGAGGAGCCAGGTCAGGCCAGGCCCAGGGCTCCCCTCTGCGCCCATCACCCTCTGTACTGGGCACAACCCCACCCTGGCATAGCGGGGCCGGGCAGGGCTGCATGCTGGCTCCGCTCCGTTGCTGCAGCCAGTACCCGGGAGCTGGGGGGCAGCCCCGCTCACCTCTTGGCCATGACGAAGTAGCGGTCGACGGGGGCGCCCAGGGCGATGTTGATGCTGCGCACCGTGTTGATGTTGCGGAAGACGAGCAGCATGGGCCGGGGCAGGTCCTTGAGCACCTGCATGATGCGGTCGAAGTGGTGCCGGGCCATGGCCTGCATGTAGAGCGTCTCCTCCCGCGTCAGGATGTTGGCCAGCCTTAGCTGCCCCATGTGGATGGGCCTCTGCATCAGGATCTCGCAGAAGAGGAAATAATCTGGGGCGAGGCCAGGCCTGGCCGTCAGGGGAGCCAGGGCAGAGCCCAGGGGCCCAGGCTAGCAGCTGGAGGGTCTGAGCCACTCAATCCTCCCAGCCTCTGCGCCCCCCCATCCCCGGCGATCGAGGTGGAGACAGCTTAGTGCAGTGAACCAGCCCCCAGCATGGGAATTGCCTGGGGCCCCTCTCACCACGTCTCCCATGCCCAGGCCAGAGCCCCCCCCCCAACCCCCACTCACCCTTCACGCCCAGATCGGCGGAGCAGGCCTTCATGGCCATGTCGTCCCGCAGGATGATGGCTCGCCACAGCTTGCACAGCGCCGTCCGGTCACTGCCACGGGGAGAGGGGCTGCGTCATGCAGGGCTGCCTGCCCCATGGGGGTTGTAACCACATGCCTGCAACTGCAGGGGTGGAGACATTGGGCCCTGGTGCGCTGCCCCCCCATCCACGAACCCGCAGCCCCACACCCGGTCCCTACCTCTCACTGAGGAACTCGTAGAGGCCGTGATCCAACAGCACCAGCTGGGCCTTCCCGTCAGGACCCTTCCGCACCAGCACTGCAACACAGAGTGGGTCACTGCACGGCACCCAGGCGTCCCCTCAGGGCCCTGGGCACAGGCACCAAACCTGCTTCCACCACTGGCGCCTCCCCTCGGCGCTCTGGGCAGAACCCCTGGCCCCGGCCCAGCCTGGGGGACACTAAGGCAAAGGTGCCCATGGAGGGGAGAGGGCAGTGCCATTATTGCAGCCTCCGTGCTGGGCTTTCCCTGCTCCCCCTGCCCCCCGTACCGTTCCCAGGGTGCGGGTCCGCGTGGATGAAGCCCGTGTAGAAGATCTGCTCGGCAAACATCTGGATCAGCTTGTCTGCGGTCTGCAAGAGGACGAGACGGGTGAGCCACTGAGTGCCCCAAGGCAGACACCCACCCCACGGGCAGCAGATGGGCCAAGCCTGCAGACACTGTGCCTGCCAGCCAAGGGCGCTCGGGGCAGGGTAGCACTGGGGCTCCACTGAACAGGGAAGGCCCTTCAGCAAGTGCCATCATTCGGCCATTCTGCAGTGCTCGTGCGGAAGGGCAGTGCTTTGCCTGCCAGTGAACGCAGCCGCCTCTGGGGTGGACTGTGGCAGCTGAGTCCCAACCTGCCAGAACGCTACAAGCGGCTGTGTGGGGGGCGGGGCGCTTAACCATGGCAGCCCTATGCCCAGGGACAGGTTCACAGAATCCACTGGGACTCTGCCTGTTGGGCCCTACTTCCCGGTCCCCACTTCCCGGTCCCCAATCACCCCAGGGAGCTGGTCGCAGCCCGGGAAGCTCCCCCTTTACCGAACAGCAGCGCCTCACTCACGTCCTTCAGGCCCAGGCCCTGCGCCCTGATGCTCTCCACATTGTTGATTTTGCAGCCTTCGCAGTAATCTGCCGTCAGGACTCTCTGCAGGGAGCAGACGGGGATCAGGAGGGGGTGGGCCGGGGCTGGGGCCAGCAGAGAACTAGGGTCAGAGAACTAGCAGAGAACCAGGGGCCGGGGTACAGGCAGGTCCCTCCCCTGGCGTTGGGCCCAGTTACCAGGGAGAGGGGGTCTCCTGTGCCCCCTTGGGGGGAAGGAGCTGGTCTCCCTGGAGGCCACGTCTGGGGTGAGGGGGTGACCCCAGCTGCCTGCTGGGGCTGGGGGGCTAAACCCACCCCAGCCACAGGAGAGGAGGGGCCTGTGCAGCTTAGTCTGCAGCCAGGCATCCCACCCAGCTGGCGGCTGGAGATGTGGCTGGGGCCCCGCGCCCAGGGCGCAGCGTGGGCAGCTGGAGCCATGGCCGGGGCATGGCCATCCTGTGTCCCCACCTTGCTGCACTTGTCCCAGTGCACCTTGGGGACCACAACGTATGGGAAGTGGCGCAGGTCCCGGGCACAGCGCTCTGCGTTCCGGCCCTCGTTCTCGAAGTCCAGCTCCTGGGCCAGCGTCCCCTTCAGGTCCTGCGGAGGGGGAAGGAGGGCAGGGGTGGGCAATGGCATGGCCAGGGGCCCCTTTCAGCTGGGCTACCCAGTGTGTTCTTACGCCCAGGCGGGCACACATCCCGCAGCATAGGACACCGATTGCCCTGATTTCCGCTCAGTGCCTCATCCTGCTGGCATGAAGGGAAGCTCCTGGCCTGGGGCAGGGCCCGCGGGCGGGTGCTAACAGCCCAAGCCATGGGCTGGTGCCCGGGGCGAACGGAGCCTGGAGCGCCAGTGCCCGCACCCGGCACATGGCAGCTGCTGTGGCACCAGCAGGGTATCGGTCCAAGGGGCTCGGGCGGCGCCGGTACCTTCAGGACCCAGCTGAACCCAAAGCTGGGGTGCATGAACTCGATGATGTGCAGCAGCAGCTCCAGCGTGCGGATGTCCCCGTCAAACCTGTCCCTCAGGTCGATGTACTGCACCTGGGGAGGCAGAGACCCCCCCTCAGCCGCTGGCTGCCCTCAGAGACGACACGTTCCAGAATGCAATTCACCACCCCCAGCCTGGGGCCAGGCCCCCCCACCTGCTGCCCTGTCTGCCTGCAGAGCAGGGGGCCTCGCGTTGGCAGCAGCCCCTGCAGGGCTCAGACTGCAGCCCCACGGAGCCAGCAGCATCCTGGCTCCTAGTGCTGAGTATCCGTGCCCAGGAGGCTTCCAGCAGGGATCGGGGCTGCTCCATGCTGGGCACTGCACACCCCTGCCTGGGGCAGAGCCGCCATCTCCCTCCCGGCCCCAACCCTAGGGGAGCAGCTGCTGGAGATTTCCCATGGAGGCAAGTCTTGGGAGTTGCCTCAGGTCCTAGCCTGTCCTCCATCCTGCAGGCCCCCTCTGTTAGCCTGAGCTGCCTGCCCCTGCTCCCACCCAGTAACGCAGGGCTGCTTTCAGCCCAGGCCGGGGCCAGGACTGTGGGGCTGAAGAGGGCTGCAGCTGGGCCCCTCTGGCTCCATGACCCCAGCCCGGCTGTTCTGACTGGGACCGCAGGGGAGGCAAGGGCCCCGTATGGAGCCAGCCCCAGCAAGGGAGGTCAGCCACACCCGCCCTTCCGGCTCACGCACCTTCACAGCCACCAGCGTGCCGTCCTGGAGCCGGGCCTTGTGCACCTGGGCCAGGCTGGCTGCGGCCACGGGCTGGTAGTTGAACTCCCGGAAGAGTGTGTCGGCTGTGGTTTTGAAATCTTCCAGGAACAACTCATCCACCTGCAGCAGGGGACAGGGAGGGCTGGCCATCAGGGAGCTGCCCTCCGGCACCGGCTCGTGCCCAGAGTGGGCAGGGGCAGCCAGGAGGGCTCAGCCGCTGGAGATGCCACATGCGGGGTCTTTCTGAGCGGACCCAGGGCAGCAGAGACCAAACCAGTTTCCAGCTGTGCTCCGTGTGCTGTGAGTTGGGGGGGGGGTCTGTTGGGCAGGGGTCCCCCTCACCCAGCCTGCAGGAGCAGCCAGCGCCCATGCTCCAGAGGGTGGGGGGGCCGGCGGGTGCTCAGTCAGTGCACCCACGTGCACCTGGAGCAGTCAGTGCTGTGCAGAATGGAGAGCTCTGCCCAGCCCCCCTGGTGCAGCTGGGGGAAGCTAGAGGCAGAGGGGGCTCCAGCCTGGCCCCTCGCCCTGGGGGCAGTGGTGGTGCCTGAAATGATGCCCGTCTCCAGGAGCCCTGCAGCGCCGGCACTCACCTCCCCGCAGCCCCTCTTGAGGGCCTGGTCCTCCAGCACGCGCAGGGTGCTGATGTACTCAGGCGGCAGCAGGTGGTTGAAGGCGCACAGGCCCTGGCCCAGCTTGATGTACAGGCCCCCGCTGCGGATGGCGCCCTGCACCAGGCAGTCGGCCGCTCGCTGATGACAGGCTGACATCGCCTCCTTGTACTCCGGGCTGTTCTGCCGACAGGGACACGTGGCGGGGAGCAGCCGTTAGCACCGGCAGGGCACGGCCGGCAGGGGGCGCGGGCATGGCAAGTGGTGCGTGTCCAGTCATGGCCAGCAGGGGGCACAGGGGCGCGTCCAGCAGGGGGCACGGGGGCGCAGCCAGCAGGGGGCACGGGCGCCAGAGTGCGGCCAGCAGGGGGCACGGGCACAGGGGTGTGGCCAGCAGGGGGCACGGGCACAGGGGTGTGGCCAGCAGGGGGTGTGGCCAGCAGGGGGCACGGCCAGCAGGGGGCATGGGCGCCAGAGTGCGGCCAGGAGGGGGCACGGGCGCGGGGGCATGGGCGCCAGAGTGCGGCCAGGAGGGGGCACGGGCGCGGGGGCATGGCCAGCAGGGGGCGCGGCCAGCAGGGGGCACGGGCGCGGGGGTGTGGCCAGCAGGGGGCACGGGTGCCAGAGTGCGGCCAGCAGGGGGCACGGGCGCGGGGGCGTGGCCAGCAGGGGGCACGGGCACAGGGGCATGGCCAGCAGGGGGCACGGGCGCGGGGGCGTGGCCAGCAGGGGGCACGGGCACAGGGGCATGGCCAGCAGGGGGCACGGCCAGCAGGGGGCACAGCCAGCAGGGGGCGCGGCCAGCAGGGGGCGCGGGCGCGGGGGCGTGGCCAGCAGGGGGTGTGGCCAGCAGGGGGCACGGGCGCCAGAGTGCGGCCAGCAGGGGGCACGGGCACGGGGGCGTGGCCAGCAGGGGGCACGGGCACAGGGGCATGGCCAGCAGGGGGCACGGCCAGCAGGGGGCACAGCCAGCAGGGGGTGTGGCCAGCAGGGGGCGCGGCCAGCAGGGGGCGCGGGCGCGGGGGCGTGGCCAGCAGGGGGTGTGGCCAGCAGGGGGCACGGGCGCCAGAGTGCGGCCAGCAGGGGGCACGGGCGCGGGGGCACGGGCGCAGGGGCATGGCCAGCAGGGGGCGCGGCCAGCAGGGGGCACGGGCGCGGGGGCGTGGCCAGCAGGGGGCACGGGCGCGGGCGCGGGGGCGGGGGCGTGGCCAGCAGGGGGCACGGGCGCGGGCGCGGGGGCGTGGCCAGCAGGGGGCACAGCCAGCAGGGGGTGTGGCCAGCAGGGGGCACAGCCAGCAGGGGGCATGGGCGCCAGAGTGCGGCCAGCAGGGGGCACGGGCGTGGCCAGCAGGGGGCGCGGCCAGCAGGGGGCACGGGCGCCAGAGTGCGGCCAGCAGGGGGCACAGGCGCGGGGGCGTGGCCAGCAGGGGGCGCGGGGGTGCGGCCAGCATAAGACATGTCCCAAGCAAAGGGGTAATGGGGCTTCGATAGAGGGACACGCCCACCAGCAGGGGGCGCTGTGCCCAGCCCAGGACGCCAGCAGCAGTGGCAGGAGAGGGGCTTCCCCCTCTGAAAACCCCTCCAGGCAGCATCTGTGACCCCCTGCACACTGACCCCATGGCCCATCACTGTGGGAACGGGCCGCCTGGCAGTGACCCGTCTGGCTTGGGAGGGGACTGGCGCTGGGTCACAGCCAAGGGGCACACGAGTCCCCATGCAGCAGGGAACATACCTCGTCCACGCCCCGCAGCACCACGTGGGCCATCCACCAGTAATCCAGCGAGATCCGCATGCCCAGGTACAGGGACCTGCAGGGACAGGGCGGGACAGCTCAGCACGGCCCCGGGAAGGACAACTGGCCTGGAGAGAGCCTGGGGCCAGCAGAGAACCCAGGAGACCCGATTCCCCCTGCAGTGGGACCTGGGAGCTCGCTCCTTCCCTAGAGTCGCCTGGGCGCCCGTGCAGAGGGAGCCCCTTGTACCGGGGGAGGGGGGGTGTGACACCGCCGACACCCACCTGCCGAAGCGCCCAACGCCCTCCACCAGCAGCCGCATCTTCCTCCGCTCCTGGGCGTCAGCCAGGCCGTAGCGCGTCCCGGCCGCCAGGGGCAGCCCCAGCCCCGCAGCCAGCAGCACTTTCCACAGCAGACCCCTGCGCCGGCCCCCGCTGGAGGGACAAGGGGACAGTGGTGAGAGCCCCCCCATGACCTCCGCCCCCTCCTGAGACTGCCCCACCCCACCCCGGGGTCACCACGCCTCTCTGGGACTGCCCCATGTTCTTGCGACTTCCACAGCAGCTGGGACCGCCCTGCCCGGCCCCACCCCACCCTCCCAAGACCCCCACTCCCAGTGCCCGCCATGCCCCCCCAGTGCAGCAGAGCCAGGCCACACCCCCTCCAAACAGGCCTCAGCTGGCGGCCCAGCAAAGGTGTACCGACGGCACCTGCTAGCGGAGGGGCAGTGGGGGGGCTGCCAGGCCTGGGTAGTGCCCAACCCCCTGTGACATGGAGCCAGACAGAGTCATGCCACTGGCAGGCGAAATGACCCAACTTCTACCTTTGCAGACATATTAGAAAAGTCTGTAAATGGTCATTGGGCCCGTCCTTACAAACAGCTCCAGCCACAGCAGAGAGACCAGCGCTTGGAGACGCAAACCTGGATTGCGAGAGAATTAGCGGCAAATCCTAATTGGCTGTGTGCCTCGCTCTTGTTAGAGGGTACCCAGGTAACCAGCCGGTCCCTGGCTGGCACTGGAGTCTATTGCTCCCGAGATCAGAGGGGGACATTACCCTGGAGCTGGAACCTGGGTGGGATGATGTCTCTGGCTCTAGTTCTCATTGAAGTTTGCAAAGTGCCCAATGGAGAATTACCTTGTGCTGGTGAATGCAACAAGTTACGTGCGCATACACAGGCAACAGGAGGTTTTACGGCAAAGCCACAATGCTGCACCCGAGGAACCGTGCTGGCCAGAGGCTGTCGCAGGCTGCCAGGGATCTATGAAAGAACTCTAGGGCCCTGATCCTGTAGCTCGGATCTGCTTAAGCTTCATCAGGGGAAGCCTGAGTCACAAGACTGAAATCTCCAGCTCCAGTCTGGAGCCCCTGCTCCTCCTTGTGGAAGAATTAGAACAAACCACACATGGATGGGAACCAAGGAACTTTTTGCACTCAGCAGCTCATCATGTCTGCTGTGAGACTGCTGGAAGAGCTCTGTTCATATCCGGATGTGTAACCAGCTTTGACCCACCACCCTCTCTTGTCTTATTTAATCAGTCTTAGCGTGGTTTATAACAGCTGGCTGGAAGTGTGTGTTTGGGTAAGATCTGAACTATCCATTGAGCTGGGGGGTGACATGGCCGATCCCTGAGACTGGCAGAACTTTATTATACACAATGAACAAGATTTTCAGGCATCCTCATTGCGTCTGACTGGGCTGCGGGGGGAGAGCCCAGGGCTGGGTCGCTCTAGGGGAGTGTGTGTTTGCTCCTGGGTCACCACCAAGGTATTGTAGAAGCTGTTTTGTTGCTGGCTGGGTGAATCCAGGTATTAGAACAACCCACCAGTTTGGGGATCGTCTGCCCCATTCTCTGCAGTTTGCCCTGACTGAGCAAGCTCAGTGTGGGGCCCCTCCCAGGCACCAATGTTCCGTCGCACCCTGTTATTTCACACCCTGCCCAGAAGGCGGGTGCAGACAGGCCCTGGGTGGGGCTGGGAACCGTGGGGAGGGCTGTTTCCAACACACCCCAGTGGAAGGGGATGGTCCTGGGGACTCCCGGCTCCACGGGCGCAGGGCTTACCATTGCATCAGAGGGGTGGGCCTGTGTCTGCAGTGCAGGGCGGGTGGCTGCCATGGGCACCTCCTCTGCAGCAGGAGGGAGTGAAAGCGGCAGAGCTGCACCTGGGGGGCAAGGTGCAAAGATCAGCGGGAGCCCGATAGTGCAGGCGAGGAACGGCCGCCCTGGGCGCTGCCTGCGGAACTCACTGCCACCAAGAGCTGCCAGGACCCGTGACATTCCCAGAGCAGAACTGCGGGACACCAGCCAGAGTTTCCCCCAGCCAGAGCTTCCCCCATCCCCAGCTGCCCCCAAGGAAACCCGGTGAGGCACAGAACTGGCAGCATGCCCGTCTCACCTTGCCCAGCTGCACCCAAATCGTCATCTGGCTGCACTGCAGCGCATGCTTCTCTGCCACGCCAGATGCGCCCTGCCAAGGGCGAGGGTTTGGCACCAGCCCGCAGGGCAGCCCATGGCGCTGCTGGTCACAACCACACCCGGAACATGCCCAACGCCTGCCATTAGAACCACAGTGACCCAGAGCAGAGCACCGAGACCCCACGGCACCGGCAACTGCCTCCAGCCTTGACAGCACAGCTCCAGCCAGTGGCTGCTCGCTGACAGCACCCGCAGCTGGGCAGAGCAGGGCATGAGGACTCTCTAGTTCATCCTCCCACCCTCCCCGGGAACGACACGCATTCGGCAGGGGGGACCAGAAGTGACTTGCCCCAGGGCACACGACAAGCAGCAGAGAACAGAACTCGGGTGACCAGCTGTCTTGATTTTATAGACAATCCCGATATTCGGGGCTTTGCCTTACACAGGTACCTATCACCCCCCACCCCCGTCACCCCCCACAGTCACACTTGCCATTGGGTCACCCTACAGCAGAACCAGGAGTCCTGCCGAGCAGGCCCACTTCCCACCAGCTGCCTGCGCTAGGACGCAGTGAGACCTCGCTGCTCCCCAGGCAGGTGGAGGCATCGCGTGGAGAGCGAGCAGCCTGCTAGACCTGTTTGGATCAGCACTGCGTCGTTACGCTGTGTAAATGGGTGTTGTGTTGCAAGCACATGTCTGGGGAGCTGATTGCTTCAACCACCGGGGAAGTCAGCAAGCGGGCGCAGGCTGGGGTCTGGCTGGGCGTTTGGGAACAGGCCGCTCCCCCATGGTGTGGGCCAGCCGGCCTAGGAGAACGCTTTCCCACCCCTCCACGGCGGAGAAGCCTTCTCAACGCAGCCCGGAACAAGCTCCACGGGCGCTGAGCTGGCTCCCGGCCGCACTCGTTAGCGAAGAGGAGCAGCCGACTTGTTCTAGAGACCAAACAGCCGCCGGAGCCAAACGCTGGTGCAAAGCCCGAGCAGCCCGGGAAAGGAGAACCCACTCCCAGAGGAGACATCTCTCGTGGCCCGTCCCCTCAGGGACCTGCATTCCAGCCAGCCGGGTTCCCAGCCAGATTGCAGTCCCCAGACTGTGCCTGCCCAGGCCTGAACCTACTTCGTCCTCACCTTGCCTCCATGGCGGATGCTGAGTGCCAGCCCAGCAGGGGGCACGGCGACAGCCCCCTTCCTCTCCTGGCTTTCACAGCCTGCCTGCCCTCGAACGGCAGCAAAGTGCAGGGGACACCTGCTGGGGTGACCCGGACGCTGGGAGAGCGCAATCCAGTCGGTGAACGTCACACCCCAACTCCCCATAGACATGGGTTAGATCAATACCGGGAGCGTAACGCCCGTTCCCGTGGTGCTCACTGCGCCTTCCACAGGTGTGCTGGCCGCTACTTCTCTCTACAGTTCAATGGCATCCAGGGATGGGCAGCTGTCAGGTGGTAGAGAGCCACCTTTTGGTGGGCCAGGGGCTGTGAGCAGGAGGGTGCTGAGCCTGCCCCTGGGGGGATGGGGTGAAGCCAGGCGAGGGAGGGGGTCGGGTCCTGCCCCCAGGGTGGATGGGCAGGTGAAGCCAGAGGAGGGGGGGTCAGATCCTGCCGCTGAGGTGGATGGGCGGACGAAGCCGGGGGTGGGGGTGTCAGGTCCTGTCCCCAGGGTGGTTGGGCAAAGCCGGGAGAGTGGGGTCGGGTCCTGTCCCCAGGGTGGGTGGGCAATGCCGGGAGAGGGGGGCTCGGGTCCTGTCCCTGGTGGGGGTGAGCGAAGCCGGGAGAGGGGGGATCGGGTCCTGTCCCCTGGTGGGCGGGTGAAGCCGAGAGAGGTGGGCGTCGGTCCTGTCCCCAGGGTGGGTGGGCGAAGCCGGGAGAGGGGCGGTGGCTGAAGCTGGGGGAGGAGGGGTCAGGTCATGCCCCCAGGATGTTGGGTGATGCTGGGGAAGGAGGGGTCGGGTAGGGGCCTGTCCCACAGGGCTGGGCCTGGCTCTGGCCATTGGCTGTCACCACAGCATCACATGATACACACGGGTGGGGGGCCTCCCCCCGCAGCACCCCTTTATCGCCTTAGGCCCTGGCACCACCAGACTGCTGCTCCACCCTGGGCTGTGGTGGGCCAAATAAAATGATCTGGGAACCCGACGTCGCCCTGGGGCTGCCCGCTGCCCATCCCTGGCATAGAGTCCCCTGGTACAGTGGCCAGTCCAGGCAGTCCTTGCCCCCAGGAGCCAGCAGGCAAAACCAGCTTCACCCCATGGGTGCTGACTGCACAAAGCCTGGCTGAGCTGCGGGCACACCACCCTGGATCCTGCCTTCGCGCCCTCCCCCATGCCACCCAGTGGGAGGAAAGGGGGCAGATCTGCCACCCTGACTGCTCCCTGCCAGGCTGTGCACAGCTAGGCCGCCCCAGGCAGCACCATGGGGCACCCCAGTCCCTGTCTGGGAGCCCAGCACGGGACTCACATGGAGCGGGCGGCTGTTTCCCCATTTCCAGCCTCAGGCTGGATTAACAACTTGTCCTTGAGGGAGGGAGGAAACATGAGATCAAGGGGCCTCCCACTAGTCCCATGGCGGAGGTGGTTCAAGGCTGCAGCTGCAGCCCCCTCTCCTCTCCTCCACCCCCAGCCCAGCACAGCCCCCCAGCCGGCCTTGGCAAGTCGCCTTCAGGAAGCTGTTTCCTAATCAGCCTCGGGGTGTTTTTCCAGCGCCAGGCACACTTGGTGGATCTGGTGCCCAGGCGCAAACGGCCTCCCTTGTCCCGGGAGTGAGCCACCAGCCCTGCCTGGCCAGGGTCCCCAGTGCGATATCCCAGCTGGGGCACATCTGGGGCAGACCAGGCCTGGGAGCAGGTAGCCACTTCCCCTGCCCCGGCCACCGAGCTGGCCACAGGGGCTGCCTGTCGTGGTCAAAGCCAGCCCGGACCGGGTGCGGCAGAGACCGACTCCCAAGGGCATCTGTGCCAGCCCTGCCAGGATGGGGCAGGGGGAAACTGGCAGCACAGAGCTTGGGGCTCTCCGACTATGGGAGCCCCGGGCCAGTGCAGCACCTGGCACCATGGGGTGTGTGTGTGAGTGCACCATGGGGGGGAGAGGGGGGTACCGTAATGTACATAACAACGAGCACTCAGGAACCACAGGTGGAGGGGGCGGGATATCGTAAAATCCACATAATACCCAACACTGGGGAGGGCGGGGGGAGGGGCGGTACCGTAATGCACACAGTAATGGACCCACTAACCAGACCTCGGGAAGCAGGGCGGGCGGGACGGACGGTACCGTAATGCACCCAATAACGAGCGCACAGAAAACACTGGGGCGGTACCGTAATGCACACTATAGCCAGCCCGAGAAAAGCACAGGGCGGGGGGGGGGAAAGGAAGGTACCGTAATGAACCCAATAACGAGCCTGCGGGAAGCACGGAGGGGGGTGGGCGGGGGAGGGAAGGTACCGTAATGAACCCAATAACGAGCCCACGGGAAGCACCGGGGCGGTACCGTAATGCACACAATAGCTAGCCCGCGGAATGCACGGCGGGCGGGGGGCGATCCCATAAACACAGTAACCAGCCCGCGGGCGGAGGAGGAGCCGGAGCCGGAGCCAGCCCCAGCCCCAGCCCCAGCCCCGGCCGCCCCGCAGCCGGGTGGACCCAGGCCCCGGGGTCCGGTCCCGGCAGCCCCCGCCCAGGCGCGAGGCCCGCAGTTCTCCTCACCGTCCGTCGCAGCTCCATGACCGCCGCTGTCACCGTCCGCCACCGCCGCCACGGGCCGCCGAGACCCCGCCCCCTCACTCAGCCCCGCGTTGATTGGCCCGCCCGCTCCCAGGCTCCACCCCCTCGCTCACCGCGAGCGCCGATTGGCCCGCCCGGATCGTGGCGCCTCTCTCCTGCCCCGCTCTGACGGGACCCTGCGGATCCAGACCCCGCCCCCAAACCGCATAGCGCTCGCTGATTGGCCCGCAGGCCCCTGTCGCCGTAGTGGGCAGAATGGGCGGGGCCCTGATCTGGCCCCGCCCCTGAAACGATACTGGGCGGGGCGGGGGGCGGGGCGGAGAGGGCGTGTCCGCACACAGTGTGGCGGGGAGTTCCGCAGGTCGGGGCTCTGGCGGCTCGTGGGGGCTGGGCCCAGCGGAGGCTCAGGGTGGGTGGGGCTACGGCTGGAGGGGACAGAGCAGCGAGAGCCCTGCAGGGTGCGGGTGTGTATCGTACCCTGGCCCCCCATACGCCCCAGCCCCCCGGTGTGTGGGGGGGGGCCAGGGTAGGATACACTCTGGGGGGCTGGGGCATGTGAGGAGCCAGGGTACAATACACACTGGGGGGCTGGGGCATGGGTGGGGCCAGGGTAGGATACACCCCCGGGGGGCTGGGTGTGTGGGGAGCCAGGGTATGATGCACACACACACACTGGGGGACTGGGGTATGTTACACACTGGGGCCTGTGGGGAGCTGGTGTAGGATACACACACCGGGGGGCTGGAGCATATCGTACACCAGCTCCCCACACGCCCCAGCCCCCTGGGGTGTATCCTACCCCAGGTCCCCAGTGCGCGTATCGTACCCCACCTCCCCATACGCCCCAGCCCCCTGGGGTGTATCCTACCACAACCCCAGCACGCCCCAACCCCCCACACACCCCAGCCCCCCGTGTGTGTCCTACTGTGATGATGGTGCCCGTAGGAGCTAGCTGAGGTCACTCAATCAGGTTGAACTGCAAACAAAATGGGGCAAACAAATCCCAAACGCTGGTGGATATCCCAATACTTAGATTTACCAAGACAGCCCAAAGCAGCTTCTGTATCACCTCACCGGTTAGTCAAAAGTCCAAACAACGCAGTTCTCTTAAAATGCCCAGCCTCAGACCTCCATCCAGACACACATGTCAGATATGATGATGGTTACTGAAAATCTTATATAAAAGAAAAGGTTCTGATCCCAAAGGGTCAGCCACACACCCAGGTCCAATTATAACTTAGATCTTACCCAAAATACATGCTTATAGCCAACTCTTGTTAACTAAACTAAAATTTATTTAAAAAAAAAAGAGAGAGTGCGTTGGTTAAAAGATCAATATACAGACAGACTTGAGTTCAATTCTTGAAGTTCAGATACACAGCAGAGATGAGCTTGTAGTTGCCAAAAGAGTTTTTAGAAATAGTCCATAGGTTATAGTCCAATGGCCATATTCAAGGTGACTCCAGTCAGTGACTGGGGATCTCAATCCTTATGGCTTAAGGTTTCCCCCTCTTGAAACCCAAAGCAGATCTGAGATGAAGAAGGATCGTGTCCCAAGGTTTCATATATTTCCTGCATCCATTTGGCCTGAGAAAACAATAGGCTTAACTTTCCTTCTCCTAAACATCATGGCAATTAGCACAGGATAATTTATCCATTAAACAGTTCAGACACAGGTTATCACAGCCTTCAGGGAGACATAGACAATAATACTATGTCACTCAAGTGTCTTCCTAAATGTTAATACTCCTTTTTTTTTTTTTAATCTTTGAATCAAAGCCATAGCAATAGACAAGACTTGTTTGCTTACATCACAAAACCTGAGCAAACATTACTGTCTATCTCTAACAATGCAGACTTGCATTTCAAAGCTCTGTTCATTTCCATCTCTTCCTAACCATAATCACCTTCAGCCCCCAACTAAAACCTCTCCAACGCATCATCAAGGATTTACAACCTATCCTGAAGGACGACCCATCAATCTCACAGATCTTGGGAGTTAGGCCAGTCCTTGCTTACAGACAGTCCCCCAACCTGAAGCAAATACTCACCAGCAACCACACAACAGAACCACTAACCCAGGAACCTATCCTTGCAACAAAGCCCATTGCCAACTCTGTCCACATATCTATTCAGGGGACACCATCATAGGGCCTAATCACATCAGCCACACTATCAGAGGCTCGTTCACCTGCGCATCTACCAATGTGATATATGCCATCATGTGCCAGCAATGCCCCTCTGCCATGTACATTGGCCAAACTGGACAGTCTCTACGTAAAAGAATAAATGGACACAAATCAGACGTCAAGAATTATAACATTCAAAAACCAGTCGGAGAACACTTCAATCTCTCTGGTCACTCGATTACAGACTTGAGAGTGGCTATCCTTCAACAAAAAAACTTAGATTCATAGATTCATAGATACTAAGGTCAGAAGGGACCATTCTGATCATCTAGTCCGACCTCCTGCACAGCGCAGGCCACAGAATCTCACCCACCCACTCCTATGAAAAACCTCACCCATGTCTGAGCTATTGAAGTCCTTAAATCATGGTTCAAAGACTTCAAGGAGCAGAGAAGCCTCCCTCAAGTCAACCATGCCCCATGCTACAGAGGAAGGCGAAAAAACTCCAGGGCCTCTCCAATCTGCCCTGGAGGAAAATTCCTTCCCGACCCCAAATATGGCAATCAGCTAAACCCTGAGCATATGGGCAAGATTCACCAGCCAGATACCCAGGAAAGAATTTTCTATAGTAACTCAGATCCCATCCATCTAATATCCCATCTCAGGGGATTTGGCCTATTTACCCTGAATATTTAAAGATCAATTACTTACCAAAATCCCATTATCCCATCATACCATCTCCTCCATAAACTTATCGAGTAGAATCTTAAAGCCAGATAGATCTTTTGCCCCCACTGCTTCCCTTGGAAGGCTATTCCAAAACTTCACTCCTCTGATGGTTAAAAACCTTCGTCTGATTTCAAGTCTAAACTTCCTGGTGGCCAGTTTATACCCATTTGTTCTTGTGTCCACATTGGTGCTGAGCTGAAATAATTCCTCTCCCTCTCCTGTATTTATCCCTCTGATATATTTATAGAGAGCAATCATATCTCCCCTCAACCTTCTTTTAGTTAGGCTAAACAAGCCAAGCTCCTTAAGTCTCCTTTCATAAGACAAGTTTTCCATTCCTCGGATCATCCTAGTAGCCCTTCTCTGTACCTGCTCCAGTTTGAATTCATCCTGTTTAAACATGGGAGACCAGAACTGCACACAGTATTCTAGGTGAGGTCTCACCAGTGCCTTGTATAACGGTACTAAAACCTTCTTATCCCTACTGGAAATGCCTCTCCTGATGCCTCCCAAAACCGCATTAGCTTTTTTCACAGCCATATCACATAACTTCAAAAACAGACTCCAACGAGAGACTGCTGAATTGGAATTAATTTGCAAACTGGATACAGTTAACTTAGGCTTGAATAGAGACTGGGAGTGGATGGGTCATTACACAAAGTAAAACTATTTCCCCATGTTATTTCTCCCCCCCACCCCACTCCCAATGTTCCTCAAATGTTCTTTTTTCAGAGTAGCAGCCGTGTTAGTCTGTATTCGCAAAAAGAAATGTTCTTGTTAACTGCTGGAAATGGCCCACTTTGATTATCACCATAAAAGGTTTTCCTCCTTCCCCCCCTTCCTGCTGGTAATAGCTCATCTTAAGTGATCACTCTCCTTACAGTTTCAGAGTAGCAGCTGTGTTAGTCTGTATTCGCAAAAAGAAAAGGAGTACTTGTGGCACCTTAGAGACTAACAAATTTATTAGAGCATAAGCTTTCGTGAGCTACATCCAATGCATCCAATGCATCCGATGAAGTGAGCTGTAAAGCTCACGAAAGCTTATGCTCAAATAAATTTGTTAGTCTCTAAGGTGCCACAAGTACTCCTTTTCTTCTTCCTAACCAGTCTCTACAGTCTGGCCATGGGTCAGCTCGGTCTGGGAATTCATTAACTCTTTCTGGCCCTGTCACCTTTCAATGAGATATTATATTACACTCATAACATCACACCTACGCCGGCTCCTTGCACACCCCAGCCCCCCTGGTGTGTGTCCTACCCTCACTCTCTGCATGCCCCAGCCCCCCAGTGTGTATTGTACACCAGGCCCTTGCACGCCCCAACCCCCCGGTGTGTGTATCCTACACCAGCCCCCCCCCACGCCCTAGCCCCCTGGTGTGTGTCCTACCCTGGCTCTTTGCACACTCCAGCCCCCCCAATGTGTGTATCCTATAACAGCCCCCCACATGCCCCAGCCCCCCGGTGTGTGTATCCTACACCAGCCCCTGACATGCCTGAGCGCCTCTCACATGGACAGGGCTGCTGGAGCCAAGCCTAGGTTTGGCTCCTGGTTAATAGCCACCTCCTGCACTTGGCCTCCCTGTCCGTCAGCAGTTTGATTGTCTCCGTGGGATCCGGCTGCTGCAGGGCAGGGTTTCTTGCGTTACTGAGCCAGGCCAGGGCAGGAGGCTTTGAGGGTCAGGAGGAGAGAGACCAGGACCTGGAAGAAAAGGAGTACTTGTGGCACCTTAGAGACTAACAATGCTCTAATAAATTTGTTAGTCTCTAAGGTGCCACAAGTCCTCCTTTTCTTTTTGCGAATACAGACTAACACGGCTGCTATTCTGAAACCTGTCACGACCTGGAAGGAGGCTCTGCTCAGTGCGGGGTTAGTGCTGAGGCTGGAGGAGAGGGCGAAGCTCTCACAGTAACCTGTGCTGCTGAGCAGACAGGCGGCTGGGCTCTGCAGCAATTGGAGATCTGCCAGGGCGAGCGGCCTTGTTCCCACAGGGAATGAATTGCAGCAATTCAGGCTGGAGGCCAGGAACGCAGGCGTGAGTCCATGCTGGGGGCCTCTGTTCCAGGAAGCAGCGACTCAGAACAGGATTTGGGGTGATGGTGGATAATCAGCTGAACACAGTGTGACGCTGTGTGCATGAGGGGTAATGGGATCCTACAGTGTAGAAACAGGGCAACCCCGGGGAGGAGCAGAGAGGTTTTACCTCTGCATTCAGTGCGAGCGCTGCCCAGTGGGATCCTGGGCCCAGTTCTGGTGGCCCCCAATTAAAGAAGGATGTTGATAAATTTGGGAGGGTTCAGAGAAGAGCCACAAGAATGATTAAAGGGTTAGAAAACCTGAGACTCCAGGAGCTCCAGCTATCTAGCTGAACAAAGAGAGGGTTATGGGTGATTTGATCACAGTCTGTAAGTACCTGCATGGGAACAGAAATGTAAGAATGGACTTTTCAGTCTAGCAGAGGAAGGTCTAACACCATCCAATGGCTGGAAGTTGAAACGAGATAAATTCGGACGGGAAACAAGGAGTGAAGTTTTAGCAGTGGGAGTAATTCACCACTGGACCAGCTTGCCAAGGGTCCTGGTAGATTCTCCATCACTGGCCATTTCAAAATCCAGCCTGGCTGTGTATCTAACAACTCTACTCTGGGAATAATCTGGCGGCGGGTCTCTGGCCTGGATGGTCACACTGGTCCCATCTGGCAAGGGAATCTGGGTATCTATGTGCCCAAGTCTGTGTCTACATTATGTGTGGCGCTGTGATTGCCCCAGGGGCGGAGGAATCTGTTCACTCTTATTCCCACTGAACCAGCCCCGCTGTCTGCTCACCAAGCTGAGGAGGGAAGCCGCTTGCCTGGGCACCCCCCAGACAGGGACTAGGCTGCCCTTGGCTGGAATCCCCTGGGGCCATGGCTGGTCTAAGACATTCAGGCCGGGGGCTTGGACTGGAAGCTGAGGACAGAGACCTCGTGGCGACCCCCCGCCTCCCCGCCCCAGGGAATGATTCTGTTACAATGATTCTGTGTGGTGGCAGCTGGCCCATTTCAAAGGCCAAAGCAGAACCCTGCAGAAGGAGCCCCACGGCCAGAAGGGGCCCCACAGCCAGCCCTCCATGTCCTGATGGTTTTGCTGACACCAGCAAGGAGGCAAATCCAGCAAGCAGCAGGCAGCACCCACTGCTGGAGAAGGGGTCCTGGCTGGAGGCATGGCCTGGGTTCCTGACTCATCGTCTTGTGTGCCCACTCATCAAGGCCACAGCTCCAAAAATGGGTACTGATTTTGGGTGTCTGACCCCCTCCCCAGTGCTGAGACCCTGTGGGCCTGACCCCCCCCCCCGCAGTGCTGAGACCCCGTGGGTCTGAACCCCCCCAGCAGTGCTGAGACCCCGGGGGCCTGACCCCCCCCACAGTGCCGAGACCCCGTGGGCCTGACCCCCCCCCGCGGTGCCGAGACTCTGTGGACCTGACCTGCCCCCAGCAGTGCCGAGACCCTGTGGGCCTGACCCTCCCCCAGCGGTGCCGAGACCCCGTGGGCCTGACCCCCCCGCCCAGTGGTGCTGAGACCCCGTGGACCTGATCCTCCCCCAGCGGTGCTGAGACCCCCGTGGGCCTGATCCTCCCCCCAGTGGTGCCAAGACCCCGTGGGCCTGACCTTCCCCCCAGCGGTGCCAAGCACCTGCAGTGCCCAGTACAAATTGCAGGCACACAGCACCTTTGACACTGAGCCCCACGGCATCCCATGTTGGGCACCTGCACGTCCGTGGAACTGTAGTTGTGGTCCCCCCAGAACACTGCCTGGATGCTCTCCCCTGTGAAACGCCCATCCTGGTCCGGCCCATCACCTCCCACTCCTGCCCCAGGCCCTGGGACCCTGCCCTTGGCAAAGGATGGGCTGACACCGCCCACAGATACGACTGCCCCCCCCGCCCTCCTTTGCTCCCACCAGGACACTGTGGGGGAACCAGGCCGGTCTAGTAGGGCTAGGAAGGAGAGAGGGGCCACGGCGGCTCCACAGAGCCCTGGGGCTGCTGGACAGACCCTCCCTCTAGGCACGACACCGGACTCCTAGGTCCCGGGCTCTCCAGCGAGTCAGTTCCCTGCCAGTGCTCAGGCTCATGGTCCCCTTGGAGATGCTGTCATCTAGGGGAGGAATTGGGGGTAGCATCCCTGAGCCTCCCCAGCACGGATTCTCGGGGTGCCCTGGCCACAGGGTGATGCTAGCAGGTGGGTTGCTTTCATCCAGCCCTGCCCCAGAGGGCCTGGCACAGCGTTGGCCGGGCAGAGCCTGGCTGGGAGCCCAGCCCTGTCCTGCATCAACCCCCATGCCAGCGACCTCCACACCATGGCAAAGGGGGAGAAAGGTGCTGGCTGGTATGATTTCACCCAAGGAAAGGAGCTATCCGTATGCCCCACTCAGTCACCTGAGCACTGGCCAATGCCCAGAGTTTTGGGGAGTCCTCTGGCGGCTCTGTGCCTGGTGGGGGTGTGTGTGTCTCTGTGACGAAGTGGGACTGTTCTTAATGTTTCCTCTGAATACTGTAGGGGTCCCTCAGTTTTCCCTAGGCAGTTCTTAAGTCTCTAGGTGGTGGGATAAGGGGGTGTAATTGTTGCAGAGCAAAGGGCCAGGGTACATAAATGGCCGACACTCTGTCTCCTGGTAACTGATGGCCTGGTCCCTTCCCCTGCAAGGTGAGAGCTAAAGGGTTGGAGAACAAAGGAATCCGGTGCCCTCCTGGCTGGGGAAAGGGACAAAGCCCAGAGGAGGGGGGGCTGGAGAGAGTTTCAGTTTGGGGCTGGCTGGGGACATGGAGTGAAGTGCAGACGGGGTTGTCTGGCTCACTGCCCCCCAAAATGGACCCAGCGGAGGGGTCCTGTTCTCTGCACCTACAAGCTCTGGTTTAGACCATGTTCCTGTCGTCTAATAAACCTTCTGTTTTACTGGCTGGCTGAGAGTCACGTCTGACTGCGGAGTTGGGGGGCAGGACCCTCTGGCTTCCCCAGGACCCCGCCTGGGCGGACTGGCTGTGGGAAGCGCACGGAGGGGCAGAGGATGCCGAATGCTCCGAGGTCAGACCCAGGAAGGGGGAAGCCGGGTGAGCTGTGTGTCCTGCAGACAGGCTGCTCCCAGAGAGGAGACTTCCCCAGAGTCCTGCCTGGCTTCTTAGGGAGCAGCTCCAGAGCATCGCCTGGGGACCCCGTGACACATCCTCAGCCATGAAGAATCATAGAATCAAGACTGAAGCAAAGAATTCATTTAGTTTCTCGGCGATGACTTTATCGTCTTTAAGTGCTCCTTTTGTATTTCGATCATCCAGGGGCCCCACTGGTTGTTTAGCAGTCTTCCTGCTTCTGATGTACTTAAAAAATATTTTGTTGTTACCTTTTGAGTTTTTGGCTAGCTGTTCTTCAAACTCCTTTTTGGATTTTCTTATTACATTTTAACATTTAATTTGGCAGTGTTTAGGCTCCTTTCTATTTACCTCACTAGGATTTAACTTCCACTTTTTAAAAGATGCCTTTTTATCTCTCACTGCTTCTTTTACATGGTAGTTAAGCCACGGTGGCTCTTTTTTAGTTCTTTTACTATGTTTTTTTATTTGGGGTATACATTTAAGCTGAGGCTCTATTATGGTGTCTTTGAAAAGCGTCCATGCTGTTTGCAGGAATTTCACTCTAGTCACTGTACCTTTTAATTTCTGTTTAACTAACCACCTCATTTTTGCGTAGTTCCCCTTTCTGAAATTTAATGCCACAGTGTTGGGCTGTTGAGATGTTCTTCCCGCCACAGGAATGTTAAATGTTGTTATATTATGGTCACTATTTCCAAGCGGTCCTGTTATAATTACCTCTTGGACCAGATCGTGCACTCCACTCAGGACTAGATCAAGAGTTGCCTCTCCCCTTGTGGGTTCCTGTACCAGCTGCTCCAAGAAGCAGTCATTTAAAGTATCGAGAAATTTTGTCTCTGCATTTTATCCTGAGGTGACATGTACCCAGTGAATATGGGGATAATTGAAATCCCCCACTATTATTGAGTTCTTTATTTCGATAGCCTCTCTAATCTCCCTTAGCATTTCATCGTCACTATCACTGTCCTGGTCAGGTGGTCGATAATAGATCCCTACTGTTATATTCTTAGTAGAGCATGGAATTACTATCCATAGAGATTCTATGGAACATGTGGATTCATTAAGATTTTTATTTCATTTGATTCTACATTTTCTTTCACATATAGTGACACTCCCCTCCACCCCCAACGACCTGTTATGTCCTGTTCTCACCAAAGGTTCTTACATAAATTAAGTTGTCATGGGATAAGAGGGAAGATCCTTTCATGGATTGAGAACTGGTTAAAAGAGAGGGAACAAAAGGTAGGAATAAATGGTAAATTTTCAGACTGGAGAGGGGTAACTAGTGGTGTTCCCCAAGGGTCAGTCCGAGGACCAATCCTATTCAACTTATTCATAAATGATCTGGAGAAAGGGGTAAACAGTGAGGAGGCAAAGTTTGCAGATGATACTAAACTGCTCAATATAGTTAAGACCAAAGCCAACTGTGAAGAACTTCACAAAACTAAGTGATTGGGCAACAAAATGGCAAATGAAATTTTATGTGGATAAATGTAAAGTAATGCACATTGGAAAAAATAACCCCAACTATACATACAATATGATGGGGACTAATTTAGCTACAACAAATCAGGAAAGAGATCTTAGAGTCATCGTGGATAGTTCTCCGAAGACGTGCACGCAGTGTGCAGTCGCAATCAAAAAAGCAAATGGGATGTTAGAAATCTTTAAAAAAAGGATAGAGAATAAGATGGAGAATATCTTATTGCCCTTATATAAATCCATGGTACACCCACATCTTAAATACTGTGTACAGATGTGGTCCCCGCATCTCAAAAAAGATATGCTGGCATTAGAAAAGGTTCAGAAAAGGGCAACTAAAATGATTAGGGGTTTGGAATGGGTCCCATCTGATGAGAGATTAAAGAGGCTAGGACTTTTCAGACTGGAAAAGAGGAGACTAAAGAGGGAAATGATAGAGGTCTATAAAATCATGAGTGGCGCAGAGAAAGTGAATAAGGAAAAGTTATTTACTTGTTCCCATGATATAAGAACTAGGGGCCACCAAATGAAATTAATGGGCAGCAGGTTTAAAACAAATAAAAGGAAGTTCTTCTTCACGCAGCGCACAGTCAACCTGTGGAACTCCTTGCCTGAGGAGGTTGTGAAGGCTAGGACTATAACAGGGTTTAAAAGAGAACGGGATAAATTCATGGAAGTTAAGCCCATTAATGGCTATTAGCCAGGATGGGTAAGGAATGGTGTCCCTAGCCTCTGTTTGTCAGAGGGTGGAGATGGATGGCAGGAGCGAGATCACTTGATCATTACCTGTTAGGTTCACTCCCTCTGGGGCACCTGGCATTGGCCACTGTCAGCAGACAGGATACTGGGCTGACTGGACCTTTGGTCTGACCCAGTATGGCTGTTCTTATGTTCTTATGAGATGATTGATGGGGCTGTTTTGATGTTTCTCTAGGCTCTCCCACCCCCTCCAAGTGGCTGAGCCCCTCTCCCCTCATGCACTGCCTGGAGGCCCTGCCAGATGGCCCCCTGCTGGCCCCCCCATGTGTCATCCCCCCTCCTCCCTGTCTCTGGCTGAAAGTGCTGACCGTGCCCTGAGGATGAGGGCAGGTCCCTGTTACCCACATACTCTAGGGCACCCCACTTTTACCGTTCTGTGGGCTCAAAGCATAACCTGGTTCATTTAGGCACCGCCCCCCCTTACCCCATTCCTAGGGCTCAGGACTTTCTCTTCTGTGGGTTTGTGGAGCCTTTTCCCAGTGAAAGAGCCTCACACAGTAGTAACCCTAACCTGCATTGATGAACAGCCACCAAAACAGAACACACATGCTGAGCGCACAACACTCCCCGCTCCCAAGGAGACCGGAGCTTTCCCTGGTGGCCAGTCAGGATCAGGTCATCCGGGGACTCCAGTTTCTGCCCGGTGTCATGGCTGGGTGCCGAGATCTGGCAGCTCTGCTCTTGGGCTGTGTCCTGGAGTTGGTCCCAAGGCACTTCCTTGTGGACCCCAGTTTATACAGTGAAACTTGAGTCCTGTGTAGCTGGGCCTTCACCCATCATTTTAAAGTACAACACAGTACTTCCCACCAGTCCTAGCCCCTTCAGACCCCGCCACCTTCGCTGACTTACACCTTGCAAGATTAGCCACGCAACAGACACAACCAATCAAGGAACCAGCCAGCCAGACCCTTACAGATAAACCC
Source organism: Dermochelys coriacea (assembly GCF_009764565.3). Classification (NCBI taxonomy): domain Eukaryota; kingdom Metazoa; phylum Chordata; order Testudines; family Dermochelyidae; genus Dermochelys; species Dermochelys coriacea. The sequence continues at coordinate 3,175,941 of NC_050069.1, read as the reverse complement.
TGGAGAAGTGGGGACCGTGAAGGCAAAACAAGAGAAGTAGGGATTTCACAGCCACAGCTGGTGAGACGTGGGTCCTTGCCAGGCAGGAGGCTTCAAACAACATTTTCTTTAACCAGCTTAAGATCTGTTTTTTCCTCAGGTGGCGCAGGGTCCTGCTAGGCAGTGATGAGCTGGAGCCGGTTCGCTAGAACCGGTTGTTAAATTTAGAAGCCCTTTCAGAACCGGTTGTTCTGCGAGGCAGAACCGGTTCTAAAAGGGCTTCTAAATTTAACTGGCCAAAAGTGGCACCTTGGGTGCTGACTCCGGGGGTGCTCCAGCCCTGGAGCCCACACGGGGAAAATTTGGTGGGAGCAGAGCCCCCACCGGCAGCTCCCCGCCCCACCCCTGGCCCCAGCTCACCTCCGCTCTACTCTGCCTCCCCGAACGCGCCGCCCCCCCTGCTTCTCAGTTGTTGGCGTGGGAAGCCGGGGTGGGCTGAGAAGCAGGCGATGGCTTCCCACCTTGAGGGAGGCGGGGGGGGGGAAGGGCCGCCCGCGCCGCAGCAGGTAACCCGGGGGGGGTGCAGGGGAACCGCCCCCCCCAGCTCACCTCTGCCACCCTCAGCCTGAGCGCGAAGCCACCGCCTGCTTCTCAGCCCACCCTGGCTTCCCACGCCAACAACTGATTCGCGGGAAGCCGGGGGGGGTGGGGAGAAGCTGGGGGGTGGCGCGTTCAGGGACGGAGGCGGAGCGGAGGTGAGCTGGGGCTGGGGGTGGGGTGGGAAGCTGCTGGTAGGGGCTCTGCTCCCACCAAATTTTCCCCATGGGGGCTCCAAGTCTGGAGCACCCCCAGACTCAGTGCCTAAGGTGCCACTTTTGATGTGATCAGTGGGGGGAGAGGCCGCTCCCCCTGCTCCCCCCCAGCTACGCTCCCCCACCCCTAGGAGCCAGAGGGACCTGCCGGATGCTTTCTGGGAGCTGCCCCAGGTAAGCCCTGCCGGGACTCCCCACCTCGCCCCTCGGCAGGTACCTGTGGCTCTTAGGGGTGGAGTGAGCACCCACTACGGTGGCCCACGAGACCCTCTTGCCCGGTTCCGGGGGCAGTCAGGGGATGGGGTGGGGGGTGGATGGGGCAGGGGTCCTGGGGGGGGGCATCAAGAAACAGGGGGAGTTGGATGGGGCAGGAGTCCCGGAGGGCGGGGGTGGGCCACGTCCCCCTCGTGGGGTGAGGAGGGAACCCATTGTTAAGATTTTGGCAGCTCATCACTGCTGCTAGGGCATGGTGTGATGTACTTTAGAGGGAATGTGAGGCTGTGAATTTCTGCTTCTTAGCTCATGGCTGCTGCTGCTTACACAAGGAAAAGACCTCAGACCTGACAGCCCCCAGACATCTCCCCCCTGCGTGCGTGAGAATGGGAGGTGAGGCGGGTTCTTGGGCTCTGGGTGCCACCTGCTCCCTAGGAGCCGAGGCAGGGGAGAGACGTCCCACAGGACCCCGCTCACTTGCTGCCAGGCCACCCCTGGGCTGCTTGCTTCTGCCCTTAGATCCCTGTAGGGGAAGGGGGGCTGGGTCTCTTCAGGGAGAGTCGCCCCAAAATCCTTTGCACCAGCTGCCCTCACTTCCTGTGACACACCGTACCTCAGAACGGCACTGAATCCCCCATATTCATCATTCCTACATGGCTGCGATCATCCAAACAAAGCATCCATGTAAGGTATCAGATGAAAAGTCAAGAGCTGCTGAAACCAGTTGTTTTATTTAAATACGTGTATCATTAGTGTGTATCAAGGTATGCGAATGTGCTGTATGAGTGTTACTAAAACGTGCTGTAAGTTTCCTAGTTACATGCAAAGGATCCCTGCCCAGGTCGGGGTTGACCAGTGACCACCCATTAATCAAATGTATGACTCAACTACACAAGCACCCCACAATGGGAACTGATCGGTCACTGTGACTTGGGGCCCACCAGGGCTGGCATCTTCCAGGCACATGGGCCAAGGGTACAAAATAAGGAACAGTTGCAGCATGAGGGGCCTTTCTCCTCCCCCACCTACACTGGAAACAACTGGGATGCCGAGAAGCTGAAGATCATCGGAGGACACTGGTTCAGACGTCAGGAGGGAAGTCTGAGCATTAAGGACTGGAACTTGCAGTTGGGTGAGGACATTGCTTGTTTCAAATCCTGTCTGTTTATAGAGTTTAGACTGGGCACTTATTTTCTTCTCTTTGGTAACCATCTCTGCCCTTTTCTGCCTACCACTTATAACCACTTAAAATCAATCTTTCTGGCATTAATAAACGTGTTTTATATTTTAACTAAAACTGTGTATTTTCTTGAAGTGCTGGGGAAACTTCTACTTAGTATCCAAAAGCTGGTGCATGTCCTCTCCACGTTGAGGGAGGGGGTGGACTGGGTTATAAACTCACTCTGGTCAATCTTGTGATCAGGGCAGGATGGTACAGCTCTGGGGGCAATTGGCTGGAGTCTCTCTGCTGTTAGCTCATAAATGGCTGGGAGAAGCAGTCATGTAACTCAGCTGGACATGTCCCTGCCTGTGGATGGCTGGGTGAGTTCAGGACCTGGAGGGGTTTGCAGCTTGCCACAGCCTCACCATGTGAGAGGGAGCCCCGGTTAGTAAGCCAGAGAGCTTAGTGGTACCACAGTACCACGTTGCAGCACCCCAGGGAACCCATCACGCTCCCCCTTTGAATCACCCCAGCCACAATAATGGCCTCTGGGAGCTTTTTTTGGGAACCTGCTAGCTGGGTTGGACACAGAATGGGAGCCAAACCTCTACCCCGGGATTAATGCACCTCACCAGGGAGTTGTTAGGGTTCACCCCCTCCCCTCAACATGGTAGCCCAGCCTTTCCTAGAACCCACACTAAGAGCAGTCTGCTGCCCTGCTTGGTGCTAGCTGCCCACAGGGAGTGGGCTGCCTAGCAGGGAATGGCTCGAGCACACATAGACAGTAGGATTAGAACTGGGGCCTTTTGGTTTCACAGCACAGAATTTTGCTGTCTCAGCTAGAGGAGTCACTCTGGTCATGGGCTGCTGCAGCAGTAGTAGGCTCTTATCCTCTGTGGCCCAGCCGCTAGAGGGGACAAACACCCTGACCAATGGGTTTCATACACATCACACCTGGTGACCTTTAGTCTAAGCAGGGAGGCCAGGCCCCACTGTCCATTTCAGGACAGGCTGAGGGAGGGCGGCGGGCTGGGAAGCAGGGTCCAGCCCTTACCTGCTGTGGCAGCACAGCTGGTCCCAGCCCATCCTGGCTCTGATGTTTCAAACCCCCTGGGGGAAGCGGGAGTTGTTCCTTGGAGCAGCTTTTACCAGGCAGCTCATCAGCTGACCGAGTGCAGCCCGGTGACACGTTCTGGTACCCAGGTGATGGGGATCTCTGAAGGCACTGGGCTGCTCCTGTCATCCTGCACAGCAGTGGGTGGCAGGACTCCTGGGTTCTATTCCCATCTCAGCCACTGACTTGCTAGGTGACCTTGGGCAAGTCCCTTCCCCTCCCAGTCCCTCAGTTTCCCCATGTGTAAAATGGGCATAATCCTGATCTACCAGGGGGTTAATGGAGCAGTTCTTGCTCAGTGCTTAGAATTGTCCCCAGGGGGAGAGGATGCCAGGGTGGTGGGTACAGTGTAATAACCTGAGGGGAACAAACACATCTGTGGCTTTCTAGGCCATGCGAGTTATCCCAGCACTGCACACTGGCCACTCCCTGAATCGCAGTGACAGCCAGTACAGAGGTCAAAAACTCCAGCTCCTCAGCCCAGGCCCCACTGACTTGAGCTAATGGAGAATCACCAGTAGCTGACAGCAGTATAGGGCTGATGATGCTGGCTGGTGCAGTTCATCCAGCAGAGGGCGGTGGTGCTGTGCCAGTAGGAAGAGTGTTCCTGGGGAAGCCCCGTCTGGGCCTGCGAATGAGCGCTGAAGCTGAACCCATGTTGTCCCCCGGGCTGGAGGCCGCGGCGAGTCTGCGCAGCTCAGTTGGGGCAGTGGGTGTTGCAGGGGTCTCCGGAGTGGAAGAGGCTGTAGACGCTGACCAGCGGGAACATGGTGAGGGCCCCCAGCATGGAGCCCAGCTGCACCACGGCCCCGCACCACACCAGAGCACTGTGCCCCTCGTCCCGCAGGATCACACCAATCATCAGCTTCACGTAGGACAGCAAGCCCACAAAGAGAACCCAGCACAGCACCTGGGCAGGGGAGAGTGCGGCATGTCAGGCAGGCCCAGCCCTGGCCTCCCACCACGGCCCCTATGGGGGGCACCAAGCAGGCTACTTATCCTGGGCCTGGGGGTGGGGGACGGGAGGCAGTGGGACCGTGCAGCTGCCTGCCGATGCCAGGGATTCATGGCGGAGTCAGGATCCCTTGGCTGAAGGGCAGAGGACCAGAGCGGGGGCTTGCGCTGACTTACGATGAGCACCACCCCGGCGTGGCTGTGCAGCAGGGGCGGGCACGGGCTCAGCACCGCCATGGCCATGAGGTAGCAGCCAAACCCGGAGCCAGCCACGGACAGGAGGCCGAGCGTCAGCAAACACCTGGGGGGCAAAGCACCAGGGGGTGAAGGGAGAAGCGTCATTTAGCCCTAGTGATCCCAGCCCCAATTCCCAGGCCCTGACCCCCAGTGATGAAAGCCCCTACCTGCAGACCCCCAGGTCCTGCTCGCTGGCCCTCCGTGATACCTGCTTGCCCCAGCTCCCCCAGCCTGCCCCAGACCCCCAGGCCTTGCCCCCCCAGGATACTTGTCTGCTCCAGCTCCCCCAGCTCCCCCAGTCAGCCTACCCCAACCTCCAGTGACCCTAGCCCCTATCCCCAGACCATGATCCCCCCGTGATACCTGCCTGTCCCAGCTCCCCAGTGATGCCAGCCTGCCCCAACTCCCACCCGCCAGTGACGCCAGTCTTCCCCCAGCTCCCTTGTTGACCCTGGACCATCCTGGCACCCTCTGCAGCAGGGGCATTAAACTCAGCTCCTTCAGCTGCCCAGCCTGGTGCCAAGCCGCAGTGCCATTGGAGGGCAGCTCCATTGGCCGGATGTGGGGCGCCCCCCAGCTGGGGGAGCAGCACGTCTGCATGGCCGCCGGGACGCCCACCTGTTGGGCAGGAACATGCCGATGAAGCAGGCCAGTGGGTTGGCCATGGCGGCCAGCGTGGCCGAGAGGTGGTAGGCTGAGTTGCCATAAGGCAGGCAGGAGTAGGACTGCACCGCGGGCAGCACCGCGTTGGTCAGCGCATTGACCCAGGCCAGCACCAGGAAGATGTAGGCCACTTGGGGCCAGGAGTACGTGCCAGTGCCGAAGCAGCTGTTGAGCCAGCGGCTCTCGCTGGGGCTGACCATGGGCTGCTCCTCCACCACGGCCTGCAGGCCCGAGCCTGCCTCCACCCGGGCCTGGGCCCGGAACCGCTCCTTGGCCCGCTCCTGCCGGGCAGCCGGGAGATGGTTGAGCAGGAAGAAGGTGGCAAGGCACAGACCCATCATGCCGCCGAGGAAGAGGAAGAAGAGGCGAACGGAGAACCTGGCCGGCTGGTACTCCGTCCGCAGTCCCGGGCCCGATGCGTTCCCTGCCAGGCTGTCGTTCACGCACCGGGCCACCCCCACCCCCTGGGCCAGGGCTACCAGGCCGGGCACCAGGCCGCTCAGCCCCTCACCCACAAAGTAGGTGGTCAGATACCGGGCCCGGAACCGCAGCATGAAGGGCAGGAAGGTGACGGAGGAGGTACAGTCCACCAGGGAGAGGAAGAAGAGGAGGATGAGGAGGGCGGTGCTGTGGGCTGCGCCCCCCACCACGCTGGTCTCCTGCCAGAAGAAGGCCAGCAGGACACAGGCCAGTGCCCCGAGGCTGATGATGGTGTAGATGGTGCCGGCCTCGCTGAGCTGCCCAGGCTGGAAGTGGTGCATGAGGGTGACGAAGAGTGGTCCCACATTGGCAAACTGGATCAGCACCGTGAGGTAGGATGGCAGGTACCAGCCTTCCGGCACCTGGGGCACAATGAGGGGCAGCTCCACCCACATGCCATTGATGGCCACCCACGAGCCTGTGCCCAGGAAGCAGGCGAGGATGTGCACCACCAGCCCCATGGCTTCCACTGGCACGCCGGGCCTGAGAGCCAAACAGAGGGGGGGCATTAACTCAGAGTGGTGGGCATGCGGCCAGGGCCCCGGGGCAGGGGGCACAGCTGCAGACCCAGCACAGGGCCAGGACAGGGGCTCCCTGGAAAGCCAGCGCTGCAGCCTGGATGTGACCCCGAAGCCGGATAACCCTCTGCTGCACCCACAAAGCCAGGGTAACCCCCCCCCACCACCTCCTCACATCTGCGCACCATGCCCTGCCACTCAAGACAGGATAACCCCCAGCACCACCAGACAACCCCCTGCCACCTCCCAAAGCTGGGGTACCCCCCACCATCAACTCCTCCCATCTGTGCACCATGTCCTGCCCCTCCAAGACAGGATAACCCCCAGCACAACCTCCTCCTGCCTGCGTGCCATGCTCTACCTCCCCCCACAACCCCAAAGCAGCAAGGAGCAGCGAGCTTCCCAATGGGAACAGCCTTGGGAAGCCCAGTCCTGGGGATGCACGCACACCCCAACACACGAACATGCACAGCACACACACACTGAGACACGTGTGTGCACACCCGCAGAGGCGCACACACACACACACACACACACACTGAGACAATGCGCGTGCACACCCCCAGAGGTGCACACACAACACACACACACACACATGCACGCACACACTTGCTGGTACAGGCAGCGGCTTAGCCCTTTGCTGAGCAGGAGACCAGGCCCATGGCTGTCAGCAACGGGACCCTCGGCACAAGTCTGTCCTCGCCATGAGCCCTTTTCTCTTGCTGTGAAACATCCTGCAGCAGCCAGGGCTGCAGGGACCGGGCCGCTCCTCTGGCACTCACGACACCTGCCCAGAGAGGCTGTGACACCTCGTGGGCACAGCGCAGGATTTGGCGGCAGGACTCCTGGCGTCTAAGCCTGTCTCTGCTGGTGACTCCCTGTGTGACTTTGGGCATGGTCCTGTCTTGGTCTGTGCCTCAGTTTCCTCCTCTCCGGAGTCGCCAGTCCGTGAGGAACATGGAGCCTGGCACAGGGGCCAGCCATGGTCAGGTGCTGTCTGTGCTCCCATCCCGGACAGCCGGCGCTGGAGCCGGGGGCGGGAAGGGGAACCCAAGGCTCCAGTATGGGGCAGGAACACGGCTGAAGCTCAGTTCTGACCAGCCTGCATTGCAAGGGCGACCCCTGGTGGTAGCCTAACTGGAGCCAGAGCCGCTCCCCGTGGTGGGGCTGGGCAGGGAGCTGATCCTTTTGGGGACTGGGCACCTGGCTCTGGCCTGTGGCTCCTGGCTGCCCAGTGCATGGCCCTCACTCACCTGCCCCTGGAAGAGGCTCTGCCCACCTCGCCGGGCTCGGTCTCCATCTCCAACGCTCGTCCCCCTCGCCCTCCCTGGGAGCCAGCCAGCTGGCACAGCAGGGAGCAGACCCCAGCGGTCTGGCCCCCCAGGCCTGGCCCTTGCCCATGAGCCCCTCTGCCAGCTCAGGGCTCCGTGCCATGGGCTGGGAGCTGTGGGCGAAGGACCCGGCCTGGCCCAGCACACAGGGGCCAGATGCTGTTCAGGCCGTTCCGGCCAGACCATCTGGGTGAAGCACGGACCCTGCCCTGGTGCCCTGCTGCTGGGGTAAGGTGCCAGGCCCAGGAGGGAGCAGCAGGGGCCAGGGGTGCGAGGGCCAGGAAGGGTGGAGGTGATGCATCTTTGGAGAAGGATCTGGGAGGCGGAGTGGGGGGACAGCTGAGAGAGGCAAGAGGGAAGGATCCTGGGAGGCGGGGGGGGCAAGGGGCAGATGGGGAGGTAGGAGCTGCAGAAGGGCTGAGGGGAGGAGGCAGAGGGGTAGGGGTCATGGGCCCCTCCGCAGCCCCGGCTCCATCAGGGCACTAATCCCTCCCCCACCCCGCCATATCGCAGCAGGGGGCTGCTCTGGCTGCAGCTTCGGGGAAGGTTTGTACCTGAGACGCTCTGGTGCGAGACCCGGAGCGAGGCCCCGGTGCGGCCAGGCCTGGCTGGCTGTCCGTGAATTGCTCTGACGCCCAGCAAAGCCTTCCTGGGGATGCTGAGGGTTACGGGGCTGCAGATCACCTGAGGCAGGGAGAGAGGTGGCTGATCTGCACAGGAATCCTTTGTCTCTTTTGGGACGGCTGTGTCCCCCACATTGACACCCGAGGCTGTGGGGTGGAACGTGGGTGGGCCGCAGGATGCAGACCCGGCCTGGCCAGGCTGCCCCCTGCCCTTTGCATCCGCGGCGTCCCCAACAGATCAGAAAGATTTGTGCAGCGTCACCAACTGGAGAGTTTCTTGGCAGTCTCCCGGTGTTTTCCTTGCAGCGCCAGCTCCTGGAGTCAGGGGGTTCGGGGAGAACTGCAGCCTCCACTGAGCACACAGGGCTCTGGAGAAAAGCTGGAAATGGCTCCCGAGTGCCATCCTAGAGGCCCAGCCTGTGTCTGCACTACGGTGACTCCGGCACAGCCGTGCTCAGCGGGGCGTGGTGGGGTGTGATGCTGTGCCTTCACCAGCATAACTGGCATCATTCAGGGCTGGGGGGTGGAATTAGCCAGTGGTAGAAGTGCAGCTTGGCCGGTGCAGGACACCAGCACTGCTGGAACAATGGGCGGGCCCCAAGCGTTTCTCTCCGGTGCTTGGCTGCCTGGTTCTTGCTCCCGTGCCCAGGATCTGCCCTGAACTCCACATGGGGGCTTGGAAAGAAGTTTCCCCCCGATAGACCAGCAGGACCTTGAGGGCGGGGTTGCCTTCCCCTGCAGTGTGTGGGTCACTTGCCAGGATTAGCTGGGTGTCTCTCACTGAATCCATTCCCTGCCACTGGGGAGCCTCGGGCACCAGTGCCCCTGGGTCCCTGCTGTTCTCTGCCTGTGGCACACACCAGTCCAGTCTGCTGTGGGTCTACTCACCATAGCTGGGTTTAGGGTGTGGGTGTTGCCTGGCTGAGAGGCTGCTTCCCATAACGCCGAATGGGTGGAAATGGGCTTTGCAGGTGGCCAGGTCCCGGCTGAGCAGTTTGTGAAGCCCTGCAGGGAGCTCACAGCATCGCTTGCTATGCCAGGGCACCGAGTGCCTGGGAGGGGCCTCTCTAGCTACTGTTTACATCACTGTGATGAAGTGGGACTGTTCTTAATGTTTCCTCTGAATATTGTGGGGGTGCCTCAGTTTCCCCTAGGCAGTTCTTAAGTATCTAGGTGGTGGGATAAGGGTGTATGGTCGTTGCAGAGCCCTAGAGGGCAGGTGTGTGCAGGGGTCTGGACACAGAGAATGGCCGACACCCTGTTTCCTGGCCACTGATGGCCTGGGCCCTTCCCCCTGCAAGGTGAGAGCTAAAGGGTTGGAGAACAAAGGAATCAGGTGCCCTCCTGGCCCGGAAAGAGACAAAGCCCAGCGGAGGAGGGGCTGGAGAGAGTCAGTTTGGGGCTGGCTGGGGACATTGAGTGAAGTGCAGACGGGGTTGTCTGGCTCACTGCCTCCCAGAATGGACCCAGCTGAGGGGTCCTGTTCTCTGCACCTACAAGCTCTGTGTTAGACCATGTTCCTGTCATCTAATAAACCTTCTGTTTTACTGGCTGGCTGAGAGTCACGTCTGACTGCAGAGTTGGGGGGCAGGACCCTCTGGCTTCCACAGGATCCCACCTGGACGGACTCGCTGTGGGAAACACACAGAGGGGCAGAGGATGCTGAATGCTCCGAGATCAGACCCAGGAAGGTGGAAGCCGGGTGAGCTTCTTGCCCTGCAGACAGGCTGCTCCCAGAAAGGAGACTTCCCCAGAGTCCTGATGGGCTTTGTAGGGAGCAGTTCCAGAGCATCGCCCAGGGACTCTGTGACAACTGGTGGCAGGCGTGGGATGTACTGCACCCCGTGGATGGCACTTCCTGCAGTAAGTGACTGGGGAGCAATAAAATGAAGGGGGATTGATGAGGACCAGGCATGCTGAAGGCTCAGAGAGGAGCAGTTTCGGGGGTGGTGGAGGAGCCTGCGGCTTGGCCCTGGGGGAGAGAAGGACTTTTGCAGGAACAGGGTTCCCCTGGGGATTGCTGTGAGCGGTCCCAGGGGCAGAGGAGTCTGCAGCTCGACCCTGGCAAAGAGGTGGTGACCTCGAGAAGGGCTGGCACACTAGGGGTTCTCCCTGGAAACCGTGGGGGGCTGAGAGCACACAGGCCTGTGAGTCCACAACAACTTGGGAAGAGCAGAGTGAGGGCCTGTCACCATCTCCTTAAGAAGGACATTTTAACCCTGTGCAAAAAGAGAGGGTTACACATTGGAACCGATGAAGTGAGCTGTAGCTCACGAAAGCTTATGCTCAAATAAATTTGTTAGTCTCTAAGGTGCCACAAGTCCTCCTTTTCTTTTTGCGAATACAGACTAACACGGCTGCTACTCTGAAACACATTGGAAAGTTCACCAAAGCACAATTAATCATGCAGTTGGAGGAGGATGATCGCTCTAAGGAACAGATTCCTGACCCCAAATGGGGCTATAGCAGGATCTGGAAGCAGCTGGAGTGGTAGCCAGGCATCCCCAAGACTCCTGTCCCCGACCAGACGAGGGTCTTCACGATCGGGTTCCCCATCCGGGGATCGGAGATGGACGGGATTGGAGCTGAGTCCGAGAGAGCGAGAGGACTGTGAGAAACAGCGAGAGCCCGAGAAAGAGGTGCAGGAGCAGCAGCAGCATGAACTGGTGATGGTGGAGTGGAGAGGCAGAGGGGACCTCCTAGGGGTGAGCGGGGATAGACCCCGGGGTGCCAGTTCCACAGGGAACCTCGAGACTAAATTGCTGCCCCTGGTTAAGGGGGGGGCGGATGTGGATGCCACCTCACTGCCTTTGAGCAGGCGATTTGAACCAGGGGGACCCTGCAGAACAGCCCCGGTGTCTAGCTCCCTTGCTGGGTCCCAAGGCTGTAGACTCCATCTGCCAGATGGGTGGGGAGGTGGACAGGCTCCCACTCCTGGTCCCAACCTATATGTCTGTGTGGAGTTTCCTGGGGCCAGGCCCCTTGGATCCCCAATGGGAGTGGAAGGTGATAATCAATGGGGAGACATTCCTGAGGTGGTGAGATCCTGGGACAGAGAGAACGGTTGTCAGGCCCTGGGTGGTACAGCCTCAGATGCTGAGGGGCTGTGTGAGCTGGGTGAGGGTCCCAGGGATGAAGCCCCTCGCCCTGCCTATGGCCCAGATCCCTGTGCAGACCAGGAGGGGTGGGGCTGGCTGGCCGTTGGGGTTCTCCAGGATACCAGCTGCGAGACCCTGTTGGGGGGTGACTGTGTCTCTTTGGGACAGGATCCAGGCCCTGCTCCTGTAATGGCCGAGGGTTTGAATTTGAATCCAGGGAACCAATCAGCGGAGAGGGAAATGGTCAGTGAAAATGCAGCTGACCTGGCTGGCAGCAGGGAGGAGCTGCTAGGCTCAGGATACCTGCCTGCCTGTAACCAGAGCCCTGGCGCCGGGTGGGACAGAGAATGCTCCTCGCCCCTTTGCACACCGGAGAAGGGGGCTTATGCTGCCTCTGATAGTGAGGAAAGCAGCGAGCTCGCTGCCTACCCCCACTGGGACAGCAAGGGCAGCGCTGAGCACAGCAGGAGCTGAGACCCCAGCTGAGGGGGGAGACACAGGCAGGGCAGGGGATCTGTTGGGAGTGACGAGGTGCTTGGTACGGAAAGTCTGGATGAGCCTACGCAGCCTTGTGAGCTGATGGCTTTGTCTAGTCAGCAGGGTGGGAAGGCGAGGAGAGTGGAAGACTGGAAGACGAGTGTCCCTGCACCTTACCTGTTAGCTGGGTGGAGAATTGGGACAGGGAAGGAAACGTGCCTGTGTCTGTCAGGGGTATTGACTTGCCTATGGAGGGAGCTACCCCAGTCTCCAAGCAGGTTTCAGAGTAGCAGCCGTGTTAGTCTGTATTCGCAAAAAGAAAAGGAGGACTTGTGGCACCTTAGAGACTAACAAATTTATTAGAGCATAAGTCTCCAAGCAGTTGTCTGTGAACAGCCCTGTGTGCTGGGACCAGGGGAATGATCCCGAGCTGTGTGTCTGGGAAAGGAGAAAGTGTGTCCGGCTCTTTGTCTGTGGAGCAGACAGAAGGGGCCTTTCAGCCTGTGATGGTGGAGAATAGTGCAGTTGTCTCAAGAGTTGGTTCTGGATTCAGCTAAAGCTCAGGAAGGGAAGGGTCCTAAGTTTGTGTCTGCTCGGGAGAATGGCCCTGTAACTAGGTCGCAACCAGTTAGTGTCTATGTAAAATCCCAGAGACCAGACAATTCTGGTGCTTGTATTTTGCCCATTGCTAGTGTAGCTCACGAAAGCTTATGCTCTAATAAATTTGTTAGTCTCTAAGGTGCCACAAGTCCTCCTTTTCTTTTTAATCAAGAAAGTTTCAGTTCCTAACAGCTAGAAATTTTCGGTTGTGAATGGATCCCCTGACTTTCCTGTTGAAGGATCCAGTGTGGATAGCTCTGAGAAGGTCTCAGATGGAGTGAAAGCTGTTAAGGAAGTTAAACAGTCCTCTAACCAAGTGGCTGTGTTTGGCCAGCTTGTTGGGGGGACAAGGTTGTTGAGAAAGGGATGTCTCCATGCTGGTTCTGTAAGTGAACATTATGCGGCCCAGGTCAAGATGGGGGCTCTTAACCAAGAGAGCCCGAATTGCAGCCCTCCAGACTGGAGCACTGGGAGAAGACCTGACCCAAGTTTGACCCCCCCGGGGGTATTGGGGTGGCAAAAGGCAGGGAACGCATAAACCTTCCCACATGCAGCATGCCAGTGCTATCGACCACCCCCGACTTAAAGGAGGGCATGAAACTGGAAGGGCCTGGTGTAACTCCCACCAAGGAACAGGAGAGATGCCGGGGCATCCATGGGAACGTTGGTGGCTTCAAACTTTCCCAGGTCACCGGCTAACGTGACCCCACTCAGTTCGGTCTCGAAGGCGGGGAGAGATGTGACGGAGCGGGACTGTTCTTAAAGTTTCCTCTGAATATTGTGGGGGTGCCTCAGTTTCCCCTATGCAGTTCTTAAGTATCTAGGTGGAAGGATAAGGGTGTATGGTCGTTGCAGAGCCCTAGAGGGCAGGTGTGTGCAGGGGTCTGGACACAGAGAATGGCCGACACCCTGTTTCCTGGCCACTGATGGCCTGGCCCTTCCCCCTGCAAGGTGAGAGCTAAAAGGTTGGAGAACAAAGGAATCGGGTGTCCTCCTGGCCCAGAAAGAGACAAAGCCCAGAGGCGGGCGGTGGGGTGGGGGGGGAGCTGGGGAGAGTTTCAGTTTGGGGCTGGCTGGGGACATGGAGTGAAGTGCAGACGGGGTTGTCTGGCTCACTGCCCCCCAAAATGGACCCAGCTGAGGGGTCCTGTTCTCTGTACCTACAAGCTCTGTGTTAGACCATGTTCCTGTTGTCTAATAAACCTTCTGTTTTACTGGCTGGCTGAGAGTCCTGTCTGACTGTGGAGTTGGGGGGCAGGACCCTCTGGCTTCCCCAGGACCCCGCCTGGGTGGACTGGCTGTGGGAAGAGCACGGAGGGGCAGAGGATGCCGAATGCTCCGAGGTCAGACCCGGGAAGGGGGAAGCCGGGTGAGCTGTGTGTCCTGCAGACAGGCTGCTCCCAGAGAGGAGACTCCCCAGAGTCCTGCCTGGCTTCGTAGGGAGCCGTTCCAGAGCATCGCCCGGGGACTCCGTGACAATCACACCCCAGAAAGGACGAACCCTTGGCCTTGGACTGGAAGGGGGTGCTGGGACCAGTCTGGCGCTGCCCTGGGGACATGGCGCTGTGACCTGCCTTTCCCAGCTGCCCTGACAGCGCCCCGGGGGGATCTCCACTCTCTTGGACTGTGCTCTGCCTGTGGAACGCGGTGGAGCCAGAGACACTTCGACACCCACACGCCCCCGGCCCTGTAATAAGTGACCACAGCTCGGTTAGGCTTTAACTCCTGCTCCGGGGCTGCAGGCAGCTCTCCAGTGAATCGCTAGGCTCAGCGTTGAATGCCTGGGCCAAGGTCCGGCCATTGGGGTCACCCGGTTGGCTTGACTCTCTCATGGGACTGAGCGGAGCTAGCGGCCAGGACTGGCCGAGATTAACCCTCCCTTTCCGGCTGCTCCCGTGCTCTGGGAAGGGTCACAAAGGATTCCAGGGACTCCTGGCATGGGCTGCGAGTCTGGTGGGGGGGTGAGCAGCGGCCTAGTGCCCCCCTGGAAGCTCTAGCGACCAGTTAACCCTTCATTACGTCCCCGAGCCCTGTGGGACGATTCGTGCTGCCGTTTCCTTGGGCTGCCTCAGGGCTCTGTCTGTGTCCAGCTCTTGTTTTACGCCCAGGCTAGTGGCTTTGATCTGTGTTTCTGCAGCACCTTGCACAACGGGGGCCTGGCCCAGGAGTGGGGGTTGTCTTGAGCCCTTCTCCCCATGGGGGGAGCCAGGGTGCATGTGGGAAGCCCTCCCTCAGGCAGCACGTGACTGCCAGCTTCTGCCTGCCCCCCCACAGTCCCCCCCAACACTGAGCGAGCCTGGGATGTGACCGGAGGGGGGGAAAGACCTCCCCTCCCCACCGTGCACCCCCTGTTCTCTGGCTGCTCAGTCTGCATCCAGCACACAACAGACATAGCTGGGCCCTTGGTCGGGGGGAGCAGGGGGAGAGCTGGGCCTCAGGATCTGACTGACCCGAGGCAGAGTCCAGCACCTGGACCATCTGGGGCAATGCATCGGGCCAGCAGTCCATTCCTGTCTTGTCAGATGTTGTCACTCAGCTCCCCCGGCCTGGGGGATGGAGCTAAATCCCTCTGGGAAAAGCCCCTGGTGGGTAAATGAGCTGCAGCCCCAGAGCTCAGAGGAAGGAAAGGCCCCGTGGGGCTCATCTGTTCCTCCTCCAGGGGAAGGGCAGGCTTCCTGCTGCAGCCTGGTCCCTGGGGTCACTTAAGGCACCAAGCAATGCGGGTCTCCCCTTCCCCTGGGGGACAAATCCCCACTGGGACACGTCCGTTCCCCCAGGTGTGTGTGTGGCGCTGGCAGTGTGAGCGTGAGCATGAGGGGATTCTGGCTGGGGGTCCCCATGGGAGAGGGCTCTGCACTGTCACCCCTGGGCACCTTGTACCCTGTGCACTCACACGGATCCCCACCCAGGGTTGGTATCCCCCTGCAAGCTGGGGCTCTGCCCACGGGACAAATGGCTGCTATGCCGGTCTTCCAGCAGGCACCACCACACACCCACTAGGTCACCTGACAGGCGTCACCACACACCCATCCACCTATGCATGCACACACACACACACACACACACCATGTAACCTGACAGGCATCACACACACACACACACCATGTCACTCGACAGGCATCACACACACACACACACAGAGGCATGCACACCACCCCCCATGCCACTCGGCAGGCGTCATCACACACACACACACACACACACCATGTCACCCAACAGGCATTATCATACACACCCCGCCCCATGTCACTCAACAAGTGTTATATCTCTCTCACGCACACACACACACACAAACCCCCCCCATGTCACTTGACAGGCATCATCACACACACACACACACATGCTCACAGACACACCATGTTACTTGACTGGTGTCATCACACACACACACGCGCATGCACACTCACACCATGTCACTTGACAGGTGTGATCTCACATAACACACGCACACACACACATCACTCGACAGGCATCATCTCTCTCTCTCACAAACACATGCACACACCATGTCACTTGACAGGCATCATCTCACCCACACACCTGCACCCACACACCTCATGTCACCCGATAGGCATCATCACACACACACACACCCCATGTCAGTCAACAGGCATCATCTCTCTCTCTCTCTTTCTCTCACACACACACACATCCACACACCTTGTCACCCGACAGGCATAATCACAGACACACATTCGCCCACAACCCCCCATGTCACTTGACAGGCATCATCACACACACACACACACACACACACACACACCATGTCACCCAACAGGCATCATCACACACACACACGCATGCACACCCCCCCCATGTCACTCGACAGGCATCATCACCCCCCCATGTCACCTGACAGGTGTCATCACACACACACACACCATGTCACCTGACAGGCATTATCATACACAACCCCCCCATGTCACTCGACAGCCATCATCACACACAAACACATGCTCACACACATGCCATGCCACTTGACAGGCATTATCATACACACCCCGCCCCATGTCACTCGACAAGTGTCATCTCTCTCTCTCGCTCACACACACACACCCCATGTCACTTGACACGCATCATCTCACAAATACACACACACACATATATGTGCATGTACACACACACACACCCCATGTCACCCGTCAGGCATCATCACATACATACACACATGCACAAACACACACCATGTCACCAGAGAGGTGTTATTACACACTCACCATGTCACCTGACAGACATCTCTCTCTCTCTCTCTCACACACACACACACACACGTATGTGCACAGGCAGACGCCGCCTGTTACACATTCCCGAAAAGCTCCCCCATCTCCCCTCTCTCCTGTTGCATCCCTGCCCTGTCCCTTTGCAGCCTGGCCCGGCTGCCCGCAGGCCCCCTCCCCAGCTGCTTTCCTGCCCTCTCCTACCTCGCAGGGCTGGTCTGTCCTCCCGCCGCTGACTGCTCTGAGCTGGAAGTGGAGGGCTCGGGGCCCCGCCCTGCTGCCTTAGCCTTTCCTGGCTGCTCTGCCTACGTAACATGCTGCCCGGGGCAGTGGCAGAGATTGGCCATCTGGTGGGCCCGGATGCTGCCCTGGAGGTGGGCAGGGGAGCACGGGCTGCCCCGGCCCATGTAACCGCCTGGCCTGGCGGGTTTATGGCTCAGCGCAGCGCCTCTGGGGCTCAGCCACAGCAGGGGTGAGGAGGGACGGAGCCCAGTGGGGGATGGCATGAAGCCGCTTCGCTCGGTGGGAGATGGAGGGACCGCAGAGGCACCTGGCCCAGCCGGGGAACCTGCATCGGATGAAATTAACTGGGCGCGGTGCGTGTGACGCTCCTATGGGTCTGCCTGTGTCTGGCTGGTGTCTCTCCTCCAGGATTTGGATCAGAAGCTCTGTGGGGCAGGGGTGGGCTTTTTATTCTGGGTTTGTGCAGCACTGAATGCAGCGGGGGCCTGGACTGTGGCTTCCAGGCGGAGCCAGAATCCACACAATGCAGTGTGGAAGGACTGGTGCCAGGGCTGCAAGCTGGGCAAGAGCAGAATGAAGCTGTCTGTATCTGACCTTGGCCCCCTGGGGCAGAGGTCCTGTGATACTGGCTGTAATGCCAGTGCACAGCCCCCCCCAAGCCCTGCCTCATTCAGTGCACAGCCCCCTCTCCCCCCAGAGCCCTGCCTCATTCAGAGCACAGCCCCCAAGCCCAGAACCCTGCCTCATTCAGTGCACAGCCCCCAATCCCAGAGACCTGCCTCATTCAGTGCACAGCCCCCAACCCCCAGAGCCCTGCCTCATTCAATGCACAGGTCCCCTCTCCCCCAGACCCCTACCTCATTCAGTGCACAGGCTCCCTCTTCCCCCAGAGCCCTGCCTCATTCAAAGCAGAGCGCCCAACCCCAGAGACCTGCCTCATTCAGTGCACAGCCCCCCCCCAGAGCCCTGCCTCATTCAGTGCACAGCCCCCTCTCCCCCCAGAGACCTGCCTCATTCAGTGCACAGGCCCCTTTCCCCCCAGAGCCCTGCCTCATTCAGTGCACAGGCCCCCGGGAGCCCTGCCTCATTCAGTGCACAGGCCACTGGGGCAGGGCAACCCCCTGGAAGCAGACAGTGCCCCAAACCAAACACATGAGCAGGGGCCAGTTGACATTCTGTTCATAAACATCCTGCCTCTGCTGCGGGGAGCCGGGCCAGGGATTGGAGATGGAGGGAGCTGGGCTGGGGGACAGGTACTGCTGGGACCTGGGTCCGGGATTGGAGCCAGGCGCTGCAGGGAGCTGGGCCGGGGATTGGGGATGGAGGGAACTGGGCCGGGGAACAGGTGCTGAGGGGAGCCAGGACGGGGATTGCGGGTGGAGGGTGCTGTGCTGGGGGACAGGTGCTGCAGGGACCTGGGATGGGGATTGGGCATGGAGGGAGCTGGGATGGGGAACAGGTGCTGCGGGGAGCCGGGCTGGGGATTGGAGAAGAAGGGAGCTGGGCTGGAGGACAGGTGCTGCGGGGAACTGGGCTGGGGATTGGGGATGCAGGGAGCTGGGCTGGGGGACAGGTGCTGTGGGGAACTGGGCTGGGGATTGGGGATGCAGGGAGATGGGCTGGGGGACAGGTGCTGCGGGGAGCCAGGCTGAGGATTGGGGATGGAGGGAGCTGGACCGGGGGGACAGGTGCTGCAGGGAGACGGGCTGGGGAGTGGGGATTGTGCTGCAGGGAGCTGGGTGCTGCAGGCAGCAGTGCTGGGGATCGCGGACACCCCAACACTGCAGCGCCTGAAGGAAATGTTGTGCGTGCAGCCAGCATGGGGAGGGCTAACAGCATCGCTCTGGGTGCTCTCTGTGGCCAGCAGACTCGAGAAGCACCTGTCCAGTCATTATGACCTAGCTTGGCTGTTTGCTGCCGCGAGGGGCCCCACAGGGATTAGCCCCATCCTCAGAGCTGGAGACAGACCCTGGCGGGGCGCTCACATGGCCAGTCAGCATTGCAGCAGGGCTTAGAAGCTGGAAACCCCCAAACACCCTGGCTGGACCCTGTTTGCCATCCCAGCCCGTTGCACACTTGAGCCGGTGCTGGCAGCTGAGCCAGGACCGTTCCGGGGACGGGAGGTGGCTTTACTTGCTGGGATCCTGGGGGGCAAAGGTTCCTCTCCCGGGAGACACAGCTTGCTCATGCATCAGCAGTGAGTCCTTGTGGCAGGGGCTGGTCGGTGCCCACAGCGGCTAAGGCAGGAAGAGGTGCCCAGCCTGGTGTTGCAGAGCGACCATGGGGAGGGTGGTGCCGCGCTTTGCCCCGGCGCAGCAGCTACTCACACAGAACAGGCTGGGCAGGCTTCGGCGGATAATCAGTGTCCATTTTTGAGCATACTTGTATTGATTTGGATTTCACAGCTGCAGAATATTCCGGGGAGCATCAGACAACGATGATGGAACGACGGGGGAGATGCAGAACGTTAAATCCAGACCACCCATAAAACACACACCAGCACCATCGCGTGTCAAACTCTCCCTTGGGCCCAGCCTCCAGCCGCAGGATCCCACATTCTTGAGCCGCGGCTGGACAGTGTCCGGATCACCCAGGGAAATACTCTTCCTTGGCTTCATGCCTGTGCAGTGTAATGGAAATTCACCGATAAAAACCGGAGCCTTCCCGCCCAGGGAGAGCAGGTGGCTGCAGCCCCCCAATGTCCCAGAGCGCAGGCCCGTGGGTGCCGTGAGAGCCAGGCTGGCCCTGTGCCCAGGGAAGGCCCTGCAGGGAAACAGAAGCTCTCTCCCCTGCCTGGCACAGGTGGAAGCTGAGCTGGGATGAATCAGCAAAACAGCAGCTTAGCCCTGCAAGTCCCGCTGTGCCCTCCCAGCCCCACCCCACTGGCCCAGCCCCTCCCCACACCCCTGCCAGGGCACCCTGAGTCCCTTTCACAGTCCACCCCCCTTGGCATTCACACTTCCCAGACGGGCACATGGGGGAGGGTGATACTGTTCTCCATTGAGTGCCCTCCTGCAGGGTGAGTGGGGGCATGGCCCAGCCTAGGGAGAGCTCCATGCGGAGGCCGGGAATAGACACCCCAGGCAACAGAAACAGCACAGCCCCAGGGCCCCTCCCCAGTCTGCCCACAGAGCTCTGCCAAGATGCCTAGTTCTCTTTTCTTGGCCTTCACAACATCCCCCAGCAAGGAGTTCCACAGGTTGACTGGAATTGTATGAAGAAATACTTCCTTTGGTTTGTTTTAATCCTGCTGCCTGTTAATTTCATTTGGTGACCCCTGGGCTCTTGTGTTATGACAAGGAGTAAATAGCATTTCCTTATTTACTTTCTCCCCACCAGTCATGATTTTACAGACCTCTGTCATATCCCCCCTTAGTCGTCTCTTTCCCAAGCTGAACAGTCCCGGTCTTATTAATCTCTCCTCATACGGCAGCCATTCCAGACCCCTCATCATTTTTGTTGCCCTTTTCCAGTTCTAACATTGCTTTTTTGAGCGGGGGCGACCAGCCCTGCCTGCCATGTCCAAAGCCTGGGCACACCATGGCTTTGTATAGTGGTGTTAGGGTAGGAGTATCCCGGAGTCCCAGCTGCAGCCCTAGCCCCCAACCAGGGCAGGGGCAACCCAACCCTGGCATGGACGGGGCACATCTTGCAATCAAGAAGCTTAAATTGCAGGACAGGAAAGCTTCACATAGGAGCTCCCTGCATGGAGCAGCATCCTCAGGCACCTCCCGAGGGCACGAGTTGGGGCCTTGACCACGCTCACTGTGACACAAGTGTCCAGGTCTCAGAGGGTACCAGGCAGCCAGCCCAGCTTGGGGCATCCTTTTTTCAAAGAGGGGGCTGGCATTGCCCCACACAGCATGGGCACCATCAGTGACCGTTTCCATGGCCAGGGCTCCTGTCTTGCACCCCCGCAGTGCGTGAGAGGCGCTGCTTTCCCCAGGCAGCCCGAGCACCTGGCTTGATTGCACTAGCCCAGCACCCTTGGGCTGGCACTGCCTGGGCTGGGCTGGGAGGGCTACCGGTGACTCAGGTGTGGGACTCTCCCCTCCGAGTCAGAGCAGAACCGACTGCACTCCACCCACAGAGCCGCTGTAATTCCTAGGGCCCGGAGCACTAACCCCCTGCTGCCTCAGCCAAATCCCAGCAGAGGGTTTTCTCCTTGACTTATTTAACACCCCGTCATTTCCAAGGATGTGGGGTTCTTCCTTGGGCCCTGTTCTACACCAGTGCTATGCACCTGCCATGCTCCACCCCAGAGCTGGCTGAGCGTCAGCCCTGGAGTCATGTGGCTGGAAGGAGCTGATTTCTCCGCGTCTCCCTCCAGGCTGGAGGAGCCCACTGGCCCCGTCAGGTGCGATCAGAAGTCGGGCCCGAGCACTGCCAGCTGCTGGGGGGAGTGTGGAGGGGTGGAGCCGGCCCAGGGGAACTGAGCTGAGCTCTAGGGACGTCAATGCGCAGCAGTTATGAAATTGGCCCCACCCTGACCCCAGCTCCCAGGAAAGAGGGCCAGGGGTGGGAGTGTTACCTACGCACCAGGGCTCTCTCCAGGGCCCAGGCCAGCGGCACACCACTCACACCCAGGCAGGTGCTTCTCCAGGCCCAGCACCAGGGCATCCGGATGCCACCAACCAATTTAAACTGTGCCCAGCTGAGGAGAGAAAGGGGAGTGATCTGTCAGCTGTGGGTGAGAGAAGGGGTGGCTTTGAAGAGCCCACAGAGGAAGAGCCAAGGCCCAAAGCTAGACCCTACCTGTCGCTCTGGATGCAGCGAGGCTGCGGGAATCTCTTCTCTCTTGTGGCAGTGAGTTCCCCAGGCCAGACCCAGCTGTGGGGAAAGTTCCATCTCCCGCACACACCAGCCTGGGCCTCTGGGCTGGCAGGTTCACTGGCACAGTGGAATGCAGCCCTACCGGGAAGCCATGGTCTCAGGTGTCTCTCCACCTGGCCCGCATTCAGCAGGGAACCAGTGTAGCGTGGGGCAACAGGGGCCAGGGAAAACATTAACAAGGCAGTTCCCTCACCAGCTGGAATGGGCTGCGGGATCCAAGCCCAGCAGCCCCAGATGTGTAGGGCACCCTGGCCAGCTCTGGGCCTGCAAGATGGGGCACAATCTTCTCCCCAGCCATGGAGGGGAGGAGCAGACAGATTCCCCCGTGTTGGCCTCTGAGAACATGAAGGCTCCCATAGTACCCAGAGACCTTAGCAAGGGGATGGGGCAGGCCCTAGGCTCACACACAAAGGCACTTTGGCCCCAGCGCTGCCTGACGCTGCGCACAGAGTACAGCACAGCCCCCAGGGCAGGGCATGCGCTGGCACTCCCTGAGCTGCCCAACAATCAGCCCTTCCAGGCGCCCTTCCCCATGCAGCAGGCAGGGACCAACGCGGAGCTGCCTCCCGCCTCCCCCCTTCCGGAGCCAGCCCAGCTCCCTGCCTCAGGCCACCTTTCCCAGGAGCTCCCCTCTACGGCCATTGCACCGTGGCACTAGCTCTCCAGGACGTGTCGCCCCCAAGGCTCTCAGGTCATGCAGCCCCCGTCACTTGTCCTCCTGGTGCCCCTGCTGCCTGGCTCCAGGCCCGGCATAGCCCCATGCCTCACGTGCTCCTGAGATCACACCGGCTTGTGGAGAGCAGCTGCAGTTTGGCCAGAGGCTGTAGCAATCCAAAGGCCGTGGAGCGTTCCAGGAGCCGGCCCCAGGCCCAAATGCCCTCGTGGTGCAGCACGGCTGCTGCCTGCAGCTCCATCCATTGCACGACAAAGGGCGCACTGTTCTGCATGGACAGCGCCTGACGCTCAGCAGCCAGACCCACCCAAGGCTCAGAGCCGGGCCACGGCGCTGCCCCGTGGCATCACTAACCAGGGAGTGCTTGGACCTGCGTGGGCCACACTGCACCCCCCTGGAGCCAGGCTTCCTTCCTGCACGGGGCCTACACGCAACTGCTGCTCAGGTAGGCTTGGCCCTCCAGCGGGGAGCCACCTCCACAGGGGCTGGCGCACCGGGGGCTGTCCTGGGCAGGTTTGAGGAGCAGGACCCCCGTATGCCCCAGTAGCTGCATAAAAACAGCCAGACTGGGTCAGACCAAAGGTCCATCTAGCCCAGTGTCCTGTCTGGCGACAGTGGCCAGTGCCAGGTGCCCCGGAGGGAGTGAACAGAACAGGGAATCATCACGTGATCCATCCTGTCGCCCGTTCCCAGAATGGCGCCATGACAAGCTATCCGTGCAGCTAGCTCAGTCCCCACCAGGGGGATGTGTCAGCTCCAGGCCCCCCCAGGCTGGAGCCCCTGCCCAGGGACACCAGCGCCAAGCCCCAGCGATTATGATACAAAGCTTTATTCCTGCTCCACCCCCCCTTGGCCCATGGGGGAGGGGAGTCAGCATCTACACAAAATCACCATCTTTCTAAAGCCACAGAGACAGATTGCTGCTTGCCTGCCCGCCCCAAGCAAAGCCCCGCGGAGCCAGTAAGACACAGAGACATGAGCACACCGGGCAGCATTCAACAGGGCACGTGGAGGTGGCATGGCTAATAGCCAGGCCGCGCATGCCACCCTACACAGGTTGGAAAGACGGGGCATGGTTTAGGAGACCCCCCAAGGCTGCAGATTTCTGCATGGAGGCTCCCTAGGGAGCGGAGCGCCTCCCCCCGCCACACACAGTGAGGAACCCCCATCCCCCCCTGATTTTGTGGGGCAGGAGCCATGCAGACCCGCAGAGGGTCAGGCAACCGTTTGCCCCTTGACCTGCCAAGATAAACTCCCTGGGCTGAGGCTGATCAGCCCCGTGCTGGAGAAGAGGCTGCTGGGAGTGAAGCATGGGGCCGGCTGGGCATCAGGGAACCCCCACCCTCCCCCAGGAGGTGGCTGGGGAACATTCTCTTGAAGGCGGGGCACAGACACCAGCTCTGGGGCACAGACTAGAGGGAGCAGGCTGCTCTGGCTGGGATCAGAGCCCAGCTCCTCCTTGGGCTCCCCGCAATCCCACTGCTCTTCAGTGAGCAGGGGTTAATTCCCCGGCCCGCAGCTGGCCGGATTCCCCGGGGCTAACACAGCACAAAGGGTATCGAACACACGGCAGCCCCAGCAGGCAGGTTAACGTGCGCCAGACCCCCAGGCTCAGCCGAGGGCTCGGTCAGTGCCAAGGAGAGGCCCCGGGAATGGAGCGCTGGGGGCAGGGTGTGGGAAGGGACGCCCAGGTCAGGGGCAGCAGGGGCTGTGGGTGCTCAGGATTAACGTGTGTTGAGAGCACTGGGTGGGGACTGGGAGGGCTGGGTGAGGCCACAGAGCAAGTGGAATGGTGCAGGAGAAGGATGCCCAGCGGCTCCATCCAGTCAGCGGCCATTGCTGTGGGATCCCCTGCAGGGGGGAACGACACCCAGTGGGGCCTAGTCCTGCGCCACAGGGGCCCCCAGTTCTGACATCGGCAGCAGCGTCAGCAAAGGGGGCCCTCCCCCACCCCAGCCCCAGTTCAGTGCGTCCTAAAAATCAGCCAGAGAAACAGCGAGTGCAGCAGCTGCCAGCCCCAGGGAACCAGGCAGCAAGGCAGGGCTGCTACCCCTCTCCCCAGGCAGCGGGGCTGGGCAGGCCTCCGAGCGAGCGCCTGGCCTGTAGGATAGCGTGACCGGCCCACAGCCCTCGGTGCTCCGAGCAGCAGGGGAGGAGCCAGCCTTCCCCTGGGAGAGCAGAGGTTCCCAGTTGGCCGGGGCACCAGGGGCTTTTCCTCTGAAGCATCAGCTACTGGCCAGGAGCCGCGGGACGAGATGGCCCAGCGCTCTGACCCTCTACAGCAATTCTTACGTCCCTAAGGCAGAGGCCAGCGGGTGCCAGCTCCATCCAGGCAGAGCCCCCCATGGGGCTGCTGTGTCCTGGCCCCCGCTCATGCCCCACAGCTGTCGGTACAGTCCTGTCCGCTCTGGAAGAGGTGATAGATGCTGACAATGGGGAACATGGCCAGGGCCCCCACCAGGGAGCCCGCCTGGATGACCGCTCCACACCACACCAGCGCCGCATGGCCGGCCTCGTGCAGCAGGCTGCCGATCACCACCTTGAGGTAGGAGAAGAGCCCCAGGAACAGTATCCAGGACAGCACCTGTCGGGGACAGACATGGCCTCAGCCAGTAACGGGGGCCGACCACAGCAACCCAAGGGAACCCACAGGTCGCGATAGGCAGGACCAATGCAGCCATCCCCACCTCGTGGGCCAGAAACCCTCTGGGAGCAAACAGGCCTGGGTGGCCGGGCTGAGAACCAGGGGTCACCCACCAGCAGTGGGCGCTGGGGGGGGAAGCACTCACCAGCCCCTGGGGATCCTGGGCATTGCCTGGACTCTCAGACACTTCTCCAGCCCTGTGAGCCTGGTATCAGACACCGGGAGACTGAACCCCGAAAAGCAGCACAGGGCAGGAGGGGCAGAACTGGGAGCCATGGGAGGAGACTGGAGGGACGCTTCCCAAAGGCGGAGAGACATTAGGGAAGCCCCCTCATTTAGAGGCCGACTGGACGTTGCCCCAGAGAACAGCGCCTGGAGCGAAGCCTCAGCCCACCAGCAGGGGATGCTCTGATGGCTCCTTTTGCAGCCCGGTGCAGATGCCCTCGGGGAGACCGGGGCCCGGACTCCACCGTACTCACCACCAGGGCGACTCCTGCGGCATTGCCCAGCAGGGGAGGGCAGGGGCTGAGCGCAGCCAGCACCATCAGGTAGGCTGCAAAGATGCCTCCCAGCACAGAGATGATGCCCAAGCCCACCGCTGACCTGGGGGTAGAGAGAAGGCAAACGAGGATCAGTCGCAGGCTGCAGACAAGCTTGGTGCCAGACCTGCCAGCCTGAGTATGGCCCTGGGGGCCAATGGGGTGAGTGGGGGCAGGGGACAGGAGCACTGCCCTGCTGTCTGAGCAGCACTGGGCACTGCCGAGATCAGAGCTGCGCACCAGCTCCGTATGTGTTAGATTGGGCAGCACTTCCTGGGGGTGCTAAGTGCTCTGTGGGGTGCCAGGGAGAGCTCATGAGCAAGATTTGGGGTGATTTGAGAAAGGGGCTCCCATGATAACGCCCTCCCACAACCCCAGCATGTTACTAAATCAACAGGGACCTTAAGTTATTTTGAGGACGAGGAGTAATGGTCTCAAGTTGCAATGGGGGAGGTTTAGATTGGATATTAGGAAAAACTTTTTCACTAAGAGGGTGGTGAAACACTGGAATGCGTTACCTAGGGAGGTGGTAGAATCTCCTTCCTTAGAGGTTTTTAAGGTCAGGCTTGACAAAGCCCTGGCTGGGATGATTTAACTGGGACTTGGTCCTGCTTTGAGCAGGGGGTTGGACTAGATGACCTTCTGGGGTCCCTTCCAACCCTGATATTCTATGATTCTATGTGCACACTTGGGGCTCAAAGCAGAGCTCTGTAGGGGAGGGACTGAGCTCAGTCCATTCCCGTCTACACTGAAGCAGGGCAGGGGCACAACTGTAGCACTTTAGGTGTGGACATACCTGACGGGGGGGGGGGGGGGAGCAGAGAAAGAACTTGCTCAGCTGTAGCAATTCACACCTCCCCAAGGTGATGGCTCAGCCTGTATCATCTCCATGGGACCTCCTCCTCCAGCTGAGAACACCTCATTGAGATGAATGGGCCATATCACACCTCTCTGAGCCTGCTCTGTGAAGAGCCTCTTCCCCATAGGCTAGGTGGAGCTCACAGCAGTGGGGATGTGTGTGTGGGGGGCTTGGAGCAGTGTGGGTGTGTGGGGAGAGGGGGCTTGCAGCAGTGAGGACGTATGGGGTGGGGAGCTCAGAGCAGTGTGGGGAGGGGGGCTCAGAGCAGTGGGGATATGTTGGCAGACGGGTCTCGGAGCAGTGGAGGAAGGGGGGCTCAGAGCAGGGGGGACGTGTTGGGTGGGGGGCAAAGAGCAGTGTGGAGAGAGGGGGCTTGGAGCAGCGGTAGGGGAGTCTGAGCGGCAAGGGGGTGTTGGACCAACGTAGGGCAAACTGGGGCTGAAAGGAAGGGGCCAAGCTGTGCAATGGGAGATGATGGGGGTTTCAGCTCTGTCCCCGCCCCCCCAGAGCCAGTCAACAGATAGCAGTTATATGTCCCCACCCCTGTCATATCTGAACACCTCAAACCTTCCCTGCGTTTATCCTCACAGCACCCAGGGGAGCTGTGAAGTGTGGAACGGAGACACAGAGATATTAAGGAATGTGCCCAAGGTCACCCATTGTGTCTGCTGCAGAGCAGGGAACTGAACTCAGCTCTCCCAAGTCCCAGGGCGTAACCGCTGGGCCAGTCTTCCTCTCAGCCCTCCCGCCCCCCTTTCCATAAATATCCCCCGACTCCCACTGGCCCCTGCCCGATCAGTCTGAGCTTGCCCCCTCCCCACTGGCAGCTGGACAACAGGGGGAGCCTGGTAAGCCCAGAGGCACCTGGCAGGCTCGGAGTGGAAGGTGAGGATATGGTCTCGGTTTTACAAACGTTTAACGTGCACAAGCCCTAGACCCCGCTTGGCTGCTCACTAGGGACATCATCAGGAATGACTCAGGTATGTGCCGGGCACCCAACTCCTAACACAGAGTCACCATCTTAGGAGTTGGGTGCACGGCTCCCCTTGCTGGCCCAGTCCACGGCCCCCCCACAGCTGCACCAACGCCCCTCAATCCTGCCCCGCAGCACGGAACCTCTCAGGCAGGGGGGTCAGACGGTGCTGAAGCACGCTCTGGGATGCAAGGGTGAAGAGGGGTGTAAGGGAGGAGGCTGGTACACGTGCCACTTACAGCACCCTGCCCTACCTGCACAGCACAAACATGGCGATGAAGCAGGCCACGGGGTTGGCGATGTTGCTGAGCACCACGGAGAGGTGGTAGGCCATGCTCCCATAGGGCAGGCAGGAGTAGCTCTGCACCGAGGGCAGCACACCGTTGGTCAGTGCGTTGGAGACACCCAGCAGCACCAGCAGGTAGATGTTCCGGCCTGTCCAGAAGGAGCTGGTCTGGGCCGGGGGGTGGGCGTCCTTGGTGATCTCTGTGGCGCTGTCCGATGTGGGGGTGCCGTCCTGCAGTGGGAAGGACTCCTCCGTCTCCACACTGCCCTTGGAAGAGCTCTCCTGGTGAGCGGTGGAGCTGCTGGTGCGGCTGCGCTGCAGGATCAGCCCCAGGAAGGAGAGCGTTGAGACAGCGAGCATGGCGGACATCAGCCAGAAGTAGGTGTCCGCCGGGAAGTTCTCCTCCAGGTAGTGGGGCTGGGAGCCGTTGCCGGAGGTGGCGTTGCGGCACTCCAGCTTGCCCACCCCTTGGGCCAGCGCCACCACGCAAGGGAAGAGGGCGCTCAGGCCCTGGCCGACGAAGAAGGTGCGGATGAACTGCTGGGGGAACTGGTACATGAAGGGCAGGAAGGTGACATTGGAAGTGCAGCAGACGAAGGCCAGGAGGAAGGCCAGGAGCAGGAAGGCCAGGCTGTGGGGCTCCCCTGCCACCATTGCCGTCCGGTGCCAGAAGAGAGCCATGAAGAGGGCTGCCACCACGCCCAGCACCTGGATGGCATGGATGACCCAGCGCTCCTTCAGCCGCCCAGGGGCCAGCTTGTGAGCCAGGGTGACAGCGAGGGGGCCCATGTTCCCCAGGGCGATGAGGACTGAGAGGTAGGCAGGGAGATTCCAGCCTGGAGGGGGAGAGATGTAGCACTAGGGACACGCTGCCGACCCGAGCCCTTCGCCCTGCTGCCGTGCAGGGCAGCCGGCTCCTCGGTGCGCTGGGCACCCCAGTGTCCAGTCCAGAGCGATGCCGCCTGTAATCGTGCCCCCTTCTATTGCAGGCCAGCAGAGCCGCCTCGCTCCCCGGAGACCAGCACGTGCCCACCTTCCTCCCCGGCCAGAGAGGGAAGCAGAGGCTGCAAACAGTCTTCAGGGCAGCACCCTAAAGGGGCCAGTGCCTGGGTTTTGCGTCGTCCCGGCTCTGGTTGTGTGGGGGCAGAGAGAGAAGGCAGCGCTCCCAGGGGGCTATGCAGCCTTCTGTGGGATTAGCACAGTGCAGCCTTACCTATGGGGTAAAGGAGCCCATGGGCTGATCTCCCTGCAGATAGTGACCGGGGGGCCGAGGGGGGGGCGCTGCACAGAGGGCCACAGCAGACGCTGGCCCTTCTGCAGCTAACGAAACACTGCTAGCAAAGCAACTCGCACAACTCTGCCACTGCCTCCCCCTCTCCCCCGCCCCATGCTGGGCCTCTGCATGGAGACGCTTCCCTGTGCCATGGTTCTGGGGACCAGTGAGGAGGGGCCGAGAACACAGCGGTTCGCAGGGGAGCCCCAGGCAGGGGGCCAGGCCAGGGCCTGTGTGTGAATTCCATGGAGGGAATCCAGCCGTCCATTCGGGGAGCCTCACGCACACGCTGCCAAGAGCATGGCCCCAGCTCTCCGCTGGCAGCAACGCCAGCCCAGGCAGTGCTTAGCTGGGACACCCATGTGCCTGCAGCAGGTGCAGAGACAGCCTTCAGGTGGGTGGCCCTGGCACAATGGGGAGACAGAGACCAGGCCTTCAGCATCTTCAATAACCCCACAGGGGAAGCACGCAAGCCTGCCCCCCCATCCCCATCCCCCCGCCTGTGCAGACCGGGGGACTGGCCTGACAGTCTCCTGCAGCTAGGGCCTCTCCAGCCCCAGGGCTCCCTTGCCGTGGCCCGTGGAGCACTTGTGGGTGGCGTGCACAGGGCTGGCTGCTCACAAGGGGCTGGCTCCAAGCAATGCAGGCTCTGTGGGACAGAGGCAGGCCTGGAGGGAGGCATGCTGGAGCAGCAGGAGGCCTCCACCAGGGAGGGGGAGAAACAGCTGCCCCCAGGAGGTGGAGGCGCCACATCAGAAGGGAGCAGGGGAAGTGGAGAAGAGGGCCCCCCAGGAGGCTGGGTAGCATGTGTGTGGGGGGACCAAACGTGGGCATGATGTGGGGGGCAGGTGGCTGGCAGGTGTGTGCAGGGCGGCAAAGAAGGGGAGTTAAACGAAGAACAAAAGGAGCCTGCAAGCAACTCCCTAGGCACTGGGCACATCAGCCAGGAAATCCCTCAGCTCCTCCTCCACTGTCTCTGCCACACGCGCGCAGGGGGAGGTGGGGGGAGGAGGAGTGGGCTGCCAGACTCGTCAAGGTGTGGCCCACCCCATGGGAGCGTTTGGAACCCCCAGGCCAGATGATCGTCATGGCTGGCTCCTCCTAGCCAATCGGGCTATGGAAGAGGCGAGTGGGGCCCTCTCTGCCTGGGGGATCGGATCCTGCTGTCGGGGCAGCAAGTTCCCTCTCAGACCAGGCAAACAGCTGCCTCCCTGCGCTCATGGTGTTGCTGTCGCAGGGCCGTCCGTGTGGCCAGTGCAGATCACTGCTGCACTATGGGCTTCCCAGCAGAATCCCTCATCAGCATGAGCAGAGCGTCACTCGTTTGGGGGGCAGACGAGGGTGGAACTGGAACAGCCCTAATACTAACTTACTGGGTCGGAGCCTCCCAGCCCTTGGCCCAGGAGAAGAGTATTGGAAATAGCTGCCTACTGCTCTTTATCCTGCTAACGAGCCAGCCCCATCACGCCGGAAACACCCAGTCTGCCCTTCCCCAGCACAGCATGCACTAGCCTCCACCCCCGAGCGACAGGCTAAGGGCTGTTCTCCTCCAGGAAGTGTGGGTGGAGGGCAGAAGGCCAAGGCCAGGCAGCAAGCCTGGGTCAGAGCCGGGCAGCACTGCTGGCTCCCAGCACCAGATCCACACTGCCAGAGACCAGGATAACCCAACCATCTCCCCAGGCAGGGCTTCCCTCAGGGAGAAGTTCTGCTGGACACCCAGGGACTCCATAGCTCTTCTTCACTAGGCCGGCTGAGCCCTGCCGTCACGTCCCCCCAGCAGTGCGGGGCAGCAGCTAGGGAGCAGGACAAAGCTCCCTTGGGACCTGCGTTCCTGGCTCCAACGGCAACACTCTGCACTCAGGGCCCCGGCTAGGAATCCAGAGCCCAGAGGGCAGCTGCTCGTGTTCACAGCAGTGGTGTCCTTGCTGCCTCCCTCTCCACCAAGGACCCTCCAATGACTCTTCGCCCTGGGCTGGGAAACCCTCTGGAAGCCGGAGGCGTTTGTCCCTTCCTGCCTTTGTTCTCCGCCCGGTCGGCTGTGTTTGTTGCCTGGGGCTCTGAGCTGGCGCTAGCTAAAACAACACGTGCAGCACACTTTCAGGGCAGCACATCTCTGCGCAGCCCGCACCGGACACTGGCCCCTCTGAGTCCAGGAAACCGCTGGCGGCAGGGTTTCCAGCTGCTCTCCTGGTGCCTGGCTCGGGCGGAGTGGCGACTGAACCACAGGCCAGCAGCTGGGTTATTCAGGGTCCGTAGGATCCCCTGTGCTTGGGTGGTCGCAGCCAGGCAGGCTAATGCAGCATTCGGAGGGCTCACACCGCTGGGGAGGGGCTAAGTGAGAACTCCCCATCCCCCAGAACACCGACTTTTCCCCTAGCCGCCAAGCCCCGGACTAGCAGGTTCTCAGCTGTTTCCCTAGTACGGGGATTGTCTGAGCCCCCCCCGGCCCCATTCACAATCCCAGGGATGTTAATGTGTAACGACAGCGATTCCCTATTAAACACTTTCCTCCTCTCCGCTGGCTTCGGGGCGTTGTGGCAGCTAGAAAGGCAAGATGAATGGCACAGCAGAAGGCAAGACACCTGACCACCCACTGCGGCTGCTCCTACGTTCCAGGTGAAGCCTGGGGCATCACCCATGCCGGGGCCGCAGGTGCTGCTTTATCACCTCCCATCAGCTCCTAGCACACCATTACGCCTCACCTTCTGGAAGCCACTTCACCACCACGGGTAGCTCCACCCACAAGGAGTTCACGGAGACCCAGGAGCCCATTCCGAAAAGGGCCACCAGCACGTGGGTGATCATGGCCTGGCCCATCACAGACGCAGCCATTCTCTCAGCCCTGGCAACAGAGAAGAGAACAAGGTCTGGTACAGCTCATCCACTAGTGAATAGCGCCAGTTCTGCAAGGGGTTACCTGATAGACTGGTGGATCCAAAACTGAATCTCTCCCAACAGCCCGAGCTATGCCAGGCAAAGGACAACGCGGAGTCCAGAGCTGCTGGAGCAGGGATCCCCACAGCAAGCCATTGCTGAAAGAGACAACATCCTTTACCAGAGAGCCAACATTTTAGTGTGCTGGGGCTGGAACTGTCCTACCAGGACCTAGCGCGCCGAACTCCAGCGGCCAGGGCTTGAGCAGGGGCAGTGCAGTGGGACAACGTACTGAGCGTGCACGTCCGAATGCTTTCATCTTTATCTCTCTTGTAAGAATTTCTGACTTTAATGCCTTATGCTTGTATTCACTCAAAATCTCCTTCCTTGTAAATAAACAAACTTGTTTCATTCTTTAATTAAAATGAATCCAGCGTTGTGAATTGGTTGGGTAACTTCATTTACAGGAGCAGACGGTTGTATGCCGAGGAGAGGGCTGAACAGTGCAGAACAACCGTTGTGTAGGGGGAGAAAGTGGGGGGAATCCAGGACTGGTAGTGTGCTGGGATCACCCTGAAGGTTGTAACCAAGGCTCCTGGAAGCCAGAGTGTGGCTGGTGTTTGCTGATAGGCTGCTGGGATCAGAGCTGCTGGCCTAGGGCTGTGGCTACACACACACACTCGGGGTGTGACCTGCATGCCGTTTGAGGAGCCCATGTTGGACCTACAGTAGCAAAGCATTGGGAGGCACTCCAGGCTGCAGGGCAAGTGGTGACAGCCCCTCACTGCTCCAGATGCAACCCAGAATGTCCTACCGGCTCCTCATCCTCCCAGCCAGCCTGATGCTGCTTCCTCTAGCCCCTCCAGGGGGTTATTCTCAGGGGGCCATGGGACAAGGTAAGTCACTGAAGTGTTACTGGAGCAAGAGTCCCGTACTGCACCCTTGGGAGGACCTCCTGGCAGTCACCCTGTGACAGCTGGCACAGAGCAGGCATGTCAGAAGTCAGGATGGCAGATCTCTTTGGAATCCTGTGATTAAAAACAGCCCCCTGCTCAACTGCACTGATTCAGAAGTGAGGGAGAGGGAACAACTGGCTGTTCCTATTACAAGGAAAGAGTGGGTAAGTCGAAAATGCAGAGCTGCCCCGGAAATCAACACAGCCCAGCACAGCTCAGGAATTCAGGTTCTGCAAACCTCCCTACTCTTTGCCTCGTCTGGTACACGGTCAAAAGCTGTTGAGGGCACGGAACGTGCTGAGCTCTAGAGTGGAGCGCCAGGTGCTCTCCTGATGCTGGAATGAGCATCTAGCACCTGGACAAACCACGCTGTTTCAGAGTCGTGCACTGCTCCTTCCCCTCAGGCAGCGTGCGCAGTGCCAGTTATGCAACGGGGCCTAGGGGAAGTTGTGCAATGGGCGTTTCTGAGCAGACAGAGAGAAGATTCCAAAAACCACAAGATCCACCCTCTCCCAGTTTAACACAACAGTTACCAACATCAGCCCCGGTTGCAAAGCTATCAGCCGCTTTCAGATCCAGGCCAGCACTGATCTCCCTGCCCTCCTGTGCAGGAAGCCATACGAGTCTGCTCCACAAACCAGGACTTCCTTTAACCTGGGCTAAATGGACCTGCCATTAGTGTCCCTGCATAACTCCAGGGGCACAGATTATGGGAGAAAGAAGAAGGCTGGATGGACCAGTACTCGTTCATCCCACTGCTAAGTTACCCCATCATACCTCTGGCCAGCCTCAGTGCCCTTCTCTGCAGCCTCAGCAGATTCTTCCTTATGGTTGGGAGGCAACCAGACAGCCTGTGAGATGAGACTCCAGCACCACTTGATGTCCCAACACCTCCTGAGCTCCCTCCTGGCAAGTCCTGGAAATGCAGAGCCCATCAGCATGAGACATCATCTCCGCCGGTGCACGCTGCCTTACCCTGGCCATGCTCAATCCCACCTGCCCAGTCCTTTCCTGTGCTCACCCCCACCTGGAGCTGTGCCCCTCACACACCTCATAGAACTGATCAATGAAATTGTTTTTAATTGCTCACTTTATTAATATAACTTCATAAGCAAAGTTTTATGAATGAAACAACATTCATTCATAAAACCGGTTACCCCAATAACTGGCTAATTGAGTTTCACCTTCAATCCAACTGCTGCTTAAATTGCTGAAACTTGCACTGTTTCAACATTGTAACTTCTGCTCACTGTTTGTCATTTATTATACTTGTCTATACTGGAGCTTCTGTTCCCTGTTTGCCATTCCTTACACTTGTCCAAATTGTAACTCAAACTCCATTTTAAAATGCTCACTCTGTTTTGTAAAAGCTTGCCGCAACCTTCATTTTTGCAAAACCCTGCTGTAATCTTATTAGTTTAGTTTAGATGTGTGAATGATGTATGTATGGATGATGGAATCAGCTTCAGCCTATCCCGATGAAATAAAATGTAAACACCAACAGCTGAAGATGCAGACAACAGCCCTGACAAAGCAAGAAGATTCCACCCTAAAAAGAAAAGAACAAAAGTACAATTGAAGAAACATCAAAGCCAGGTCCTAGGCTGAAAGTCATGTCTGCAATTGACAGGTGATCAATCACACCGGACCCAGAGGCAGCTTGACACAGCAAGATCTATAGATTCAAACTAAAGCCTACAAAAAGGATGGGTGAGATGGAAGACTCTGGAGGGTAACATTCTGCTGCTAACATGGAAGGGCATCAGTGCCCAACAGAGACCCAGCTCTTCCTTGTGCCCGGCTTTCCTGGCCAGTTAGCCGCCACAAGCTACAAACCCAAGCTACAAACTCAAGCTACATTCAGGACTGGTAACTATACAGCAGCTGCAGAACATTGGGGGGGGGGGGTGTATACATAGGTATTAGATATTAGTTATTGGTCTTAAATCAAACTGTGTTCTAATAAACGTGACATCTTGTCTCGTCCCCTGAAACTATCCTGTGTAGTTTTGTCAGCATAACAACGTTAGGGTCATTGGTGAATTTCATCAACCCGCAGTCACTCCTTCCTCTAAATCATGCACATGTCCATGGAGCACCCCAGGGCCCAACACATCACTCACTATCAACCTCTATCCAAACAGGCCAGCTGCTGCTCACCACAGCTCCCTGCTTTACCCCACCCAGCCAGCGGCCAACACACCACAAGGCTTCCTCTCCTACCAAGGGTCAATCATTTCCCCAACAGCTTTTTGTGGAGAAGCCTTATCAAAAGTGTTGTGAAATCCCCACCAAGCACCCAATGGGCCCCTCTTATCTGCTAGTTTATTGGCTTCTTCTTAGAACCCCACAGCCAACCGGTCAGAGGTGCATGATTGAGGACTGAGCTGGCTGGATCCTGACAAGTGACCTCCCCCCACCCCTGACTGCACGCCTTATGGCCTGTGTTATTTAGGAGTTATATATGCCAGTGGCTCTCAACCAGGGTATGTGTACCCCAGGGGTACTGAGAGATCTAGCGGGAGGGTACATCAACTCATCTAGAGATTTGCCTAGTTTTACAACAGGCTACGGAAGTCAGGACAAACTCCAATGTCACACCCTGACTTGGTTACATGGCTCTCTGCACTGTACCCTGAGATGCACGTGCTATAGTTACACTCCAGGTGGTGGATTTGATGCCGATAGGGAGAAGGGAGGCCGTGCTCAGTCCTGGCCTGGCTGACACTGCTGGATACGTGTCTGATTTCTGAAGCGAGCAGTTTTGAAGTGAGGTGAAACCACACACAAATCGGAGTCCCGCCTGGGGGGGGGCCAGGCCCGGAAAGGGCCAGAGCTGCTGGTCCACACAACGGCTTAAAAGCCCCTCACAGCAGCTGCTCTGGGGTCTGCTAGCCCCACGCTGCCCCTAGCCCATGCTTGCCTGGGCTCTGGCTATGCTGGAATGGGGGCCCTGGGGGCTTTCCCAGCCCCACCCCCCGGGCAGGAATCACCCCAGGCCGGGCCCCTGGCTCTGCTCCTGCCGGGGAGCTCACCAGCCCCCCCGGAGCCCAGCCCCCCGGGACGAGCCCTGGGCACAGCTACGGGCCATGACCGCCACGGGGCTCTGGGCATGTCCCCCTGGACCCCCGTGTCCCGACCCACTTCCCCCCGTCACGTCCCCCCAGAGCCCACTTCCCCACTCCTCACAGCTCCCCCAGCCCCTCTTCTCACTGCCCCCCGCCCCCCCTTCCCCAGCCCCCTCCTCACCGCCCCAGCCCCCACTTCTCTGCTCCTCATGGCCCCCCCGACCTCACTTCCCCCCAGCCCCCTCCTCACCGCCCCCCAGCCCCCGCCCCCAGCCCCTCTCCTCACCGCCCCCCAACTCCACTTCCCCGCTCCTCACAGCTCCCCCAGCCCCTCTTCTCACTGCCCCCCGCCCCCCCTTCCCCAGCCCCCCTCCTCACCGCCCCAGCCCCCACTTCTCTGCTCCTCATGGCCCCCCCGACCTCACTTCCCCCCAGCCCCCTCCTCACCGCCCCCCAGCCCCCGCCCCCAGCCCCTCAACTCCACTTCCCCGCTCCTCACAGTTCCCCCAGCCCCTCTTCTCACTGCCCCCCACCCCCCCTTCCCCAGCCCCCTCCTCACCGCCCCAGCCCCCACTTCTCTGCTCCTCATGGCCCCCCCGACCTCACTTCCCCCCAGCCCCCTCCTCACCGCCCCCCAGCCCCCACATCCCCGCTCCTCACCGCCCCCCAGCCCCCCTTCCCCAGCCCCCGCCCCTCTCCTCACCGCCCCCCAACTCCACTTCCCCCTCCTCACTGCCCCCCGCCCCCCCTTCCCCAGCCCCCCTCCTCACCGCCCCAGCCCCCACTTCTCTGCTCCTCATGGCCCCCCCGACCTCACTTCCCCCCAGCCCCCTCCTCACCGCCCCCCAGCCCCCGCCCCCCTCCTCACCGCCCCCCAACTCCACTTCCCCCTCCTCACCGCCCCCAGCCCCTCTTCTCACTGCCCCCCGCCCCTCTCCTCACCGCCCCCCTCACTCACTCACGCACACGCGGCTCCAGCCTCCGCCCCGGTTCCCCAAGGGGGTGGCCCCGCCCCGGAAGTGACGGACCCGGGATGGCGCCGCAACATCCGGCCTGGCGGGTCCCTGACTGAGGAGCCGGCGGCGCGCGGGGATCCCGGTCAGCAGCGCG
This sequence comes from Dermochelys coriacea, assembly GCF_009764565.3. Classification (NCBI taxonomy): domain Eukaryota; kingdom Metazoa; phylum Chordata; order Testudines; family Dermochelyidae; genus Dermochelys; species Dermochelys coriacea. The sequence continues at coordinate 3,139,132 of NC_050069.1, read as the reverse complement.
CGGCTCCCCGGCCCCTCCCCACAATCCTCAGCGCCGGACCCCCGGGTCCTCCCCCCCCGGGATCCCCGCTACCGCGTCACTCTGGGGCCTCCCTGCCCCCCGCCCCCGCCCCGAGTCCTCTCCCCCACCGCCCCTCCCCTTCTCGCCCCTCCCCCGCCCCGAGTCCTCTCCCCCACCGCCCCTCCCCTTCTCGCCCCTCCCCCGCCCCGAGTCCTCTCCCCCACCGCCCCTCCCCTTCTCGCCCCTCCCCCGCCCCGAGTCCTCTCCCCCACCGCCCCTCCCCTTCTCGCCCCTCCCCCACCGCCCCGAGTCCTCTCCCCCACCGCCCCTCCCCTTCTCGCCCCACCCCCGCCCCGAGTCCTCTCCCCCACCGCCCCTCCCCTTCTCGCCCCTCCCCCGCCCCGAGTCCTCTCCCCCACCGCCCCTCCCCTTCTCGCCCCACCCCCGCCCCGAGTCCTCTCCCCCACCGCCCCCTCCCCTTCTCGCCCCTCCCCCGCCCCGAGTCCTCTCCCCCACCGCCCCTCCCCTTCTCGCCCCTCCCCCGCCCCGAGTCCTCTCCCCCACCGCCCCTCCCCTTCTCGCCCCTCCCCCACCGCCCCGAGTCCTCTCCCCCACCGCCCCTCCCCTTCTCGCCCCACCCCCGCCCCGAGTCCTCTCCCCCACCGCCCCCTCCCCTTCTCGCCCCTCCCCCGCCCTGAGTCCTCTCCCCCACCGCCCCTCCCCTTCTCGCCCCTCCCCCACCGCCCCGAGTCCTCTCCCCCACCGCCCCTCCCCTTCTCGCCCCTCCCCCACCGCCCCGAGTCCTCTCCCCCACCGCCCCTCCCCTTCTCGCCCCTCCCCCGCCCCGAGTCCTCTCCCCCACCGCCCCTCCCCTTCTCGCCCCTCCCCCACCGCCCCGAGTCCTCTCCCCCACCGCCCCTCCCCGTCTCCGCCCCACCCCCGCCCCGAGTCCTCTCCCCCACCGCCCCTCCCCTTCTCGCCCCTCCCCCGCCCCGAGTCCTCTCCCCCACCGCCCCTCCCCTTCTCGCCCCTCCCCCACCGCCCCGAGTCCTCTCCCCCACCGCCCCTCCCCTTCTCGCCCCACCCCCGCCCCGAGTCCTCTCCCCCACCGCCCCTCCCCTTCTCGCCCCCCCCCCACCGCCCCGAGTCCTCTCCCCCACCGCCCCTCCCCTTCTCGCCCCACCCCCGCCCCGAGTCCTCTCCCCCACCGCCCCTCCCCTTCTCGCCCCTCCCCCGCCCCGAGTCCTCTCCCCCCCCGCCCCTCCCCTTCTCGCCCCACCCCCGCCCCGAGTCCTCTCCCCCACCGCCCCCTCCCCTTCTCGCCCCTCCCCCGCCCCGAGTCCTCTCCCCCACCGCCCCTCCCCTTCTCGCCCCTCCCCCACCGCCCCGAGTCCTCTCCCCCACCGCCCCTCCCCTTCTCGCCCCACCCCCGCCCCGAGTCCTCTCCCCCACCGCCCCCCTCCCCTTCTCGCCCCTCCCCCGCCCCGAGTCCTCTCCCCCACCGCCCCTCCCCTTCTCGCCCCTCCCCCACCGCCCCGAGTCCTCTCCCCCACCGCCCCTCCCCTTCTCGCCCCTCCCCCACCGCCCCGAGTCCTCTCCCCCACCGCCCCCTCCCCTTCTCGCCCCTCCCCCGCCCCGAGTCCTCTCCCCCACCGCCCCCTCCCCTTCTCGCCCCTCCCCCGCCCCGAGTCCTCTCCCCCACCGCCCCCTCCCCTTCTCGCCCCTCCCCGCCCCGAGTCCTCCATGGGAGCTTTGCAGATTCAGGCCTTGTGTCTTCACCTCCCCTTCTGCCCTTCCCGCTGGGCCGGACCCAGCAGCGTGAGGCTCCCAGCAGGGCTTCGTGCAGGAGGATCCCAGCCCCCCCCAGTGCTGGCCTGAAGCAGTGCCATTCTCTGGCTAGACAGGGCAGGGATAGCCCCCCACTGTCTCTGGCTGGCAAGCCGCCCCCCCTCCGCCACCAGTCAATTCACCCACCGCATAGACATAAACACAGATTTGCCCCCCAGTGCTATGCCGGTTACTGGAGTGTCACCCAGCTCCTGCAGCATGCCAGCCGCGAGTGACCCAGCAAGTCACTCCCATGGCCGATCAGAAATGGGGCACAGGGCTAGGGGTGACCCCAGGGTGAGAAGCTCTGAAGATAGGCAGATGTCTCCAGGGGCGCTGAAGGGAGTTCATTAGGCACTGTGTGGAGGAAGCGGGAAGTTGGGGCCATGCATGTAAAGTTGGGCAGCAGGGAGATGACTGATTGGAACAGTAATACTTTATTTCCCCCGTCGATCTGTCCATGCTCTGGGTAGGTCATCCCCTTTGTGTTGGGTTAGAGTCTTTCTAGAAGATACGCTCTAGTTCAGGCTGGATCCAGACTCTCACTGGTAGGGTTCTCTGGCCTGTGCTATGCAGGAGTTCAGACTAGATGGTCAGAATGGTCCCTTCTGGCCGTAAAATCCATTAATGGTCATTCCCCATTTACAGCTGGGGAAACCGGGTTGCAGAGAGGTGATGTGGGTCACCTGGGGTCGAACATCACCATCAGAGCCGGGAACAGAACACACATCCCGTCATTTCGAGCGCCACGCCCTGTCCACCAGTGAACACTCGGAGGCTGGAACCGATGAGTGAGATTCAGCTTTTGTCTTTGGCCTGTGTTGGTTTTCACTTAGATCCCGGGGTGCCTCGGTAGGAACATGCGGCAAGTACCCAAACGCTCCTAGCAGTGATTGTCACCTGTCTTTTTTGCCGGAAAAGTGCTGCCAGATTGTCCCTGCCAGTAAACCCAGCCTATACGAGCTACTATGGAAGAGCCCAGGACAGCAGAGAACTTGAGAGAGGTTGGGGCTTCTTCAGAACCGTCCGGCACGGGGCAGAATGCTTCCAAGAAGCGGGGCACTAAGGGAAGTGGGAGACCAGGACCAGGGGATGCCAGCAAGGCCTCTAAAAAGAAGAAGGCGTTCAAGGCCCCCAGGAGAGTGGCCCCGGACTACTTTGTTCATGAGACGGACAATGATATGCTGCTGATCATTTCCAACATAGGCAACGGGCAAGACCGCCCTCCCAGAAAAGTGGCAAAGAGAAAGCGCCAAGCGCCAGCAAAGAAGCAGCAGCTGCAGCGTGTCCAAAGGACCAGCGTGGCAGGAGTGAGAAAGAGAGAGAAAGGAGGGGCTCCAGCTGCAAAGGAGCCTGTGCTTGGGGGCCAGGCTGAGGAAAGCGGGGCAGCTGCTGGGGCCTCCTGGGGAGAGCACCTCCCAGTGGAAATCCTGGTGCGGATCTTCCAGTCTTTGGTGGCCTCTGAGGGGGCTGTGCCCTTGCTCTGCCGGTATGTGGAGGTACTGGGAAGTGGGTTAGTGGGGACCATGCGGTCAGCACAGCACAGTCACTCAGTGCTTACTGGAACAAGCTTGCGGGCTTTCTTCTCTGTTTGGGTTGGCATTCCATCCTTGCTTCCTGCTTTGCTGGGGTCAGAGGGAATGGGGGGACCGGGATGATGAGAGGAAGGATGGTCCAGTGGTTAGGGCACTAGCTTGGGACTTTGGTTCCATTCACATGATCACAATGGTCCCTTCCGGCCTTGGAATCTATGAATTCCTTGCTGTGCCACAGACTTTCTGTGTGACCTCGGGCAAGTCACTTACGGCCAGCTTTGTAAAGATCTTGAAATCAATGGGAGTTAGGTACTAGATGCCTTTGAAAATCCCACTAGGCACCTAAATACCTTTAAAAATCTGGCCCTTCGTCTCTCTGTCTAAGTTCCCTTTCTCTCCAGAGGGGACAGTAGCTGAGCCCTGCCTCCCAGGGCTGTTTCTGAGGATAAATTGCTAAATCCATTGAAGAGTGTGCAATGCTCAGATCCTCTGGTGGTGGGGGCTGTACAGTATATTCATTTAGATCGAATAAAGGGGCCCAAAGACTCAAAGGTGTTAACAAGACGCTGTACCTGTACAGCATTAAATTGTGTTGAATGAGGTTCGGGGTTTGGTACACAGAGACCTCAGCCTGCATAGGGCCATGGCAAACACCGCATTAAACGTCCTTTTCACCCTTATTAAAGACACAGAAAGGGAGGGGGATAAAAAGTGAAAGCATTTGAAATGTCAGATCTTAATCATTTTAACAGCATCCCTTGTTCCCTTTCCCTTTAGCTGGAGCAAGTTTTTAGAAACAACCCCCCGTTAGACACTCAGCTGGTGTTAAAAATGGTGTTAAAAAACTGTCCTGGGGGGAAGAGAGACGACATTAGTAGAGATGGGCTGGAGCTGGCATTGCTTCTGATGTTAAAGTCCAATCCCATTCCCTAAAAGACAAAACAAGACAAATACACACAAGAGGGAAGGGAAAAAGAGCAGCAAAGATGCCACTCAGAATTGCATGGCTGCATTGGCCCTGCATGCTGCCTTGGCCCATTGTAATGAATTCCCAGTAGAGCCGATCTTCAAGACTGACCAGGAGCTGGGCAGATGAGTACAAAGGGGGCACTTTGCAGACCCACAGCCTTATGCCCAGAGTGGTGGGATTCACATACCAGAGTAGTCCAGGCACCCTGGCATCGTGTGTCATATCACCAGCGTGGCTTTGAACTCGTTTTGTAAAGCACTAGTCCAGGAAGAGAAGACAGGCGGCCATGAGGGCTCTTCTCCCAGAGCTTAGAAACCCCTCAGGTATTTCTGAAGCTGGTTTCACCATGTTGTTTTATCAGCATGCAGCATATCAGCAGTGGTCTCCTCTCCACCTTCCTGGGTCCCACCTGATAGGGTAGTGAGGTAGCTCAAGGCCTCAGGGGGTTGGCCTGCAGCCCCTGCATTATGGGCCTCCAGTATCCCCAGGGGAATCTTACATTAACATTCTGCACAGGTGCCCTGTGCCCCCAGCCTCTGGGCACTTGAACCAATCTAAATGGGCTTGGAAGGATTAAATTTGTATTGGTAGATAGTGGTAACCGTTGATTTCAGCATGCACACCCACACCCGCACACCAAGAAAAAGGTGTTCCCAGCGCTAATAATCAACGTGTACAGACGGGCAAAGTAAGAGAAATGCGGCTTGTGTGTAAAGCGTGTTGTAATACTGGCGCTGAGGGAGCTGGAGCAGAGGTGCACTTAGGTAGCTTTAACTTTTGAATCTCAACTGTTACTTTTGTTAAATAATTATTGTCTGTGCTCAACCCCCGCCCCCCATAATGTAACATGACCATGAAAACATAAATTGGTAAAAGTCTTTAAAAGAGGCTTAAAAATAAACAGAATCAGAGAACGGTAGGACCTCGAGAGGTCAGAGAGTCCCGTCCTCTGCACTCCTGGCAGGACTAAGTATTAACTAGACCATTGATATTATGTTTGAGAATTGAAAAGAATAAAAAGTGAATTCTGCCAAGCCGAAATATAAACCTCCCAGAGCAGGGCCTGGCTGATAAGTCCAGGGTGTCGCTGCGGGCAAACCAACCCCCAACCCTGTCATCTCAGTCCCCAAAACCCCACTGTAAACCAGCGGACTGAAAAGGACAACTGGGACCAAAGTCAGTCCTGGGGCAAGCGCTTGCAGCTTCCTGCTGAAGTCACCAAGTGTTGCTGCCACCTACTCCATGGCTGAATTTGACCCAGTAGCTTGATTCTGGCGTTAAGGGACATCACCAGTGCGCGCTGGCACTCAACAAGGAGGAGGATGGACTGGAGTCTACTCCTCAGTGGAGATGGCCAGTGGTACCTATTGGTCATTCTCAGGCACCTCAGTGGCATGGACAGCTGGCCCTATAATGTGCAAGGTTTGAAAGCCCAAGAGCAAGGCCTTGAAAAGGGCCTGGTGGATAATGGGTGGCCAGTGACACTCACGGAGTGTGTGCATCACCAACTCTCCTTGGGCAGAGGCCCTGGAGCCCGCATGTGGCCTGTTCTGCCACCACTCCAGCCTGAGGGGCATTTCCCGGGGGGCTCCCAGCGATGTTCATTGCTGTATTGGGACACGGATTCAGGCAGAAGGGCTGGGGAAAGGGGTCTGACCCACTTGAAAAGCTCTGCCTGACCATTAGCTGGGCTCTCACCCGCTGTTCTGAGATGGCTTTAGTCCCACCTCCGCTACTTGTCTAACCTGGCATTTGCCGTTGCAGTGACAGGTGTCTCCATCCCCAGGGTGGCCCGTGTGTGCCGGCTGTGGTACGGGGCGGCTTCTAATCCCATGCTGTGGCAGAAGGTGTCAATTGGCTTCTGCTGGGTGGAGCCTGGCAAAAAGCAGCCTCCCCAGACCGAGAAAAGAATCCTCAGCACAATGGAGTGGCTGGTCCTGAACAGGTGGGTGCTGCGTTATAGATGGGGGGTGTCCTATCCCCTGTGCATGACACATGCTTTGGCCCTCTCCTGCTGTGTCACCCCCACGTTTCTTCCCACTCAGCTCTCCGTAGGGGCTGTACATTGTGCTGCCTCTACCCCTGCTCCTCTCCCCTCCTCCCTTTATACTGTCCTCTCCGAGGACAGCTGGATGCATGCTGGCTCGGCAGCCAGATTAACTCTGTTTCCTCTATGCAGGTTTTTACTTCTCCGGGACTTTGCTCTTTGCCACTGGAAGAGCCACGTGCCTGTTGTCCTGAAGGTGAGAAGGCAGGGGTCAGTTTGGCATGATATCATGCCATCCTTTGGTGGCTGCTCCCCACAGACAATGCCCTTCTGCCCTGCGGGTAGCCTACCTTTTACAGGGTCTGCTCGTGGGATGGCAGGGCTGGCTGGCTCACCACCCTCTCTTGTTACAGGCCCTTGCGGAGTCCTGCCCCCTTCTCATATCCCTCAAGCTGTCCCACTGCAGTGGAGTGACCACCGAGTCCCTGAGTGCACTGGCTGAACGCTGCCCCCGGCTGGAAAGCTTAAACCTGCAGAATTCCCAGGTAGGGGCGTGTGGGGCTCTGCTGAGCCAAGGGGAACAGGGTCAGTTTTGGCCAGGGATCCCCTGAGGCCCTCCCAGAAATACAACGGTGCCGTCCCGCGGGGCGATGCTGCAGCCATGTCACTATTGCTACCTGCTGTGGGTGTGAGACTAGGAAATGTGTCGTGAGGCCCATCCTGCACAGCCCCCTGTTACCTGGAGTTCTTTCAACCCAAAGCTCTTGGTAACTTTTATTCTGTGTGAGGTGGTGTCAGGGAATAAATCAGGGGAGACACGGCCATCCGACCAATAGATGGCTGGCACAAACAGGACAACACGAGTGCTTTCACTTACAGTTAAACTTTACTTAGTCTCAAGCACTTACACACGTCCACAAAAGGTTAGTAAAACACCCTAACTCTTATAATTACCAAAGCTGAGTGTGGCTCTCAAGTGACACAGCTGCAGGCTTCCGGTGGCCAAATCTTCCGTCTGCCGGTGGAGACTGCAAGATGTATACAGAGGGAGAGTCCAAAAAGAGTCCCAACTACCTCAAACTTTTCCCCCTTATTTATACATTAGACATGTCCCCTTAAGAAAACTTTTACAGGCAAAAAGAAAAGGAGTACTTGTGGCACCTTAGAGACTAACAAATTTAATTGAGCATAAGCTTTCGAAAACTTATGCTCAAAATAAATTTGTTAGTCTCTAAGGTGCCACAAGTACTCCTTTTCTTTTCGCGGATACAGACTAATTCCACTGCTACTCTGAAACTTGTTACAAGCAGTTTCAGTGATCCAGCAAAAGGTTCCTTCTGATTATTGATTAACCAGGTGTGGGGTTTTCCAGAGTTTGCAGCCTTGAGGCCCCCAGTAGACATTACTGGGGCACATCCTGCTCTTCTAAAATGCATGTATCAGCCACTTCAACACAATTCTTAACAGGAAGGACGCGGGGTCAAGTTGCCCTCTCTGTGGCATCCAAAGACATCCCCCTCCCCTCCTGCCTTGGTTAAGCTAAGCCTGCTGACTTGGCCAATTTACAGTCTGCTAACTTGGCTGCTTTTAGCAATAAGCCATAGTGGTTTCAGGCACTTTACTGGTTTGCCAAAGTCTCCCCATACACTCCCTGGGGAGCTCTGTGTGCCCTGCCAGAGAGGAGCCATCTGCCAGCCCTCTGGTCCCCTAGGAACGGGAGAACACTGAGCTACAGCCAGTCAAACCCACTGCGCCTGCTCCGAGACTGTCAATTCCATTGCATGGGACAGCGCCCAGCCCCCTCCCAAACATCGCCTGACAAGCCCCTTACCCTGGCCCAGACGGGGGCGTCCTAATCTGCTGTAGCCCGCAGCTGTGTAGAGCAGTGGATCTTTTCCTGTGGCTAATTAGCCAGCCCCTCCTCCAATGGCTTTGAGCGTGGTGCAGGATGTCTGGCTGCCAAGTGCTGGGTAGTAACCCCTCCCTGGGTGGCCTCCTCTGGTTTGTTCCCAGGTTGACTCCTCGGCTGTGGTGAGCTTTCTGGAGGCCGCTGGCTCTCGGATCCGGCAGCTCTGGCTGACGTACAGCAGCCGGACGAATGCCATTGTCGCCACGCTCTCGGTAAGCCTGGCAAAGACCGCCGGGGGAGGGGGAGTTGGAGTTGTGGAGGGGCTGGCCTTGCCCGAGCATTCCCTGTCAGAGCTGGATTGCACCCTACGTATGTGGGATGGGACAGTTTCTCAGCCTGCTTCGACAGAGGCTTATGAGATCCGTGAAGCTGCTTCTGCTGAGACTGGAACAACAAGAGGCAGGGGTTGAATTGGGAGTGGTGCTTTCCCAGGCTCTGCCCATAAGCCGGGCCCTCCCCATTCATGACTCTGAAATGAGATGCCATGGAGTCAGTTTCAGATTTCCATTGTAATCATTCCTCTTTCTGGCAGCTCTGATCAGCTGTAAAATGGTTAGCGTCTCACATTGTATCATTAGGTTTCAGGGTTAACGTGCCATTGCGATGAACGGGGCCGATCATACCTCTCAGGGCTGTTGCTGCAGGCTATCTGCGGATGTCACTGCATCCATTACGCGTGGGTCATATAGGGAAGGTTCAGCAAGGCGGGTGGGCATGGAGACTGACAGAGCAGCAGGGAGCGCCTCATTCTCTGAACCTGTCGCCCCCTCTGCAGAGTGGTTGCTGCCTTGGGCTGCGGCTCCTGGAGGTGAACACGGAGATCAAGCAGAGCAGCCAGCACCTTCAACTCTCAATAGAACAGCTGCAGGTGGCCTGCCAGCAGCTGCAGGTACCCGTGAGCTCTCCTTCCTTCCTCTCACGCTCCTCCTCTGATCTTCCTCCCTCTGCTTCCCCCACCCTGGTAACCTTTTGCCGCCCTGCGGCTCCAATGCTAATTTATTCCTTCCCCCGCTGGGCAGTTCCGGGCATTGCTATGCTTGCTTTCCTCGGACACATGGCAGTTCTGGTTTAACAGGCTTGCTGGAAGTTCAGGTAGGTTCATTCTCCTGACCCTTCCCTGTTCAGTCTGCATCCCCACTGCATTGGCAGCTTGTGTGGCCACCCATGGCTCCAAATGGCGCTCGGTTCAATGCAGTGCGCTTGCCCCAGTGTGCCCCTGCAGCCAGGAGAAGTCTCCTGACGCCTGAGGGTGTCCCCTGCCGCTGGGTGCTTTCTCTCCCTGGAGAGGGTGGGCAATCCCCGGAGGAGGGGCTCGCAGGCATTCACAGCCAGGCAGCTGATTTTCAGCAGGTGACGCCTGTATGTCCTGGTATTGCTTTATGGCCGTGCATTGCCTTGCCTTCTCCCACACTGCCCCCTTCTGATCTCCCAAACCCAAGGTACCAGGCACCCCTTCAGATCTGCTTCTTCCCTAGACCCTTGCCCGTGTCTGGAGCTCTGCCCACCCCAGCAGTGTGTGCCAGTGAGGTAATGTCTGTAGCTCACCCCTTCTCCAGTTTCCCTGGGCATCTCAACAGATGCAGCTCCGATGATTGTCGTGTACGCTGCAAGGCATGGCTGGTTTTATTGGTGCTGTGCTCAGCGCTGCCATGGCCAATGTGATCAGGAGGGAGTTCTCCTGATGTTGTTGCTTGGCAAGGCTCTGGTTAATGCTGCTGGGGCTCACCGGTTAGATCCGGGGCACCCCAAGCTTTGTGATACTGAGAGCTGCATCAGCACCTTGCCTGGCTCCTGCGGGCCTGGCTCCTATCCCCAAACGCTGGGGCCTTGCACCTGCCTCCCAGTGCACATCCAGGGCCTGGTTCGTTTCTGGAAGGCCCTGAGCAGCCTGGCTGTCTCAGGGGTTGCCTCTCCCACTGTGCCCATTGCGATTGGGAAGATCTTGCCATCTGCCCCCTTCTGGGACAGGACTTCAGGGTGTCCTGAGGGGAACCCCTTCCTGCCCACCGCTAGAGCCTGTCCAAGCCAGTTCTAGGACACTGTGCAGGATCGGTTTGTTCCCTCTGTCTTCGGATTAGTGCCCAGAGCAGGGTGCCTGTCACCCCATGGGAGGCAGGCAGGGAGGGGAGGAGGTAGGGTTGATCTGCACTGGCTGTTTTAATCCTCCTGTCCCCATGATGGGAATGTGTACATGCATGGAATAGAGACAGCCATAGTCCATGGGTATTACTGTTCCAAGCATGCAGTGCAGTTGGCTGCATTGCATGCTGGGATTTGTAGTTTCCGTGGGCTGCACTGTAGCGCATCAGGAGTTGCATCTGCCCAATGTTTGCTGCCTACTCTTTAAGGCAGCCCTGCATGGAGCAGGCCAGGGGTTGCTCCTGCTGGTAGCTATTGTTGTCAGTCGACCTGGCTGACTGGGAGGTTGTTGTCTCGGGGCTGGTGGGTCATTCCTGCCCCCATCTGTTTCCCTTCCAGGTGCTGCGTCTGCTCAATGTGATCTGGTCCCTGAAGCCGAGCCCTCGGTCCGCCCCCACCTCCCTGGGCTTCCCTCAGCTGGAGGAGCTGTGCCTCGCCACTACTTCTTATTCCTTCGTCAGTGACAGCGTCCTGCAGAAGATCCTGCAGGCCTCCACCAAGCTGCGGGTGCTGGACCTGCGGGGCTGCTTCCGCGTGACACCCAAGGGGCTGCAGGCGCTGCCGTGTCCCGGTGAGCCTTGGAGTCCCCATCTCTGGGGGGGGGCATCTTATGTGGAGGACGGGTGCACCTGGTGCAGCTAGGCTGACAGTCTTTCTGCCCTCCTGGTGAGGCTCTGAGCCTAATGCGTAGCACTGTGCAGATGTCGAAGAGCTTTGGTTCTGTGGCTGGTCCTTGGCCAGCCCCTCTGTGCAGCACTCGGGTGAGGAAGCACTGCTGTCCACCTGCCTTGTCTAGGTCTAGAGGGCCCTTGGGCTCTGTGGAATAGTAGTTGCTGTCCACCCCAGAAGTGGCTGCATTTCAGCAGGGCTTTGGAATAGGTGAGCCTTCAGAAGGACAGCCTTTCCAGAGGTGTAGGGTCCTGCTTTGCACAGCATCCTTCCTGCAAGCTGTGTCCCGAGAGCTTTGCAGGCTCAGTGCATGATACCGTCGGAAAGGACAGCAGCAGAGTGAGGGGGCTGAGAGCGGAGATGAGTTGCAGAGCTGCTGAGACACAGGGGAGGCACTGAAGGCTCTTCTAGAGAGCAGCAGCTGAAGAGGAGAAGGCTCTCGTCCCAGCGGCCGTGAGTTCGGGTGGAGGCACAGAGGAGGCCAGGGTTAGAAGGGAGGGAGGAGCTGGGGAGCAAGGAGGAGAGAGAAAAGGTCTCTGAGTTTGGCTTGAGCAAAGTCCATCGAGGGATTTCTGAATAATGTCATGGAGGCGTAGAGACAGAGGTGGATTAGAGGCACTGGTGATTGCTAGCTAGCTGATACTCCATGTGTGTAGAGAACTGTGGGTCTGTAGTGCTCGCAGCACTCTGCAAATGGGAAGTGGTGTCAGTGTCATTAGCACTCTTTCGCAGGTGGGGAAACTGAGGCACAGAATGGGGGCTATAACCCAGGAGTCCCAACTCCCTGCCCTATGCCCTGAGCACAGCTGACACCATTGTAAATGTGGCGGGGTGCCTGGTGCTGTGAAAATGTGAGAGGATATAGTTATTCTAAAGCAACCCCCCCCCATCTTATAAGAACGGCCATACTGGGTCAGACCAATGGTGCATCTAGCCCTGTAGCCTGTCTTCCGACAGTAGCCAATGCCAGGTGCCCCAGAGGGAATGAACAGAACAAGGCAATTATCAAGTGATCCATCCCCCATGATCTATTCCTAGCTTCTGGCAGTCAGAGGCTAGCAACACCCAGATCATGGGGCTGCATCCCTGACCAGCTTGGCTAATAGCCATTAATGGTCCTATCCTCCAGGACCTTATCTAGCTCTTTATTGAATCCAGATACACTTTTGGCCTTCACAACATCCCCTGGCAAAGAGTTCCGCAGACTGACTGTGCGTTGTGTGAAGAAATACTGCCTTCTGTTTGTTTTAAACCTGCTGCCTGTTAATGTCATTGGGTGACCCTGGTTCTGGTTATGTGAAGGGGTAAATAACACGTCCCTGTTCCCCGTCTCCACCCCAGTCAAGATTTTACAGCCCTCTGTCATCTCCCCCCTTAACCGTCTCCTTTCCACACTGAACAGTCCCAGGGTTTTTAATCTCCCCTCAGACGGAAGCCGTTCCAGATCCGTATCATTTCCATTGCCCTTCTCTGAACCTTTCCCCTTTCTAATGTATCTTTTTTGGGTGGGGCAACCAGAACTACACGCCATATTCAAGGGGTGGGTGAACCAAGGATTTATATAGAGGCATTATATTTACTGTCGTATTATCTGTCCCTTTCCTAATGGTTCCTAACATTGTTACCTTGTTTGGCTGCTGCTGCACGTTGAGTGGATGTTTTCAGAGACCTAGCCACGCTGACTCAAGATCTTTCTTGAGTGGGCACAACTGATTTAGACCCCATCATTTTTATATGTACAGTTGGGATGATGTTTTCCAATGTACATTACTTTGCATTTATCAGCATTGAAATTCATCTGCCATTGTGTTGCCTAGACACCCAGCGTTGGGAGATCCCTTTGGAGCTCCTCGCAGTCTTCCTGGGACTTAACTCTCTTGAGTAACTTTGCATCTCTCTCTGCATCCCAGATCTAGAGCAGCTGTACCTGGGCCTATACTGCAGCGATAACCACCTGCTCTTGCCATCGGAGGGCAGCCACCTGCTCACCTGGAAGTGGCACCACAGCCTGCAGGAGCTCGATCTGGCAGGGCAGAGCTTCAGCGAGCGTGACCTGGAGCTTGCCATGACCGCCTTCGGGCAGGGCAGTGGCCGGGCAGCCCTGC